>NC_080166.1:41445804-41773904 GCF_950295315.1 Erinaceus europaeus | reverse complement strand
AGCAGTATCTTTCTTTTCTCTCTTCTTCTCTTATATCCCTTTTCCTCCTTCAATTTATCTCTGCGCTATTAAATAAAGTAATAAATAATTATTTTAAAATCATAAGAATGATTTGGAAAATGACTAAACTGTTAGAGCATCGGGTTTTAATGCCTGAAAGTCCCAGTTCAGCACTGGAGGTACTATTAGAGTGCTGCTCTTGTCTTTCCATGTCTCATGTGAGACTCTCATATGTGATAAAAGTTTTTTTTTTAATTTATCATTGATTAAGAGAGAGAAAGTGAACCAAAGCATCATCTAGCACATGTGATTCTAAAGATTTAACTAGGGACCTTATATTTGTAAATCTAGTTCTAGTCATTGTGTCATCTTTCAGGTTTTGTTTGTCTTGCCGCATTTTTTTTGCTAGAGCAGCCTGCCTGCACAATTCCACTGTCAGAGCATACTCCTCTCCACCCCACCCCCTCTTCATAGAAAGACAGGCAGAAAGAGGAGACACACCATAGCATTGCTTCCCATTTGTATGATGTTCCCATGTGACTAGGGACTCAAACCTAGATCTTCATGCACTTTGTTAAGTGAGCTACCTCCCAACCTCAGAACATTTCCAGAATTAATTTGCTCTTGATTTGTCTTTCTAGAATTGTGGCATTAAGAGTAAAGTGTTGGGGGCCAGGTGGTAGCACTGCGGGTTAAGTGCATATGGCGTAAAGTGCAAGGACCAGTACAAGGATCCCAGTGCTAGCCACCAGATCCCCACCTGTAGGGGGGTTGCTTCACAGACAGTGAAGCAGGTCTGTAGGTGTCTATTTTTCTCTCCCCTTCTCTGTCTTCTACTCTCTTGATTTCTTTCTATCCTAACAATAACAGCAATGGCAACAACAACAAGGACAATGAAAATGGGAAAAATGGCTTCAGGAGCAGTAGAGTCATAGTGCTGGCACCTAACCCAGCAGTAAACCTGGAGAGAAAAAAAAAAAAGTAAAGTGTTAAAATAATGGATTTCTTTTTTAATTTATTTTTTGTTTTTTTATAATTTTTTTTGTTTTAGCCAGAGCACTTCTCAACTCTGGTCTATAGTGGTATGGGATTAAACCTGGGACTTTAGGATTAGAGTATATTTTCATAACTATTATGTTATCTACCCCTGCCCAGACTTTTCTAATTATTTAAGAAGAGGATAGAGGGGCCAGGTGGTGGCACACCTGGTTATGCACACACCTTACAGTGCACAAGGAGCCAGGTTCCCTGTGAGGGGAAAGCTTCATGAGTGGTGAAGCAGTGCTGCAGGTGTCTCTTATCTCCCTTAAATGTCTCTTTGTCTCTATCCAATAATTAATAAGTAAATAATATTTTTAAAAAGATACACTTTAAATAAATAAGAGGGTAGAAAAAATGTCAAACAAGTATGTCATTTTTTTTAAATATTTATTTATTCCCTTTTGTTGCCCTTGTTTTATTGTTGTAGTTATTATTGTTGTTGTTGTCGTTGTTGGATACGACAGAGAGAAATGGAGAGAGGACGGGAAGACAGAGAGGAGGAGAGAAAGATAGACACCTGCAGACCTGCTTCACCGCCTGTGAAGCGACTCCCCTGCAGGTGGGGAGCCAGGGTTCGAACCAGGATCCTATGACGCTTCTTGTGCTTTGCGCCACCTGCGCTTAACCCACTGCGCTACAGCCCGACTCCCAAGTATGTCATTTTCTTAAGCCAGGCTTCTTTATTCCAAAAATATTTATATCTCAGACATGGAAACATAACCAATAACCTAAAAGAAATTTTATTGGGAAACAGGTAAATCATTATTATGAGGACTATTTAAGTCCCATCTTTTTTCTCCCTTTTCAAATAGTTAAAGCATTGAATATTCCTCATGAGAGAATTTAAAGAAGAAAAAGACATCAAGAAACTAATGAAAAAACAAGATTTATTTTTTCTCCAAAGCACTATTCAGTTCTGGCTTATAGTGGTGCTGGGGATTGAACCTGCTGATGCTTCAGGCATGAAAGTCTATTGTGTAAATAGCTGTGCTCAGGAATTTTTTTTTTTTTTTTTGCCTCCAGGGTTATTGCTGGCTCAGTGCACCACGAATCCACTGCTCCTGGAGGCCATTTTTTCCCTTTTGTTACCCTGGTTGTTTTACCACTGTTGTGATTGGATAGGACAGAGAGATATGGAAAGGGGGGGAAAGAAAGATAGACACCTGCAGACCTGCTTCACTGCCTGTGAAGCGAACCCCTGCAGGTTGGGAGCCAGGGGCTTGAACCAGGATCCTTCCACTGGTCCTTGAGCTTTGTGCCACGTGTGCTTAACCCACTGTGCTACTGCCCGATCCCCAAGAAATTATATTTTTTAAAGGATTTATTTTTATTTATTTATTTTTTACCAGAGCACTGTTCAGCTCTAGCTTATAGTGGTGTGGGGGATTGAACCTGGGACTTTGGAGCCTCAGACATGAGAATCTCTTTGCATAACCATTATTCTGTGTCCCTTCTGCCCAGGAAATTGTATTTTATTTAAAAATATTTTTTCAAGGGCTAGAAAGATAGTTTACTATATTGTGTTTGTGCATGGCCCAGATTCAAGCACCAGTAACACATGGGAGGTACTATTGCAAGAGAGGAAGCTCCAGTGCTGTGAGATGTCTATCTTTCTCTGAATGAGAATTTTTTTTAAAAAGGGGCCTGGAGCAGTGAAATCATACATGCAGAAGACCTCAACGCTGGGGGGGAAAAAAGGAAGAGGATGGTGAAGAAGAGAAAAAAAATTTTCAGGATCTCACAACAGGAAATAGTGTAGAAAAATGGAAAATAAAGGGAGCCAAGTGGTGGCACAGCAGCTTAAGCGCACATGGCGCGAAGCGCAAGGGCTGGTATAAGGATCCTGATTCAAACCCCCAGCTCCCCACCTGCAAGGAAGTCGCTTCACGGGCAGTGAAGCAGGTCTGCAGGTGTCTATCTTTCTCTCCCCCTCTGTCTTCCTTTCCTGCATTTCTCTCTGTCCTATCCAGCAATAATAATGATAATAAACAAGAGCAACAAAGGGGAAAAATTAAAATTAAAAAAAAAAATTAGAAGAAAATAAATAAAATGGAAAATAATGAGCCGGCTGGTGGCACCCCTGGTTGAGTGCATGTGTTAACAGTGCACATGGATCCAGGCTTAGCCCCTGGTCCCTACCTGCAAGGAAAAGCTTCCAACTGGTGAAACAGGGCTGCAGGTGTCTTGTCTCCTTCTCTATCCCCTACCCTCTCAATTTCTGGCTGTCTCTATCCAATAAATAAAGATTAAAAGAAATTGGAAAAGAGGGGCTTTGCCATGGTGCACCTGGTTGAGCACATGTTACTGTCTGCAAGGATCTAAGTTCAAGCTCTTATTCCCCACCTGCAAGGTGGAAACTTCACACTAGTAGTGAAGCAGTGCTACAGGTTATCTCTTTCCCTCTCAGTTTCTTCTCTCTATCCTATCAAAAGGGACAGAAGGACAGAGAGGGCAGAGAAGAAATGGCTTCCAGAAGCAATCAATTCCTCTTCCAGTCACAAAGCCCTAGCAATGATAACTCTGGTGATAACTCAAGAACACTGTCTTGCAAATGTAGACATAGTGAAGGACTCTTTAACATTTTCTCCTTATTTTCATGATGTGTCATTGTTTAGCCTTCAAAATATTGGGTTGTCAGAAAACTCATGACATTTTCTGTTTTTCTATGCAAAAATGTGTCAGCTTTTCCAGTAGCCCAATATTTGCCAGGAGATAACTCACCAATAGAGCATGCACCTTACCATGTATGAGGTCCTGGATTCAAACCCTGGCATCACATGGAAGAACCATAGATGGCAGAGTGGTACTGTGGTGTCTCTCCCTCTCCTCTCTTTCTAAAATATAATTTAAAAAATTAGCTCAGGGCACTAGTATCACTTATGAGACCCCAGTAGCATATCAAAATATACATTAAAGTAAAATGAAGTATTTGTGTTAGCATTATGCTCATTCTCTGTGTTAAGATTTTGAGATATTTAGTGAATCATATGGCTAAACTTTCCAATTTTTGTTTCCATTTATAGTGGATCAAAATATTTAAACATGCAGTTGCTGGGTGTATCATTTCTCTCTTATGGTTTTTTGGCCTTACTCTTTGTGGACCACTAAGGTAAATAAAAGCATATATTTTTAATGTTCATGTTTATTTCCTCTCTTTGAATATTAGTTTTGTTCTAATATAGTTTGTCTTAAATATTAAATATATATTTCCCTTTTGTTGCCCTTGTTTTTTATTTTTGTTGTAGTTATTGTTGTTGTTATTGATGTCGTCATTGTTGGATAGGACAGAGAGAAATGGAGAGAGGAGGGGGAGACAGAGAGGAGGAGAGAAAGATAGACACCTGCAGACCTGCTTCACCACCTGTGAAGCAACTCCCCTGCGGATGAGGAGCCAGGGACTTGAGCCGGGATCCTTACGCTGGTCCTTGCATTTCACCATGTGCGCTCAACCTGCTGTGCTACCACCTGACCCCCTGCACTACTTTTTAATTTTAAAAAATTATAAAATAAAATAGGGCTAGGGAGATAGCATAATAGTTTTGCAAAACACTTTCATGCCTGAGACTCTGATGTCCCGGGTTCAGTCTCCAGCACCAATGTAACCCAGAGCTGAGCAAGGCTGTGGCAAAAAAAAAAAGACTGGGTTGGAGAGGTGGCTCAGTGGTAGAATATATGCCTGAATGAAACCCTGGTTTGAACTCCAGCATTTCATTAAAAAAGAAAAGTACTGATACCCGAAGAAAACTCACCTGGGAGTAATACTGCATTGAATATACCCCATAACTTCTTTCTCTAGTTATTTGTTCTTGGACATTTCAGTTACTTCCATATATGGGCCCTTGTTAATAGTATAGCTCTGAACATAAAAGTGCATATATGCATTTGAATTAATGTTATTGTATACTTTGGATAGATGCCTAGGATTGAGGTACTTCCATTTATATTTAAGGACTCTCCATATACTGTTTTATTTTTTTCACTATAGTTTCTTTTTTTTTACTTTTATTTATTTCCCCCAGAGCACTGCTCAACTGTGGCTTGTGATGGCAGTGGGATATTGAAGCTAAGACTTTGGAACCTCAGACATGAGTTTCTCTTTGTATAACCATTATGCTATCTTCCTCTCCACACTCTTTTTTTATTTTAATTTGATTTGATTTGATTTGATAGAAATGAGAGGAGAGGAGACAGAAAGACATGCAGTCCTGAAGCAACCCCACTATAGGTGGGGACCAGGGGGCTTGAACCTGGGTCCTTGTGCATGGTAATATGTGCACTTAACCAAGTGTGTCACCACCTGGCCCCTCTCTCTACTGTTTTCCATGGGGGGGGTGTGCACCAGTTTGTATTCCCATCAGCAGTGTGCCACAGACCCCCTTTCTTCACATCCTTGCCAACTTTTAATATTTTTCAGACTGTGTCAGCCACTCACTCTCACAGGTATGGGATAGTGGCGACTCTGTGGTTTTAATCTGTATTTCTGTAGTGATAAGTGATGTAGGGCTTTTTTCTTGTCTGAGAACCATCTAGATGTGTTCTTTAGACACCTATATTCATATTTTTTCTCACTATTAGGTTGAGTTTCTGTTGTTTAGATGTGTGATTTTGTTACATTTCACAGTATTTTTTAATTCCTTGTCAGATGTGTAATGTGCAAATATTTGCTAGGTTGCCTCTCTATCCTTGTGGAAGTTTCTTTCAAAGAATATAAAGTTTGTAATCTGATGTAATCTCATTAGTTTATTCTTCCTTTAGTTTCCCTTGCCAGTGGAGTTGAGTCTCCTAATATTTTATGAAATTAGATTTATATGGTATTCCTATGTATGAGGACAGGGGAAGGAGGAGAATATTCTTAAATTTTTTTCTTGAGAGTCGGGTGGTAGTGCAGCGGGTTAAGTGCACATGGCACAAAGCCACGGTTTGAGCCCCCAGCTCCCCACCTGCAGGGGGTTGCTTTGCAGCTGCAGGTGTCTGTCTTTCCTCTCTGTCTTCCCCTCCTCTCTCCATTTCTCTCTGTCCTGTCCAACAACAACAGCTATGACAATGATAACAACTACAACAAGCACAACAACAAGGGCAACAAAATGGGAAAAAATAGCCTCCAGGAGCAATGGATTCGTGGTGCAGGCACCGAGCCCCAGCAATAACCAGTCAAAAAAAAAAATTTTTTTTTCTTTAATATTTATTTTTTATTCTCTTGTTGCCCCCGTTGTTTTTTATTGTTGTAGTTATTATTGTTGTCATCGTTGTTGGATAGAACAGAGAGAAATCAAGAGAGGAGGGGGAGAAAAAGATAAGACACCTCCAGACCTGCTTTACCGCCTGTGAAGCGACTCCCCTGCAGGTGGGGAGTCGGGGGCTTTGCACCACCTGTGCTTAACACACTGAGCTACCACCAGACTCCCTATTCTTAAATTCTTACTTGACTCCTTAGTTATCTACTTCCTTCCCTTACAACTGCCTTCTAACTTCACTGCCAATACTACTGTCGTTGTTTTACTAAAACCATTATGTGATATTGTCATTTAATTTTGATCTTTATTTATTATTGGATATACAGAAATGAGGGGAGTGGAAGAAAAAAAGGAGAGAGACAGACACCTGCAGCCCTGTTTCCCCACTTGTGAAGCTTCCCCCCCTCAGGTGGGGGACAAAGGGCTTGAACCCTGGTCCTTGTGCACTGTAGTGTGTGCACCTAACCAGGTTTTTTTGTTTGTTTTTTATTAGATTGCTTTGGTGTTTTATTGGCTATCTTATTTAGATTAGTCTTATTTCATTGATAAATTTATCATCTAAATTATACTTTCCCTAATATTAAACTAAAGTTTATCACTACTGTGTTCTTAATAGATTTTTGAGTGAAAAGGAAAAATAACAGTAATTTATAAGCTGCTAAATATCTTACTGTTTAAATCTACAAGCCCCCGTTGACTGGTAATAATGTTTTTAATACTTTATGAAAACATGGGAACTATTTTATTTTCTCATGAATTGGATTCATGCTTCCTGATAAAGATCAGAACAGCTCATGATAATATTTTGTATTTGTAGGACTTTGCTGCTATTTGAACACAGTGACATTGTTGTCATCTCACTACTCAGTGTTTTATTCACTAGTTCTGGAGGAGGACCAGCAAAGGTAGGATTTGTCCATTACTAGTTAATTGATATTTTAAGTGTACATGTAAAATATTACCCAGAACAAGTAGATCGTATCTTTAACATTTAAAAGAATACAAAGGAGTTTTCTTCTAATTTCACATTTTTATACTCATCTTATTCACTGTATTTTATTTTAATGAGAGAGACAAAAGGCACAGCTCAACTCTGACTTACGGTGGTGCAGAGATTGAATCTGGGACCTTAGGCATGAATGACTGTCATATAAACCACAGTGCTGTTTCCCCTACCCAATTTCACTTGTTTTTGTCTATTTTTTACTTTTTAATTTTTTTTTATTCCCTTTTGTTGCCTTTACTTTTTAATTTTTAAATTGTGCGTTTTTTAGAAGTTATAGAAGCAGTTCTAATAGTTTCCTTTTATGGTAAGTGAATCTCTATATGTAATTTCAATTTTTTTTTTTTTTTTTGTAAAATTTAATAAGAAAGAATGAGAGGAGAGACCAGAGCAGTGATGCCAGCAACTGAAAATCTGGGTCTTCTAGGGCATCAGGTGTGCAAGTTCTTTGATCTTAGCAGGATAAGCTATCCCCTAACTTAATCTGTAGTGGTTTTTTTTTTTTTTGCCTCCAAGATTATTACTGGGGCTTAGTGCCTACACTATGAATCCACTGCTCCTGGTGGCAGCTATCTTTTTTCCATTGGTGGTGTTGCTGTTGTTTAGATAGGATTGAGAGAGGAGGAGAGGATAGACACCTGCAGAACCTGATTCACTGTTTGTGAAGTACCCCCCTTGCAGGTGGGGAGCCAGGGGCTCAAACTGGACCCTTGGGTAGGCCTTGCACTTTGCACTATATGCACTTAACCCGGTACACTACTGCCCAAGCTCCCCAACCCGTAGATTTCTAATCAGATTATTAGTATTAAAATATGCCTTTGTTAAATCTTACCTCCTTACAGAGTACTCCAAAACAAATGCCAAATGAATTGAGGGGTTTTGTAGTTTAAAAATAGAAGACCACTTTAAGAGGTGCTGTGGTGGTAGAATTCTGAACTTGAAAGCATGGGGTCCCAAATTCATGCCATACACATCATATACCAGAGTGTTACTCCATCATGAAATAAGTAAACTAAATATTAAAAATAGATTAAAGAATTACTAAGGTGAATTAAAAATAGGAAAAGTTATAAAATATGGATTGAGATGAACTTTCTTAATAAAAATAAAGCAGTGGGAAAAATCATAAGGAGAAAGCTCATTTTTTTTTTAATTTCCTTATTGGGGCATTCATGTTTTATATTCTACAGTAAATACAATAGTTTGTACATGCATAACATTTCTGTCTTCCACACAACCATACAACCCCTGGCTTCTGTAATTGCTTCTCCGCTGGACATGGGCGTTGGCATACTCCCAGCCTGTTTTTGGCAGATGACCTCACCAGTGTGTCCTGGAACCCCACCTCTCCAGAGCCCTGCCTCACTAATTATTCTTTTGATGGTTAGACTTTTCAGTTAGGAGCAAAATAACATTTAGGAAAATTGAGTCTGTAAACAAGCAGTTTGTGCATGGTAATTTACGTAGCTATATTAGCAGGTAGACAGTGAAGTTTTCATTAGGTGTCTACAAGTGCCATTACAATTACAAGTGCAGGGTGGTAGCGCAGTGGGTTAAGCACACATGGCAAAGGGCAAAAACCAATGTAAGAATCCCGGTTTGAGCCCCCGGCTTCCCACCTGCGGGGGGGGGGGTCGCTTCACAAGCGGTGAAGTAAGTCTGCAGGTGTCTTTATCTTCCCCTCTCTGTCTTCCCCTCCTCTCCATTTCTCTATCCTATCCAACAATGACAGCAATAACAACAATGATAAACAACAAGGGCAACAAAAGGGAAAAAAATAGCCTCCAGGAGCAGTGGATTCATAGTGCAGGCACAGAGCCCCAGCAATAACCCTGGAGATTTAAAAAAAAAAATATATATATATATATATATATATATATATTCTGCAGAATTCATTGTGAGTTCTTTTTATCTTGTATATGAGCATGTCATGTTTTCTTTAAATATTTATGTTTTTCTTTAGCACTTAATATTGTCAATTAAAAATGTAAAAGCTCTTTAAGTTTATTTTTCTTACATTCTTTATTTCTAGACAAGGGGAGCTGCTTTTTTCATTATTGCAGTGATCTGCTTGTTGCTTTTTGACAATGATGATCTCATGGCTAAAATGGCTGAACACCGTATCCTTTTGCACTAAGTGGAAGTTATTAGTTTCACAAGTAAAATAGAAGACTGGCAAATGGGAAAAGAAGGGGTCACTGGGGGGCTGGGCAGTAGCGTGGGGGGGTCCTTTCACAGGCAGTGAAGCAGGTCTGCAGGTGTCTGTCTTTTTCTCCCCCCCTCCTCTCTCGATTTCTCTCTGTCCTGTCCAGCAATAGCAATGACAACAACAAGGACAAAAAAATGGGGAAAATGGCCTCCAGGAGCAGTGGATTTGTAATGCAGGCACCGAGCCCCACCAATAACACTGGATATAAAAAAAAAGGGGGGGGGGCTGGAGTAAACTCATCAGCCATGAAGGAATGAAACTTTCTAAATTAGGTATTCTAAGTCATTATTCAAATAAATTCATTCTAAGTTAAATATTTTATATTATTGCAATATTTTCTCTAGCACCCTAAATTCAGGGATATTGAAATGCCTTAGAATGCCCTGGTACTAAATAAATAAATGATTTACCACTTAAAGCCAATCTCTTTGCTCCCTTGCCCAAAAAAAAAAAAATGTTTTTTCAAAGGCTTGTTCTATTTATTTGAGAGAGAGAGAGAGAAGAAACACACCTTTGCTCGCCATCCATGTAGCTTCCCCTGGTCTTAGTGATGCCAGGGCTTTGGTCCAGGACTTCACCGTGATAAGACACTTGCCCTTACTAAATTATGTCACCCAGCTTCTCCTTAACTTTACAGATTTATTTTAGAAGTTAACAGCAATTAGTAAACGTGAGCTTTTTTGAAATGAAGACCCTCTGGGTGGAATCTTCATGCTGAAGCAAACTGTTCAAATTCCTTAGACTGCTATTCACTCCTTTGCTCTAAATTACTACAGATGATCCCACAATCTTCATCTAAACCCAACTTCCCAGTCAAATTTATCTACTCAATTTCCTCTATAAGCATTTCTTATTCTGCTGCAAGTAATGGAATTAAGCAGGCACAAAGCCCCACCACCAAAACAATGAGGGTAGCATGATTTAGTTGCTCATGACACTTTTCCCCACAATATGTCTCTTGCTTGCTTCTTACTTTACTGAAGTCTGTTTGACCAAAAAGTTTGAGACAGATTTAGGACAGAATTTACTTGTCATTCTCAAAAGGGCAACCTTGATTCCATTGGATAAGCAACCCAAGAAGATTACTTGTTCTTATTCCATTACTCTACTTATAATGCATGTATGTTGATATGTTTTAGAGGTGAAATGGGCAAACGCTAGAAGAAGAAGAAGAGGTTAAATGCTAAATTTGATAGGTGTATCTTAAACACTAATATAATAGTTTTGGAGACAAAAGAAATGCAGATCTTACCATGGCTATAAATCCATCATGTCTCCAAATTAAAGATTAAATTATTTTATTTATCTGTTTTACTGAGAGAAGCAGTATTGAGGGGAAGATTTCAGAAGAACTTCTCGATTCACAGTTAATATTTGGATTGTTCCCCTTTACTCTGACTCACTTAGCTGAAGGACATCATGACAGTGCTCTAACTCACATGCTTTATACAGCCATTGCCTTCTTAGGTGTGGCGGATCACAAGGTATGTTTTTTTTCTTTGTTGCTGATATGATCAACAGACTCTGAAAAAGTTATATCAGTAACTTTTAAATGCTTTTAAAATAAGTTATCATTTCATTAAAACCTGCATGCTATTTAAACAGTTTGGTAATTTAGAATATGAAAAAAAACAGCTCCATTTTCTTCAGATATGATGTATTTAAATACATTGAATTAAATGTTGAACTGTATGTTTCTAATGAGACTTATCTAATTTTACTCATAGGGTGGAGTATTATTGTTAGTACTGGCTTTGTGTTGTAAAGTTGGTTTTCATACAGCTTCCAGAAAGCTCTCTATAGATGTTGGTGGAACAAAACGTCTTCAAGCTTTATCCCATCTTGTTTCTGTGCTTCTGTTGTGCCCATGGGTCATTGTTCTTTCTGTGACAACTGAGGTAAGAAAAGAAAAGAATTTTTTTTATTTAAAATGAATTGCTATTGTTTTTTAATATTCTTATTTATTATTGGATAGAGACTGATAGAAATTGAGAGGGATGGGGAAGACAGGGAAAGAGACAGAGAGACACCTACAGCTCTGTTTCACAACTCATGAAGCTTTCCCCCTGCACTTAGAGACCAGGGGCTTGAACCCAGGTCTTTGCACACTGTACTGTGTGCTCTTAACCAGGTGTGCTACCACCTGGCCCCTTAAAAGTTTTAGTCCGGGAGTCAGGCAGTAGCGCAGCAGACTAAGTGCACATGGTGCGAAGCACAAGGACTGGCATAAGGATCCCGGTTCGAGACCCCGGCTCCCCACCTGCAGGGGAGTCGCTTCACAAGCAGTGAAGCAGGTTTGCAGGTGTCTATCTTTCTCTCCCCACCTCTGTCTTCCTCTCCTCTCTCCATTTCTCTCTGTCCTATCCAACAACAATATTGTCGATAATAATAATAATAACTACAACAATAAAACAACAAGGGCAACAAAAGGGAATGAATAAATAAATTTTTTTTTAAGTTTTTGTCCATATATTTTCCATATAGTGGGTTTTGTTGTTGTTGTTTAATTAAATTTCGTTGCTCATAAGAAATACAAATCAGGGACAAATGTTGATATGTGCAAGGACCCTTATTCAAGCCCTTCAGACCCCCATGCAAGGGGGGAACTTCATGAGCAGTAAAGCAGTACTGAAGGTGTCTCTCTTCTCCCCACCCTCCATTTTTTTCTGTCTATATAAGAAAATAGAAAACAGGAGTTGGGCAGTAGCGTAGCAGGTTTAGCCATAGGTAGTGCAAAGCACAAGGACCGGCGTAAGGGTCCCAGTTTGAGCCCCCAGCTCCCCACCTGCAGGGGAGTTGCTTCACAAGTGGTGAAGCAGCTCTGCAAGTGTTTGTCTTTCTTCCTCTCTGTCTTTCCCTCTTCTCTTCATTTCTCTCTGTCCTATCCAACAACAGCAATAACAATAACAATGGCAACAAAAATGGGGGGGAAATGTCCTCCAGGGCCATCAATAACAATAATAACTACAATAAAACAAGGGCAACAAAAGGGAATAAATAAATACTTAGAAAGAAAGAAAGAAAACAGAAATCAAAAATGGCTACTGGGAATGGACCCCAGCAATAACCCTGATGGTAAAAAAATCAACATTTGCAGATCAGGCACTAGTGTATTTGTATATCCTTTCCATTTCTGTGACCCAAAGGAATTAACTGAAGAAATGTTACCTACTATGAGATAGACACAGTGGTTGATTGTGGATATTGATAAAATTATTAAACAATGCTTTTTTAGTAGTTTGCCATATACTAAGAATCTATCAATATTTACTGTCAAATGTAAAACATTGATCTCCCCAATAAAGAAATTAAAAAATAAATAAGAAAATTGTTGATCTTATAGCTCTTACATTTTGGCATTTTATGAATCGTCACAGTATTTATACATAAAATGATTAGCTGAAACATAAGATGAATTTCATATCCATATATTATTTGACTATTTCTATTTTCTTAATTCTAGAGTAAAGTGGAGTCTTGGTTTTCTCTCATTATGCCTTTTACAACGGTTATCTTCTTTGTCATGGTTCTGGATTTCTATGTTGATTCCATTTGTTCAGTCAAAATGGAAATTTCCAAATGTGCCCGCTATGGATCCTTTTCCATCTTTATTAGTGCTCTACTTTTTGGAAATTTTTGGACACATCCAATAACAGATCAGCTTCGGGCTATGAACAAAGCCCCACACCAGGAGAGCACTGAGCATGTCCTCTCTGGAGGAGTGGTAGTAAGCACTGTGTTCTTCACTTTGTGTAAGTGTTTTTTCTTTAGCAAATTTCTCATGAATGCTGATACTCAAATCATTTACTTAATTTGGAAATTTGATTAGCTGAAAATTGTGTAACGATCTATTGTTTTTTCTTTTTAGCTGCCAACATCTTATCATCTCCCTCTAAGAGAGGACAGAAAGGTACCCTAATTGGATATTCTCCTGAAGGAATGCCACTTTATAACTTCATGGGTGATGCTTTTCAGCATAGCTCTCAATCAATCCCCAGGTTTATTAAGGAATCACTAAAACAAATTCTTGAGGAGAATGACTCTAGGCAGATATTTTACTTCTTGTGCCTGAATCTGGTAAGACTTTTAAAACAGTAGTGGCATGTCTTAAGACTGTAATCTTAATTTTGATGGTTCTAATACAGATTTACTAGTTTCCAGATTTCTGTTAATGAGAGGTGGAGTAAAGTTACATTTTCTCTTAAGTAGTAGAATAATAATGGAGTCATAGTAATGCTACTTTAGCAAGCAATTTTTTGAGGCATTTTAGAAGCATTGCTTTACTTTGATATTCAAATCAGTAAAGATAGTACTTTATGGCCCAGTACAGTTTACCTGTGTTCATGACCTCATCCTCACCTTCAGGCAAGCTTCATGAGGAGTAGAGTAGTGTTACAGGTGTCTTCTCCCCCCCCCCTTCTCTGTGTGTGTATGTGTGTGTGTGACAGTGAACCAGAGTAACACTATTGACATAGGTGATGATAACAAATAACCAGACTCGGGACCTCATTCATGAAACCTAACACTATTATTTACTGTGCCATCTCCCAGACCAGGTGATATTTTTCAACAGAATTCCCAGTCCATCCCTAAATTTATTATAGAATAAGTTAACAAATTTTAGTTATGGATCATATTATAACATTTAATAGCCTGGTCATTTAATAGATATATTAAATATAACATTTCATATATATATAAATAAAACTATTTTCAAATGGTTTATAAGATGGACAAAAGTTATTACTTTCCCTTTAAAAAATTTTTTTGAGAGAGAGAGCAAGAGAGCAGAGTCTTGTGCAAAGCTAGCACTGTACCTTACTGAGCTGTCTCTTGGCTTCAGTTTTGGTTTTTGGATTTTTATGCAGTACTGGAGCATGCATGAATTCATAACCTCACACGTGTAATGCTTCTAAACCTAATTCTTCCCCCCCACACATTCCTCCTTTCTTTTGCTTTTTCCCCCAACTCCACCACTCCCAAAGGGATTTTTTTTTCTTTTAGTTGATAGAGACACCACATCACTGCTCCACCATTTGCTGTCAGGGTCTCAAAACTAGGTCTTAGCGCGTGGTAAAGTATGCACTCTAGCAGATAAGCTGTTTTCTGACCCCTTACTCACGTCTTAAAATTTATATGAAATGAAGTTTTGTTTTTTCTTTAAAAAATCATTTTATTGGGAGATTGATGGTTTACAGTACAGTTGTTGGCACATGGATAAAATTTCTCATTTTTCCCCTTTATTTGGGGATTAATGGTTTACAGTCAACAGTAAAATACAATAGTTTGTACATGTATAACATTTCCACATAACAATACAACCCCCCACTAGGTCCTCCTCTGCCATCATGTTCCAGGACCTGAACCCTCCCCCCAACCCCTCTTATCTTTTTGTTTTAGGTGCCTACAGAAAACTCAACACCAGCTTAGGTGTTTTCACTATCACGTACCAGAAGTTACTTTTTTTTCTTTTTCAGTGTGCAATTCAGTGGTATTTTGGACATTTAAACCATTGTGTGTCAATATCCATTTTTCCATCTTTTATTTACATTTTTATTATTGGATAAAGATAGAGATTTAGAGAGGGAGGAGATAGGGAAAGAGACAGAGAGATACCTGCAGACCTACTTCATCACTCCTGAAGCTTTCCTCCTCTAGGTGGAGATCAGGGGCTTGAACCCAGATCCTTGCACACTGTAGTGTGTGTGCTTAACCAGGTGTGCCACTGCCTGGCCCCTCAATCAATATCTATTTAGATCCAAAAACATTGTATTACTTTAAAAATCCCTATCACAAGAAGGAGAGGGAGGGGTGCTCTTATCAACCAGATAGAGACCCTCCACTCTCTCCTTCCTACAGGCCCAGACCATTGTCACCCTGCTTTTTGTCCCTTTAGATTTATCTGTTCTGAAATGTTATACAAAATCACACATACACTGTGCCACCTTGTGTGCCTGATTTCTTTCACTTAGCATATTCTTTTTATGTGAGCGCTTAACCAGGCTTAACCACCACCTGACCCCAGCATATTCTTGAGGTCCATCTTTGTAGCATTGATGAAATGAAGCTTTAATATACCTTTAAGTATGGTTTGAAAAATTAAGAGTTTAAATCCTCATGATTAAATTCTGATAAATCTCACTTGAATTAGTATTTTCCAACATATTCCTCCCCCTCCCCCCTCCCTTTTTTTTTAAACATATTTTAGCTTTTTACATTTGTGGAATTATTCTATGGCGTGTTGACCAATAGTCTGGGTCTGATCTCAGATGGATTTCACATGCTTTTTGACTGCTCTGCTTTGGTCATGGGACTTTTTGCGGCCCTGATGAGTAGATGGAAAGCAACTCGGATTTTCTCCTATGGGTAAGTACACTATCAGGATGCTGTAGCATAATAAAAAAAAGCAAGTGCAGTTCCATAGTAAAATTTTGTATATAGACAGTTTTTCAGAACTTCATTTTTTAATTATTTATTAATTTTATTTATTGAATAGAGACAGGCATCAAGAGGGAAGGGGGGAGAGGCATCAGTATCACTGCTTCATCACTTGCGAAGTTTCCCCTCCCACAAGCGAGGACTGGGGCCTTGAAACTGGGTCCTTATGCATTGTAACATGTGCATTCAACCAGGTGCACCACTGCCTGACCCTCAGAACTGCATTTTTCTTTGATTTGAAGCAGAAAAGAGAAAATTAACTAATAAACATTTAATAAATCACTGAATTGCAATAAGGTGGTTAGCACTATACTCAATGACATTTTCTAGGCAAAAGTAAAAATCAGTGAAATAGTGAGCTCTAAACCCAACATAGTTATTTGAAGCTGTGGAATGTGCCTGTTTATTCACATCTTTGCTATTTGCAAATTTTGGTTTGCAGTGATAGCATGACTCGATTCAACAAATATTAGAATTCTAGTAAATATAAAGTACTTTGCTAAAGGGTACTCTAAGTAGATTAAGTTCAACTCATTTTCCAGCTGTTTGAGCCAAAAATGAAAATCATTTACTAGAAAACAAGAATCTGGGGGGTCGGGTGGTAGCGCAGCGGGTTAAGTGCATGTGGTGCGAAGCACAAGAACCAGTATAAGGATCCTGGTGATTTAAGCCCTGGCTCCCCACCTGCAGGGGAGTCACTTCACTAGCAGTAAAGCAGGTCTGCAGGTGTCTCTCTTTCTCTCCTCTTCTCTGTCTTCCCCTCCTCTCTTCCATTTCTCTGTCCTATCCAACAATTGAGTACATCATCAACAACAACAATAACTACAACAACAATAAAACAACAAGGGCAAAAGGAAAATAATTTTAAAAATTTAAAAAAAAATCAAGTGCTTAAAGGAGGGAGATATGCTGTCTTGCTAAGAAATTGTCAAAGCTTATATAAGAAAGATTATACTGGGAGTCAGGCGGTGGTGCAGCAGGCTTAAGTGCACATGGCGTGAAGCACAAGGACCAGCCTAGGGATCCTGGTTCCAGCCCCCAGCTCCCCACCTGCAGGGGAGTCACTTCACAGGCGGGGAAGCAGGTCTGCAAGTATCTAGCTCTCTCTCCCCCCCTCTGTCTTCCACTCCTCTCTCAATTTCTCTCTGTCATATCCAGTGACAGCTGCAACAACAACGATAAAACAAGGGCAACAAAAGGGGAAAAAAATGGCCTCCAGGAGTGGTGGGTTCATGGTGCAGGCACCGAGCCCCAGCAATAACCCTGGAGGCAAAAAAAAAAAAAAAAAGAAAGACTATACTATAAACTATCAAACCACCCCCCCCCATAAAAATGAAAAAGAAGGGAGTCGGGCTGTAGCGCAGCGGGTTGAGCGCAGGTGGCGCAAAGCACAAGGACCGGCATAAGGATCCTGGTTCGAACCCTGGCTCCCCACCTGCAGGGGAGTCGCTTCACAGGCAATGAAGCAGGTCTGCAGGTGTCTATCTTTCTCTCCTCCTCTCTGTCTTCCCGTCCTCTCTCCATTTCTCTCTGTCGTATCCAACAACGACAACAACAATAATAACTACAACAATAAAACAACAAGGGCAACAAAAGGGAATAAATAAATAAAATAAATATTTTACAAAAAAAAAAAAATGAAAAAGAATGACCACTTTTTTTTTTCCCACCAGGGTTATCTTTGGGACTCAGTGCTAGCCGTACAAATCCATCACTCCCCATGGTCATATCTCCCCCTTTTTTTCTCTTTTTGCTTTCTCTTTCTGCTACTAGTGAAGCAAACCCCTTCCCCCCACTGGTGGGGTGTGGGCTTCAAACTTGGGCCCTTGCACATGGTAATGTGTGTAATCAACCTGGTGAGCCATTCCCCAGCCTCCAGAACATTTTTTAAAGGACATTAGTAAGAATATGAAACTTCAACAAACAGATGTACTGGAAGAACCTTCCAAAATTAGGTGTTTAGGGGGATAGATAGCATAATGGTTATACAAAGAGACTTTTCAACACCTGAGGCTCCAAAGTCCCAGGTTCAATCCCTGCACCACCATAAACCAGATCTGAGCGGTGCTCTGGTAAAAAAAGAAAAATAAACAAACAGAATTAGGTGTTTAAAATCTTGTGGTTTTGTTTGTTTTTTACCAAAACGCTGCTCAACTCTGTTTTATGGTGGTGCAGGAATTGAACCTGGGGCTTTGTAGCCTAAGGCATGAGAATCTGTTTACATGACCATTGTGCTATCTATCTCTACCCAATTTTTTTTTTTTTAGCTTCAACTTTTAAAAGAATATTGATGACAGACAGTGTGAGAACCAGAGCATCACTCTGGCACATAGGATATAGGAGATCAAATCATGACTTAATGATTTCTTCATGAGAGTCTGTTCACTATGCCACACCTCCCAGTGTATTTGATGGGTGTGGGGGGGTGTCTATATCTGTTTATTTTACATCAGAGCACTGCTAGGGTGTGGTTTATGGTGGTGCTGGGGGTTGAACCTGGAACTTTGGAGCCTGGGGCATGAGTCTCTGCATAAAGACTACATTGTCACTCCCTCTCTTTAATCTGCTTATATAGTTGATTCTCTAGACTTGTGCCTTCATGTATACAGACTATTCTTTTTTGAAATCTTCATTTCTGGTTTTGCTTTTTTTTTTCTAAAAATAATGTTTTATATTTTTAGGTATGGTCGAATAGAAATTCTCTCTGGATTTATTAATGGACTTTTCCTAATGGTAATAGCATTCTTTGTGTTCATGGAGTCCGTGGCTAGGTTAATTGATCCTCCAGAATTAGACACACACATGTTAACAGTAAGTCTCTTTATTTTTCTCTTAAATTCCTACTCATACAGCTTTGTCAATGCTAGAGTTTGACTCTTTGTGATTATTGATTTAGGAAATTTTATTTAAATCAGCACAACTCCCTATCTCACTATTTACGCTTGTACAGCTGACTCTTAGAAATCACTCCTTTTCTCTAGTATTGGAATAATCAAAATATTAGGCAGTCTAGAATGAACAGATTTCTCTATAATTTATTACATGTTGTTTGAACTCTTAATTTGTTAAATAGTTTTGTTTGAAGATGTGGTATCCCCGTGTGTCTACCTCCCCAAAGGGAAACAAAAGAAGAAGAAAGTAAAGACTCAAGATCTACTTGATAAAAGACCAAAATTAATTATCTTGACAATTCCCCTTTTATCTTCTTTTTGCCCTGTACTTTTCTGTTAACGCCCCTTGGGAGTCCGGCGGTAGTTCAGTGGGTTAGGTAGTTCAGTGGGTTAGGCGCATGTGGCACAAAGCACAAGGAACGGCGGAAGGATCCTGGTTCAAGCCCCTGGCTCCCCACCTGCAGGGGAGTCGCTTCACAGGCGGTGAAGCAGGTCTGTAGGTGTCTGTCTTTGTCTCCCCCTCTCTGTCTTCCCCTCCTCTCCCATTTCTCTCTGTCCTATCCAACAATGACATCAGTAACAAAAATAATAACTACAACAATAAAACAACAAGGGCAACAAAGGGGAATAAATTTTTTTAAAAAAATGCCCCTTCACTTCTTCCTCTCTGTGGTTACAGTGACAGGCAGGAGCTCCTCCCTACCCCAGCCATCCCCAAGAAATTTAGAATTTTTGCTCCTGGAAGGCTGGGCTGTGGTGTACCCACTTGAGCACACGCGTTAACATGTGCATGGCCCCAGTCCCCAATTGCAGGGGGGAAGAAGCTTCAAGAACAGTGAAACAGTGCTACAGGTGTCTCATTTCTATTTCCCCTTCCTCTCTCATTTTATCTCTTATCTTAACAAAAAAAATAAATAAACTAGGGGAAAAGAAAAAATTTTGACAAGCTAAGAACTGACTATGAAAATTTACAATTTAAGAACTGCCATCAGTTTGTAAAATTTACCCGTTAACTTTGCAAACATCTAGGTGTAATACTTGTGACCCTTTGTCTCATCTTGAAATTGTGTTTTTAAATACTTGAGGGAATTTTCAAAAAGTTAGTAAAAAAATAATAATTATAAAAGATTTACTTGATCATTCATACTATTGCCATAGCAAATTTTTCCCTTTTTTTTTTTTTTTAAACTTTATCAACTTCTATGAACATTTTCCCTATACATTATTTCTTGAAGTTGACTTTTTCCCTCACTTCTGCCTTTCGGGCTTCCTTGAAGCTTTGATTTCTAGTAGGATATAATCCCTTACTTGCTCTTACTGTGTTGATGCAGCCTGGTGGTGGCACTCCAGGTTAAGCACACATAGTATGAAGCACAAGGATCCTGGTTTGAGCCCCTGGCTCCTCACCTGCAGGGGGCGCTTCAAAAGCAGTGAGGCAGGTGTCTGTCTTTCCCCCCTCTGTCCCTCCCCCTTTCAATTTCTCTCTGTCCTATCCAATGGGGGTTGGGGGGTAGTGGCCAGGAGCAGTGGATTCGTAGTGCAGGCACTGAGCCCCAGCGATAACCTTAGAGGCAAAAAATAAAAAATAAATTACTACATACATGTAAAATAACACCATTATTTTAAATGTGACTAGTCCTTCAGTTTAGAATAAAGGGGCTTTTAATGTCTAAATTCTTTTTTCTTGATGAAAGATATAAAGGTAAAATAAGAGATTGACTGTTTATGAGGTGTTCCCCATACTTTGATCAGTGTTTAATTTCACTCAAGAGTCATTGACCATCATTGATCAGGCTCATAAAACAGAAGTTTTAAGATCCAATCAATGGTCTGACTCAGATAAAAGTAAATAAACTTTATATATGTTAACCAGAATGACTTTTTTCTTTTTTTTTTTTACCAGAGCACTGCTCAGCTCTGGCTTATGGTAGTACAGGGGATTGAACCTGGGTCTTCAGAGCCTCAGGCATGAGAGTTTCTTTGCATAACCATAATGCTATGTTATCTACCCCCGCTCACCAAAATGAATCTTAATACCTTTCAAAATAAAATTGTCTTAGTTTTATCTTTTTTTTCAAAACAAATAGATTTCTCTAGAGGAAATATACTACATAAATGTAAACTATATATTGCCTTGCAAACTAAACATTTGAAATGTGCCAAATAAAAAGGAGGCATTAGAGGTGGTATAGCTCAGTGGTAGAGCATTTGATGGCAAAAGGAAGTATTAGGTAGTGTACGTACGCTTGCTTGCATGCAGTAAGCCATGTTTTTAAACTCTGTTGTGCGCCGCGGAGAAGAGAGGAGGTCCAGAGCAAAGAGGGAACACAAATCTTTATTTGCGCTGGCACCTCAGAGTTGGGTGCTAGAGAAGCAGGTTGGGCCACGTGGAGGTAGTGAAAATGGCCACCTCACGCAGTAACCTTTCCTGCGTCTGAACACCAAAGTGAAGCGCTGGCAAGAGAGCGAGGGCGGAAGAAGAAGGGCTTTTATAGGAGCAGCTTTTGCGAGAATGGGAAGGGGGAGGAGTAACCGTAGCACTACAGGATAGGATAATAACTCATGAGAATGGGAAGGGGGAGGAGTGACCAAAGCACTCCAAATATCGTGGGGAAATAGACAATGCCCTGAGGGCACAACATGGCGAAACAGGCACTCCGAGAGTGGGAACTAGCAGTAGCCTGAGGGGACAACATGGCAGATGTGACTGCATCTGCACAATTTCCCAGCAAAACTTTTTATTTAAACAAAAACCTTTAAGGTCTTGGGAGATGGCACAGTGAGTGGGACACAAATTTGACAGCTGAGCTCCTAAGTTTGTGTGTGTGAGAGAGACAGACAGAGACCAAAGGACCACACTTTATCATTTTGTGTGATGCCAGGAATGGAGTCTAGTACCTCACTTATGCCAGGTATAAAGTCTGAGCCACCTTCCTGTCTTTTTTTCTTTTTCTTTTATCACTACATTTTTCACTGCTTTGGGCCAACTTTTTCAAATAGAGGAAAAGACACCAAAGTACCAAAGTTTTCTCCATTTTGTGGGGGATAGTCATTACACCTGGGTCTCACAGCAAAGCAAACACACTATCCAAGGAAGCTATTTTGCTGTTTTCCTCTTATTTTTAGTAACTTAATTATCATAGCAAAAATCCTTTACTTGTCATCACTCTGATATTTAACAGTTGAATATTTCTAAAATATTCCAAAATTTGCATTTAAATATTTTGGATTTAATTGTTGAACAGAAAAACATATAGTGGTAAATATGCATAGTACAGTAGGTCTGAAATAATTTTTTTAATATTTATTCCCTTTTGTTGCTCTTGTTTTTATTGTTGTAGCTATTATTGTTATTATTGATGTCATCATTGTTGGATAGGACAGAGAGAAATGGAGAGAGGAGGGGAAGACAGAGAGGGGGAGAGAAAGATAGACACCTGCAGACCTGCTTCACCACCTGTGAAGCAACTCCCCTGCAGGTGGGGAGCCGGGGGAACCAGGATCCTTCTGCACGTCCTTGTGCTTTGTACCATGTGCGCTTAACCCAAGGCACTACCGCCCGACTCCCTGAAATAACAATTTAATGGGGCCAGACTGGGACCAGGTGAGTGGCACACCTGGTGAAGTGCACACATTATAGTGCGTGAGGTCCCAGGTTCAAGCCCCTGGTCCCTACTTGCAGGCAGGAAGCTTTACGAGTGGTGAAGTAGTGTTGCAGGTGTCTCTCGCTCTCTGTCTCCCCTTTCCTCTTGATTTCTGGCTGTCTCTATCCAATAAGTAAATATAATTTTAAATATTTGAAGGGGCTAGACGGTGGCACTTTCAGTTGAGTCCACATATTACCAAGCACAAGAACCCCCAGTCCCCACCTTTAGAAAGAAAGCTTCACTAGTGGTGAAGTAGTGCTATAGATCTTGGTCTCTCCCTCTTGCTCTCTTTCTCTCTTTCTCTCTCTCTCTACCTCTCTCTCTTTTTCTCTCTGTGCCTCTCTGCCTACCTCTTCCCTTCCCATCTCCATCTATCCAATAAATAAAATTTAAAAAAAGAACAAATAAATAATTATTTAGTTTTTATTATCGTTAGTCTAAATTACACATTTTAAAGTTTTCTTTTCTCCCTTTTGCTAGCCAGTCTCAGTTGGAGGGCTGATAGTAAACCTTATTGGTATCTGTGCCTTTAGCCATGCCCATAACCACGCTCATGGAGCTTCTCAAGGAAGCTGCCACTCCTCTGATCACAGCCATTCACACCATATGCATGGACACAGTGACCATGGGCATGGTCACAGCCACGGATCTGCAGGTGGAGGCATGAATGCCAACATGAGGGGTGAGTTTTTGCCACATGTTGTTCTTTTCAACTGTGTTCTGAATTGACACTGTTTACTAGTATTGGGCTTCTGGTATAGTTTAAATTTCGAAAAGCAATCCTGGCAGGGGAGATAGCATAATGGTAGTTATGCAAAGAGATTCTCTGCTGGAACTGAACAGTGCTCTGGTGGGAGAAAAAAAAAAGGAAAAAACAACCTCACTGAACAGATCAGAAGCTGCCTTCTTGTCGGGCTGCGCCACGGAGAAGAGAGAGAGGTCCGGAGCAAGTGGGGTACACAAATCTTTATTATTGGATCAGGAGGGGGTGGCTCAGACCAGAGCGACCGTGGGGGGGGGGGGCTTTTATTGGACAACAACCAGGGGTGACGTGTCGGGATAGGATTGGTTGAAAAGGGCACTGCTAGGATATCGCAGGGAGTGGTAAAACCTGGGGGCGTAGACTGCATCTGAATAATTCCTCAACATCACTTCTATGGAAAACTTTCATAAATGTTATTATCATAAATCATAATTCTAGAATCCTTTTAACAGGTGTAGTTGCATAAATATTACTTACCTCCAAGAAAAATAGAGTATGTCTGTATGAACTTTTATAAAAGACCCAATACTTTCCTACTTGTTTTTCTTTTTTAGATAGAGACAGAGCAATTGAGAAGGGAGGGGGAAAGAGACACCTACAGCCCTACTTCACCACTTGTGAAGCTTTCCCCCTAAAGGGGACCAGGGGGCTTAAACTTGGATTTTTGCACACTATAATGTGTGCCACTGCCTGGCACCAGGTTTTCTTTTCTTTTCTTCTTTTTTTTTGGCAGCCAGAGTTATCTCATTAGTGTCTGTAATACAAATCCACTGTTCCTGGTGGTCATTGGCCATTTTTCCCATGGTCATTGGCCATGATTTTATTGGATAGAACAGAGAGGAGGAGAGAGGGAGAAAGACACCTGCAAAACTGCTTCAATACTCACGAACTGGATCCTTACACTTAGTATTATGTGGGCTTTACCAGGTGTGCCACCACTCACCCCAACCCCACCCCCAGTTTTCTACTTTATAAAAAATAAGGAAAGTAGAGAGTCAGGCTGTAGAGCAGCAGGTTAAGTGCAGGTGGCGCAAAGCGCAGGGACCGGCGTAAGGATCCCGGTTTGAGCCCCCAGCTCCCCACCTGCTGGGGAATCGCTTCACGGGAGGTGAAGCAGGTCTGCAGGTGTCTTATCTATCTCTCCCCCTCTCTGTCTTCCCCTCCTCTCTCCATTTCTCTCTGTCCTATCCAACAACAACATCAATAACAACAATAATAATTACAATAATAAAAAAACAAGGGCAACAATAGGGATAAATATTTTTTTAAATAATAAGGAAAGTGGGAGTCGGGCTGTAGTGCAGCGGGCTAAGCGCAGGTGGCGCAAAGCACAAGGACAGGCATAAGGATCCCAGTTCGAACCCCGGCTCCCCACCTGCAGGGTAGTCGCTTCACAGGCGGTGAAGCAGGTCTGCAGGTGTCTATCTTTCTCTCCTCCTCTCTGTCTTCCCCTCCTCTCTCCATTTCTCTCTGTCCTATCCAACAGTGACAACAATAATAATAACTACAACAATAAAACAACAAGGGCAACAAAAGGGAATAAATAAAAAATAATAAAAAAATAATAAGGAAAGTAAATGAACAAAAAGATGGGGAATATATTAGTGATTTAATAATGATCGACAAGATTATGGGGTAAGGGGTACAATTTTTTTTTTAATTTCATTTATTTTCCTTTTGTTGCCCTTGTTGAGGGGTACAATTTCATACAGTTCCCACCACCAGAGTTCCATATCCCATCCCCTCCATTGGAAGGTTCCCTATTTCTTACCACTCTGGGAGTATGGACCCAGGATCATTATGGACTGCAGAAGGTTAGGAGGTCTGGCTTCTGTAAATGCTTCTCTGCTGGACATGGACATTGACAGGTCTATCCATATCCCCAGCCTTTCTCTTTCCCTAGTGAGATAGGGCTCTGAGGAGGTGAGGTTCCAGAACACATTGGTGAGGTTGTCTACCCAAGGAAGTCAGGTTGGCATCATGGTAGCATCTGCAACTTGGTGACTGAAAAGCATTAAGATATAAAGGAGAATAAATTGTTTAATAATTAGGAATCTGAAGGTAAGAATATAGCAGGTGATAATTTAGGTCTTCATGTTGGAAGAAGCTAGGAGGTCTATTTTAGGTATATTCCAACGGGCCCATGGCTTTAATAATTTTTGCCTGAGCCCAACAACTAGCATGCAGGTAGGCTAAAAGAAGAAAATAGAAAAAAAGTTTAAAGGAAAAAGTAGTGAAAGTATTTATCATTTAATTGAGTTATTCTGATTATTATGATTAATTATAAAAATTGACTTAAGTTTAGCTGTGAAGACAGTATAGTGGTTATGCAAAAAGACTTTAGTAAAAAAGCTTTAGTGCTGGATGGTGGCACAATGGGTTAAGTGCACAAAGACCGGCATAAGGATCCTGGTTTGAGCCCCCGGCTCCCCGCCTGTGGGGGTGGGGGGGTGTTGCTTCACAGGCAGTGAAGCATGTCTGCAGGTGTCAGTCTTTCTCTCCCCTTCTGTCTTCCTGTCCTCTCTCGATTTCTTTCTGTTCTATCCAACAACAACAACAGCAATAACAGCAGCAAGGATAAACAACAAGGGCAAAAAAGGGAAAAAAAATAGCCTCTATGAGCAGTGGGTTTGTAGTGCAGGCACCTAGCCCCAGCGATAACCTTGGAGGCAAAAAAAAAAAAAAAAAAAAAGCACGTTAGTGCCTGAGGCTCCAGTGTCCCAGATTCAACTTGCAGCACAGCCATAAACCAGAATTGAGCAGTGCCCTGGTTAGGGAGGGGGGGGGGGGAAATGACAGACTCATGTGATTTCTAAGAATCCCTTCAAGACAAGTTGTACCATCAAAGAACTCCCTTCACTTGCCTTTTTGTCATTATTCTGTGAATTCCTCGAGGGCAGTGACCATGTTTTAGTTAATTATGACGGACTAGCCCAAGCAGTTGCATAGTAGATTCCCAGTAGTATTTGTAGAGTGGGTAAAAACATGAGATTGGGTGTGATTTCACTTTTAATGTTTTAATATTCTTCTCACAGGTGTATTTCTACATGTTTTGGCAGACACACTTGGCAGTATTGGTGTGATTGTATCCACAATTCTTATAGAGCAGTTTGGATGGTTCGTTGCTGATCCTCTCTGTTCTCTTTTTATTGCTATATTAATATTTCTCAGTGTTGTTCCACTGATTAAAGATGCCTGTCAAGTTCTGCTTTTGAGACTGCCACCAGAACATGAAAAAGAACTACATATTGCTTTAGAAAAGGTACTGTGTAATTTCTTCACTATTTTTTCTTTTAAAATATAATTTGGGGGAGTCGGGTGGTAGCAAAGCGGGTTAAGCGCAGGTGGCACAAAGTACAAGGACCGGAGTAAGAATCCAGGTTCAAGCCCCCAGCTCCCCACCTGTAGGGGAGTCTTTACACAGGCGGTGAAGCAGGTCTGCAGGTTATCTTTCTCTGCCCCTCTCTGTCTTCCCCTCCTCTCTCCATTTCTCTCTGTCCTAGCCAACAATAACAACAACAGTAATAACTACAACAATAAAACAACAAGGGCAACAAAAGGGAATTTTTTTTTTTTTAATGTATAGAATAAATATTGGGCCTGGGATGCAATTCAGTGACTTCACTTCCTCAAGATCCTGGGTTGATTTCACTTTGTGAAAATTACATGTTAGGGCTAGGGAAAAATAAATAACACTATACTTTCATTCTCAAGGCACCAGGGGTCTCAGGATCAATCCCTGGCACCACCATAGGCCAGAATTAAACAGTGCTCTGGTAAATAAATATATAAATACATAAATTGTAAGGAAAATCACATAGAACTTTACCACCTGAAAAACATTTTTTTTTCTTTTGTTGCCAAAGGTGAATGCTCCATGCCAGCTTTTTCAGAGAGGCAGGAAGAAATCCCCCAGTGCTGACACTTCCCACAGTATTGTAGTACTCCCACCTGGCATATTGGAGCCCAAACTGGGATCATGCACATGGCAAAGCAGGCACCCTCCCAGGTGCCTAAAAATAAAACAATTTTAAAGTTATTTCTATGTGTAGGTATTTTTTAAATAAAGGTAGCAAAAAATTGTTTTGTGCTGCTTTAGAAAATTTGTTTTGTGCTGGTCTTCTGGTTGAACGTGGACAATATATTTTGAATGTGTTGTCTCTGTGTAATAGATAATACGTGAATGTGTATTATCAATATAAAGGAAATCATGGAGGCCAGACGGTGCACCTGGCTGAGCATACACATTACTGTGCACAAGGACCTGGTTCAATCCCTGGGTCCCCACTTGCAGTGGGAAAGCTTCACAAGTGGTAAAGCTGAACTGCAGGTGTCTTTGTTTTTCCCTATCTCCTCAGTTTCTCTGTCTCTATCAGATAAATAAATTTTTAAAAGCAAATAATGTAGTTCATTGACTATATCTTAGTACATCTGGTAGTAATAAAAATGGAAGTGCAGATGTTAGATGTAAAGACACCTGTAATCCCTACCGACTTCCTATTCAAAACTGCCTTCTGTGCCATCACTTTCAGGTCTTAATATTTTAACTTGAAGCTGATTATTATGCTCCTATTCCTTTCTCATCTCTGGACTCTTTGTTTTTTTGGATTTTCTTTTTATAATTGGCTTAATAGTAACTCTTACACCAAATGTTTGCATTATGTTAAATAAATTAGCCTTTAAATCCATTTGTATCCCTCTCCTTTTATTTGACAGATACAAAAAATTGAAGGATTAATATCATACCGCGACCCTCACTTTTGGCGCCATTCTGCTAGTATTATAGCAGGAACAATTCATATACAAGTGGCATCTGATATACTAGAACAAAGAATAGTACAGCAGGTAATAATCTTTTTAAAACATTTTTTGGATCTTTTGTTTTTAAAAATAATTTCAGAGGAGTCAGGCAGTAGCGCAGTGGGTTAAGTGCAGGTGGTGCAAAGTGCAAGGACCGGCATAAGGATCCCGGTTCGAGCCCCCGGCTCCCCACCTGCAGGAGGGTTGCTTCACAAGCGGTGAAGCAGGTCTGCAGGTGTCTTTCTCTCCCCCTCTCCTCATTTCTCTCTGTCCTATCCAACAACAATGACATCAGTAACAACAATAATAAATACAACAATAAAACAAGGGCAACAAAAGAAAATAAATATTTTTTTAAAATAGTTCAGTTCAGGGGGCCAGGCAGTGGCACATCCTGTGAAGCACACATATTATCATGTGCAAGGACCCAAATTCAAGCTCCTCTCCTGCCGGTCTAGCTTCACGGGCGGGAGACAGATGACCAGGGACTCATGGCTGAGCTGGGAAGCAGTATCTCGTTTATTAATCAGATACATCGCCTTTTATGCATCTCTTCACTGGAAGTGGCAAGTGAAAGGAAATGACTAGGAGAGGGGGCGGAGCAAAAAAAGAGCGCAAAAAGAACATAGAAAGCTTCCATCTAACCAGTGGGGATTAAACCAATACCCTACAGGCAGGGCGGGACCCAGGTAAAACAGTGATTATATAAATAGACCACATCGTAAGTAATACAAGCAAACCTAATGTGATGATGAAAAAAGAAGGTCTTATAAGCACAATTTAGAAGCATACCAACACTCTCCCTACTGGCAAGGGGATGTTTCATAAGTAGTGAAGCAGGTCTGTCTTTCTCTCCCTTTCTTTTTTTTTTTTTTTTTTTTAATTTTTTATTTAAGAAAGGATTAGTGAACAAAAGCATAAGGTAGGAGGGGTACAACTCCACACAATTCCCAACACCCAATCCCCATAACCCACCCCCTCCCAATGTAGCTTTCCCATTCTCGATACCTCTGGGAGCATGGACCCAGGGTTGTTGAGGGTTGCAGAAGGTAGAAGGTCTGGCTTCTGTAATTGCTTCCCCGCTGAACATGGGCATTGACTGGTCGGTCCATACCCCCAGTCTGCCTCTCTCTTTCCCTAGTAGGGTGTGTCTCTGGGGAAGCTGAGCTCCAGGACACATTGGTGGGGTCTTCAATCCAGGGAAGCCTAGCCAGCATCCTGGTGGCATCTGGAACCTGGTGATTGAAAAGAGAGTTAACATATGAAGCCAAACAATTTGTTGAGCAGTCATGGATCCCAAGCTTGGAATAGTGGAGAGGAAGTGTTAGGGAGGTACTCACTGCAAACTCTAGTGTAATCCTGCTTTCAGGTATATATTTTGCAGTAGTTTATGGATACGTGTGCACATAAGCTGTCTCTCACAGAAACTGGTGTATATCTAGGTTATGGGACTTTGTTAGAAAGTGAACTACCTGAGATGAAATTAGAGTGTACTATTAAAGGAAGGGTCTCACCCGAGTAATGAAGCTGAAGGGTTGTCATTCCACACGTGAAGTCTCTGGATACATTCTGAGGTGAAGCATGTTGAGGTAGCAATCGTAGCTTTGGTTAGGTTGTGGTCGGCGGATGCAATGTTATTTGGTTTGGATTGGGAGATGCATTTCTCTCCCTTTCTATCTCTGTTTCCTCTCAATTTCTCTGTCCTATCCAATAAAATGGAAACAAAAAATGGCACTGTAAGTGGTGGATTCGTAGTGTTGGCACCAAGTCCCAGTAATAACCCTGGTGACAAAATAATTTTATTTGAAACACATCGTATGTGACATTGCAGAAGTAATGTCATTTTGCCTAGTCATCATGTAACTTTAAAAATACATCTTGGGGGTTGGGCGGTAAAGCAGCAAATTAAGCGCAGGTGGCGCTAAGCACAAGAACTGGAGTAAGAATCCTGGTTCTAGCCCCGGCTCCCCACCTGCAGGGGAGTCACTTCACAAGCGGTGAAGCAGGTCTGCAGGTGTCTTTCTCTCCCCCTCTCTGTCTTCCCCTCCTCTCTCCATTTCTCTCTGTCCTATCCAACAATGATGACAACAATAATAACTATAACAATAAAACAAGAACAACAAAAGGAAATAAACAAATAAAGTAGTCCGGGAGGTGGTGCAGTGGATCAGGCATTGGACTCTCAAGCATGAGGTTCTGAGTTCAATCCCCAGCAGCACGTGTACCTGTCTTTCTCACAAATTAATTAATTAATTAATTAAAAATAAATATTTTTTAAACAATAGTACCAGTCTTGGGGGGCAGCTGATGGTGCACCTGGTTTAGCACACATGTTACAAAGCACAGTGAGCCAGGTTCAAGCCCCTTGTCCCCACCTGCAGGGGGGAAGCTTCATGAGTAGTGAAGCAGAGCTGAGGTGTCTGTCTCTCTCCCTCTCTGTCACCCCCTCCCCTCTCAATTTCTGGCAGTCTCTAGCCAATAAATAAATAAAGATAAATAAATAAATGAATTAAAATACCAGTCTTGGTTAGGGGTAGATAGCATAATGGTTCTGCAAAGAGACTTTAATGCCTGAGGTTCCAAAAAAAGTCTTGACCTGGGAAATAGTTTAGTGGATTAGGCAGTGGACTTTAGGTGTGAGATGCCAAGTTTAATCCCTAGTTCAATCCCCAGCCTTTGGGTCATTGCTACTCTGTTTTAAAAAAAAAAAAAAATCAATTACTTATGATATGCATTAATCTAACTTCTTGAAATGTATTTCTTTAACAGGTTACAGGAATACTTAAAGATGCTGGAGTAAACAATTTAACAATTCAAATTGAAAAAGAAGCGTATTTTCAACATATGTCTGGTTTAAGTACTGGATTTCATGATGTTCTTGCTATGACAAAACAAATGGAGTCTATGAAATACTACAAAGATGGTACTTTCATCATGTGAGATGACGTGAGAATTAGCCCTGGAATATGAACAATGAAGACAAAATTACTCAGTATTTATGACATTGCCAGAGGGAAGAATGTTGCATATACTGTACAGAAACATTTTCCTATAATTGAAAAAAAAAAAAAAACTTTGAAGCTCCCTATCATTAAATCAAGGAATTTTTCTTAAAGGAAATTTATATAACAAAGCACTAACTGTACAAGTAAAAGAATAATTTGAATTACGTGTATAACAAGAATCTTAAAAATATGAGTAAATATCATGTTTGAAAATGAACCTTGAATGATAGATTTTAGTGAAGACCAAACTATCTGTTTATGCTTTCTATCAGTAAGGTTCTACATTGTAAATAATGTATTTACATGTTTATTACAAAGATCCAAATGGGGGGGGGTTAACTTTTTGCATAGCCCTAAGATAAAATAGGAATGAAAGTTCTATATTTATGGATTTTCTGTATATAAAACTTGTTTCTAATTATAACTAAATCCATTAAGTAAAATCTGTATTGTCACTTTAACTGTAAACTAAATTATTTGGGATAAACATCAGCCACTGGTATATGATAAACAGTGAGAATAGAAAAATAGAGCATTACAGTCTTTGATGTATTACAAAAACCAACCACTCTGTAAAATAAATTTTTTACTTTTGGTAATATTCGCAAATGAATAATTACTTTACTAGGGTAAAGAACTTATACTAAGTATGTCTGTGTCTTCTTCCTCTAAAATAGAGTACTCCATTTCTTGTTATACATCTGGCATTCCAAGTTGCTTATCAAGCTTGTATCCAAGCAGTGCTAGACTTTTTTTCATCTTTTCATTTAATTCCATATGTTGTGCAATAACTAGTTGAGAGAATCATCAATTGTCAACTCTTGACAATTAATGTCAATTGTCAAGTTGACAATTGTCAACTCTTGAGTTAAATTTTCTGCCTATAACTGTAACTTTTTAAATGCCGGGTACCTATACATATTTTTTTAAGTAGGTAATTATTTTAAAGTTTAATAAGTAAATCTGTTTATAAACACTTGGGCACCACAAGTCAAAATACTTATATAGCTACTTTCTATATTAACACAACTTATACTTTTTCCAATTTAAACTGAATGTAGTCTGAAAAGACTTAACTAAAAGATATAATAATATATGCAGTTTATGAACACCAAAGAATGTCAGAGGAAACTTTTGAATATCTGCCTATTTATAAGTAACTGAATATTTTCATTCTTATGAGGAATTTTGATAAGTAGGACGAATTAATTTTAGTATTGGTACTATTTTCTTATCTATACTATGATGGCAAACGTACTGTAAATCATATATTTTGTCTTACCAATTTTAATATGTGAGAGATTTTAGAAATTTGTTATAAGTTATTTTGATATTTCTTGTCTTCTTACACATTTTCTGGTCCAGAATCTTCAATACAATATTAAAATTTTTGAGTGGTGGGAAAATAATTGGATATTGATGTTTTAATGCAGTTTTTATACATTAAAAGGATTTAAGATAGTTAAGTGAATATTGCAACATTTAGATTCTCACTTCCCCTGGTAGGCATATAAACATAAAAAAAATAAGAGATTTCAAGATGAGAGAGAAGGCAGGATAGAAGGTTAAGGGGATACAAATATAAATAGGGAAAGTTCAGCATTAAGAGCACAGGGTGGGGGCTGAGTGTTGGTGCGCCTGGTTGAGCAAACATGTTACAGTGCGCAAAGACCCTGGTTCAAGCACCCGGGTCCCCATCTGCAGGGGGAAAGCTTTGGAAGTGGTGAAACAGTGCTGCAGGTGTCTCTGTCTCACCCCTCAATTTCTGGTGGTCTCTATCCAGTAAATAAAGATAATAAAATTTAAAGGAAAAAAAAGTACAGAGTGCTGGCTCCAACTCATAAAATGAGACTTCAGCAAATCATATATATTTTAAACTTAACTGCTCTATTGTCTTTCAGTATGTCCATTTTTTTCCCATTTAAGTCACTATTCCCAAGAGATTACATGTTCATTGTGTAAAGAAGTTTATAGTAATACCTAAATAAAAGTCTGTTGAATAGTTCATTTGCCCAAGAAGGTAGTGGGTGTCTTACACAGCTATTAATTTCTGTCCTTTCCCTTTCTCTTCAACCATTGTTTTTCCTATTAGCAATTTAGGGACCCCTAAGTTTTACATAGACTAAACCTCACATTTATTTTTTTATTATTTATTTATTTTGCCTCCAAGGTTATTGCTGGGGCTCGGTGCCTGCACTACGAATCCACTGAATTGAGAGAGGGGAAAGGAAGAGAGACACTTGGCAGCCCTGCTTCATTCTGAAGCTTTCCCCCTTCAAGTTGGAACTAGCCGCTTGAATCTGGGTTCTTTTGCACTATAATGTGTGTGCATAACCAAGTGTGCCACCACCTAGCTAGCCCCTTTTTATAAGATTGTGTTTATTACAAGATAGATGCAGAATATCACTTTGTCATATGTGACGCCAAGGTCCTGCTTCCAGTTCCAGAGCTGCCTCCTAGGCCCCAAACCTTAAGCTTTTCTAATACAGCGATCTATTCAGAGTCATCTACCCAGCCACTCAAACCTTAAGTTTTTCTAATTTCAGCAGAAGAATAATGAAGTTATAGATCTCTATCGCTATAGACTTCTGGCTTTATAATTTCTCCCTAAAATACCTGCTTTCTATTATTTTTTTTTTAATCTGTGCACTGCTGGAGGGTGGGTAGCATAAAGGTTATGCAAACAGGCTCATACTTGAGGTTCCAATGTCCCAAGTTCAGTCCCACGCACCACCATAAACCAGAGCTGAGGGAGTCGGCTGTAGTGCAGCAGATTAAGCGCACGTGGCGCCAAGTGCAAGAACTGGCATAAGGATCCCGGTTCAAGCCCCTGGCTCCCCACCTGCAGAGAAGTAACTTCACAAGCAGTGAAGCAGGGCTGCAGGTGTCTCTTTCCCCCTCTCTGTCTTACCCTCCTCTCTCCATTTCTCTCCTATCCAACAACTACAACAATAAAACAAAAAGGGAATAAATAAATATTGAAAAAAAAACAGCTGAGCAGTACTCCTTTAAAAAACAAAAACGAGGGAGTCAGGCGGTAGTGCAGCGGGTTAAGCACAAAACGCAAGGACCTGCGGAAGGATCCCGGTTCAAACACCAGGCTCCCCAACTGCCGAGGAGTCTCTTCACAGGCACTGAAGCAGGTTTGCAGGTGTCTTCCTCTCCCCCTTAAATTTTCTTCCCCTCCTCTCCATTTCTCTGTCCTATCCAACAATAACGACGTCAATAATAATTACAATAGAGATCGGGCAGTAGTGCAGTGACTTAAGTGCACGTGACGAATAGCACAAGTGCCGGCACAAAGACCCGGGTTCCAGCCCCGGCCTCCCCACCTGCCTGGGAGTCGCTCTGCAGGCAGTGAAGCAGGTCTGCAGGTGTCTTTCTCTTCCCCTCTCTGCCTTCCCCATCTCTCTCCATTTCTCTCTGTCCTATCCAACAACGAATGACATCAACAACAACAATTATAACCACAACAAGGCTACAACAACAAGGGCAACAAAAGGGGGAAAAATGGCCTCCAGGAGCAGTGGATTCATGGTGCAGGCACTGAGCCCCAGCAATAACCCTGGAGGCAAAAATAATAATAATAATACAAGGGCAACAAAAGGGAATTTTTTTTTAAACGAGTATTTCTCAGTTTTAGTTTATGGTAATACTGGGAAATTGAACCTGGACTTGGGAATTTGGAGCATGATATTTTTATTTTTGTATTTGCATAACCATTATGCTATTCTCCCCCTTCATATAATATTCAATATATTAATGCATAATTGCATGTTTTTGCTAGTTAATGGTAATAGGTTCCAAAATTCAAAATAATAAATTAGCAAAGTGTCTCTTAATTCTGTCACTCAGCTCTTACCACTGGAAATATTCTCACTTGCTATATCACACCCCTCTGGATAATAATGAATATGTATTTTCACTTGGTAATTTTAAATAATTGGGACATAGGGTTGGCAAGGTAACTCACCTGAGACATTGATTTGTCATGCATGCAACCCAATGTTGTACCCCGCCCAATATGTCCCATGGGAGCCAGGCCCCCATGGCATGCTCTCTCTCAATAAATCTAAATAAATAAAGCAAGCAAGGTTGGGGAGATAGCTTACTTGGATAGTGAGCCTGCTTTGTCATACCCTTAACCCAGGTTTGAGGTCCACCCCACCTCACTGGAGATAGCTTCAATGCTTTATTTTGCTTTTTTTTTTTTTTTTAATCAAAGCACTCCTCTGTCTTACGAGATCTCCCCTATCACGGGAGGATTGAATCTGAGACTCTGGAGAATCAGACTCGAAAGTCTTTGAATAACCACTATGCTATCTTCTCCACTCTGTCTATATCTGAAAAAGTCATCCCAGAGTGGTGAAGACCCAGTAATGACAAAATAATAACAATACAACTAATACCATTCAAAAAGCAAGTAATAGTATGCCTTCGAAGGACTGGAAGGGGAGGGAGAGGCTGAGAGAGCTCTGCCCTGAAGTTGGGAAATCTTTTAGGTTTTTATGGGTTTTCCTTTCTCTGGCCCCTCCTTTCTCCTTGTGGTGAGTGGTCAAGTATACCCAAAGTGGGTTGCTTGTTTTAGCTCAGGTAAAGTTGCTTTAGCATTAGCTGCTTACTACAGACCACACATCTTAAGTGACTTTTTTAAAGTAGAGACAGTGAAAACCCCATACAAAATGTCACTTTCTGCACAGTGGGAGCCAGGCTAGAACCTGGGTTGTACACATGGCAAAGTAGCACAAGATCCAAGAGAGCTGTTTGACCAGACCCCAGGTGAGTTTTACATCAGCTGAATGTTCTCCATCTTAAATTAATCCTCCATTGCTGTCACATGATCCCTTCCCTTTTGGGGGATAGCTCCTCTTCTACCTACTGTAACAAAAACATCCCTTCATGCCTTTCTGTCTAGCACTTATAGTACCACCCCAGCCATCTTTTTTTTTCTAATATTTTGTTGTTGTTGTTGCCCTTGTTTTATTGTTGTTGTAGTTATTGTTGTTATTGATGTCGTTGTTAGGACAGAGAGAAATGGAGAGAGATGGGGAAGACGGGGAGAGAATGATAGACACCTACAGACCTGCTTCACCACCTGTGAAGCAACTCCCCTGCAGGTGGGGAGCCAGGAGCTCCAACTGAGATCCTCACTCCAGTCCTTGCACTTTGCGTGACATGCGCTTAACCCACTGCGCTACCACCCAACTCCCTTTGGTGTCTTTCTGTCTCTAGGAAGAATAAAGAAGGGATGGGGTGAGAGAGAAAGCCGGCGCCGGGTGGTGGTGCACTTGGTTGAGCACATATTACTATACATAAGGACCTGGGTTCAAGCACCGGACCCCCACCTGCAGGGGGAAAGCTTTGCAAATGGTAAAGCAGTGCTGCAGGTGTCTGTCTCCCCATCTCTATCGCCCTTCCCTCTTGATTTGTGGCTGTCTCCACCCAATTAATAAAGATAATTATTTAAAAATTGTTTAAATAATTGAAAAAAGAGAAGTCAGCCTGGTGCAGTGAAACCCCAGTGACAAATATTTTTAAAAAGTAATTAGAATAATAATAGTGGTTTACAAGATTATAGGATTACAGGAGAAAGATCCATAGAATAGCTCACTTGGATCACATGCATCGTTGCCATGTAAGAAAAGAAAAATGAAAAAATTATTTAAGTGATACATATATATAGTTCTTTTTTAAAAAAAATTCTTTATTAGGGAATTGATGGTTTATAGTCAACAATAAAATACAATAGTTTGTACATGCAAAACATTTCCACATAACAACACAACCCCCACTAGGTCCTCTGCCATCATGTTTCAGGACTCGAACCCTCCTCCCCCACCCCAGAGTCTTTTACTTTGGTGCAATACACCAACTCCAGTCCAAGTTTTGTTTTCCCTTCTGATCTTTTTTTTTCTTTAATTATATTTATTTATTGGATAGAGACAGCCAGAAATTGAGAGAATGGGGGAAAATAGAGAGGGAAAGAGAGACACCTGTGGCCCTGCTTCACCACTTGCAAAGCTTTCCCCCTGCAGGTGGGGGTCAAGGGGCTTGATTCCCTTCTGACCTTGTTTTTCAGCTTCCACCTATGAGTGAGAATATCCCATATTCATCCTTTCATTTCTGACTTATGTCATTTAACATGATATCTTCAAGCTCCATCCAAAATGGGGTAAAGAAGGTGAATTCACCATGAACCTGAGACTTTGGAGCCTCAAGAATAAGAGTCTCTTTGCATAACTATTATGCCATCTACCCCTGTTCACATTTCTCAGTTTTCCACATAGCAATTCAACCCCCCTCTAGGTCCTCCTCTGCCATTATGTTCCAGGACCTGAACTCTTCCCCCTCCTCTATATATAGTTCTATTCCACACACCAAAGTTGTGGGCTACTTTTTTTTTTTTTTTTACTCCAAGATTACCACTAGGGCTCAGTGCCTACATTATGAATCTACTGCTCCTGACAGTCATTTTTTTCTATTTTTTTGATGGGATAGAGAGAAATTGAGAGAGGAGGAGAAGATAGGGAGAGAGATAGACCCCTGTAGACCTGCCTCACCGCTTGTGAAGTGACCCCCCCCTGCAGGTGGGGAGCAGGGGGCTCAAACCGGGATCTTTGCTTGGGTCCTTGTGCTTCATACTATTTGTGCTTAAACTGGCCTGGCATGCCATAGTCCGCCCCCCACCCCCCCATTTTTTTCTTTTCTTTGCAAGTTCATGTGTTTCAATTATCTATAATTCACATGTGAGCAAAACTATCCAGTAGTTGTCTTTCTAAAGTGGTAATTTTCTTTCTAAAGTGATTTTTTTCTAATAGAGACAGAGAAATAAGTGGGAGAGACTACACCTCTGAAGCATCTTTTAGTGTGGTGGGAACCAGGGCCTACCTAGGTTAAGCACATGGCAAAGCAGTACATTATCCAATTGAGCTATTTAACTGGCTCAGGTAATTGTTTTTAAAAACAAGTCATGGCGACAAGTAATGACATACCCAGTTGAGCACCTCTTCAAGCCTCCAGTTCCCATGTGCAAGGGAGAGTTTCAGAAGTACTGCTGTCTCAATTACTGTCTCTTAAAAAAAAAAAATACTTACATGTTACACATTGCCTTAAAACTCTTCAAAGATGAACTTCCGGAGGCGGGGCTATGGAGAAGCAGCAGCTGTGTTTCTTTCCTCTCCTTTCCCAGGTCAGCTAGGAATATCAAAGGAGATCACCTGGGGCCACAAAAAGGCAGAACTAGAACAACTTCAGGAACCCACCAAATCACCACATGTGGCTCATGGACAGAGAGAAGCCTAAGGAGATATTGAGTGGCTGGTAATAGTCTGGCAGTTTACCGGTTGAGGCACCACCTCAAGTCTGTTTTACCAACAAAAAGACTGCTGAAGGGAGGACAGAACTTCTCTAATAGTCACCAAATGCAACTGTGAGTCTCCATTGCTACTGCCCTCAGAGGCTAGAGCAGCAGGGGGGAGGTCCTCTGCTGACATTGGGGAACAGGAAAATGACCAGAAAACTCCGGAGAAGATCTACACCTCGGTGGCCAAGCAGTGGGGCTGTATAGAGCCTTTCTACATTGTTCTTCTGATGAGAACATGGTGAATAATTGCCTCAGAACCTATAGACTATAAATGGGACTTGTTTACAAACTCACAGAGCCCAGCAGTGCTGCCTGGCTTGGCAGAGAAGATGAATTGAGCCCAGAGCTTTGGATCCTTGGGATGTGAGAGTCTCTTTGCATAACCACTGTATTATGTCTCCCCAACTCTGCTTTATCTCTTGGTCAGGAGTGAGTAATTAAGCTAAGAAACCTACTTATAGTTGTTTTTTTTTTTAAAGAAAGTATTAATTAACAAAACCATAGGGTAGAAGGGGTACAATTCCACACAATTCCCACCACCCATTCTCCATATCCCACCCCCTCCCCTGATAGCTTTCCCATTCTCTATCCCTCTGGGAGCATGGACCCAGGGTCATTGTAGGTTGCAGAAGGTAGAAGGTCTGGCTTCTATAATTGCTTCCCTGCTGAACATGGGCGTTGACTGGTCGGTCCATACTCCCAGTCTGCCTCTCTCTTTCCCTAGTAGGCTGGGTCTCTGGGGAAGCAGAGCTCCAGGACACATTTAAACTACTTATAGTTTAAAAGCCCTCAGGCTCCCATAGCCTACAGGGGAAAAACAGGACAAAAGAGGCTTTAACAACTGACTGTGCTCCAACTCAGGGATTGAAATAATATTGAAACAACTGTTAATTTCCTCAACCCTTTAAGTACCTTACTTAGACACAAATCAATCCAGACAAGAGTTGTCAGTAATTTGAAAAGTACTGAGAGAGGAACCTCAAAACATACTATATGGAATGGTTAAACCAACAAGAAGAAATATTGGAGAAATGAACCAGGACAAAAGTCCAGCAAAAACGCCCCAAAGGTTGAACCACAAAATAGTGAGGCAAACATCCAAACACTAAAGAAATAGTTATAGGAATGAGTAAAAAGTTTGAAAGAACTGTCATCAGAAATGTAGAAACATGGTCCGGGAGGTGGTGCAGTGGTAAAGCTTTGGACCCTCAAGCATGAGGTCACAAGTTTGATCCCCAGCAGCACATGTGCCAGAGTGATGTCTGTTTTCTTCTCTCTCCTTCTATCTTTCTCATAAATAAATAAATCTTAAAAAAAAAAAAAAAGAAAGAAAAGAAAAGAAAAGAAAAGAAAAGAAAAGAAACACAGAAACAACAAATAATACTTTGGAAGAAAACATTATCTCAAGGTTATTAGAGAGCTGAAAACTGAAATAGCTGAGCTAAGAACACACTAGCTGACAAGCTAAAACAGTATCAGAACAGGGTAACAAAATAGATGAGCTACAGAAAACATTAGAGGGGAAAGAGAATAGAATAAATGAGGCTGAAGGCAGAATTAGCAAGATTGAGGATGAATTACAGACAACTAAAAAAGAAGTAAGAGATCTCAAAAAGAGATTAAGAGATACTGAAAACAACAACAGAGACCTATGGGATGACTTCAAAAGAAACAATATATGCGGGAGTCGGGCTGTAGCGCAGCGGGTTAAGCGCAGGTGGCGCAAAGCACAAGGACCGGCATAAGGATCCCGGTTCAAACCCCGGCTCCCCACCTGCAGGGGAGTCGCTTCACAGGCGGTGAAGCAGGTCTGCAGGTGTCTATCTTTCTCTCCTCCTCTCTGTCTTCCCCTCCTCTCTCCATTTCTCTCTGTCCTATCCAACAACGACAACAATAATAATAACTACAACAATAAAACAACAAGGGCAATAAATAAATAAATAAATAAAATATTTTTTAAAAAAAGAATATATGCATTATTGGTTTACCAGAGGAAGAAAGAGAGGGAGGGGAAGAAAGCATTCTTTTTTTTTTCCCCTCCAGGGTTATTGCTGGGCTCGGTGCCTGCACCATGAATCCACCACTCCTGGAGGCCATTTTCCCCCTTTTTGTTGCCCTTGTAGCCTCGTTGTGGTTATTATTATTATTGCCATTGTTGATGTTGTTCGTTGTTGGATAGGACCAACCCTGCCCTGAAAGAGGTTCTGAAAGGTCTCCTATAAACAGTCAGACCACCATAAATATGCCATATATTAGAACACTCTAAAAACTACAATAATGGTGTTAAAATATCTTGAAATAAAAAAAATTAAGACTTTTAAAAAATTTTATTTATTTTCCCTTTTGTTGCCCTTGTCTTTTATTGTTGTAGTGGTTATTGTTGTTGTTGTTATTGATGTCGTTGTTGTTAGATAGGATAGAGAGAAATGGAGAGAGGAGGGGAAGACAGAGAGGGGAAGAGAAAGACCCCTGTAGACCTGCTTCACCGCCTGTGAAGGGACTCCCCTGCAGGTGGGGAGCTGGGGGCTCAAACTGGGATCCTTATGCCGGTCCTTACACTTTGCGCCATGTGTGCTTAAACTGCTGCGCTGCCACCTGACTCCTGAAATTAAAAAAATTTTTAAATGTTATGTTTAGGGGAGCCGGGTGGTAGCACAGCAGGTTAAGCATACATGGCATAAAGCAAAAGAATCAGCATAAAGATCCAGGTTTGAAACCAGCTCCCCACCTGCAGGGGAGTCACTTCACAAGCCGTGAAGCAGGTCTGCTTGTGTGTACCTTTTTCTCCCCCTCTCTGTCTTCCCCATCTCTCTCCATTTCTCTCTGTCCTATCTAACAGCAAGGACATCAACAATAACAATAATAACTACAACAACAATAAAAAAAACTAACAAGGGCAACAAATGGGAAAATTAAAAAAAAAAAAAGTGGTCCATGAAGTGATACAGAGTTCAATCTCCAGCAGTACATGAGTACATGTACCAGGGTGATGTCTGGTTCTCTTGTCTTTCTCATTAATGAATAAAATATATTTTTTAAAAATGTTATGTTTACCTTCAAGTTGCTTTAATCAAGAAAGAAAGAGAACTTGAATGAACATAAAGGAGAAATCAAAATTGAGTGAGCACATAATAAGAGACCTGCATTGGTCAAGGTGTTAATTTTAAAAGCTCTAGATTGCCCAATATGATACTTTGAGAATCTTTATGTTTGAACTTTAGCATCAACATACTTGTGTGGAACCAACTTTAATCCCTCTTGTTGATGGAAAATGGCAATATTCTTAAACTGTTTTTTTAAAATATATATTTTTAAAGACTTTATTTATTTATTAATGAGAAAGATAGGAGGAGAGAAAAAGAACCAGACATCACTCATGTGCTGCCGGGGACTGAACTCGCGATCTCATGCTTGAAAGTCCAAAGCTTTATCACTGCACCACCTACTGGACCACACAGCTGATTGTTTTTTGATACTTACATTGTCGGGGTTCGTCGGGGGGAATGAGGCAGGAGTGAGCTCACTAAAGGGGTCTTCTAGCATATCGTGGCAGCTGACGATACACAAACCTCTTTAGGGTCCCGTTGAACAACTTTATTGACACAATTACAAATTTATAAAGGGATAGCTGTGCAGGGGAAGTAGCCAGCTGGCCAATGAGGTCAATATCTCCTTATAAGGGAAAAGAAAGCAAGGCAATGAGGGTATGGATAGTGATGTAGGAACAGGGAAATAGAAATATAAGGAAGGCGAAGCCCACTAGAAAGGGAGGAGGGGTGGATGATGCAGCGAGACTGATAGGAAGGTTGGAATTCCCCCGGGAACTCTTGCCACATCTCGCTCAACCACAAGGCTGGCATGCCAAGGGGAGACTGACAGACAGACGGACTTCCAGGGGGGTCAGCCATCCATGCTCAGGCACACATCAGACCCACAATCCCCCTTGTTTCATTTGTTAAAGAAGGTTGGCCATGACTTCCAAGTCAGCTGTGGGGATAGGAGAGTAGGGTTGAACTGAGACTCTCTGGATTGTCAGTCGGACCATGTCCTAGAGGTGGTTCCTTAGGAACTGCAGGATGCATGGGGCGACAAGGAGTAGCACGCTAATAGCAAGGAGAGGGGTCAGGAGGGGAAGAATCCAAGATAACATGGGGGAGGATATCAAGAGTCCAGGGCTGAGGGAATAAGCTGTTTTTCTTTTTTTTTTAATCACGACTGAGTTCATGGAGAGTCTTAACATTTCGTTCTACCAGTCCCAATTCATTTACGAAAAAACAGCACTCTTCTTGCAGGGCCAGGCTGTACCCCCTCTTTCCGCTGTCAGAAGATCTAGGGTACAACATTTCTGAAGGGTCACCCTCGCAAGGGAAGTGATCTGTCATTGTAAGGACTCACGGCTTTCTACCGTGAAGTTGTTCTTCCAGGAGTCCAGCAGTGTGAAGGGAGTGGCCAAAGGCACGGCCAGCAAGTCCGAGAGAGGCACTCAGCCCAATGCTGATGACCAGAGGAAGGAACACCACTCATTTTGTTCTAGTGAGGGAGGTCAGCCACTGGAACTCGCCTTGTTCGTATAAGTGAGCTGTGGAATGAGAGAGACTAAGAGGCAGGGGCCGGGTGATGAGGAGTTGACATGGAAGGACAAGGTAAAGTTACACCAGAACATAAGAAGGGGAGGGGCATACACATTAGAGGATAGAGAGAGTCTGAGCTGTAGCCCACATAAACTTAGAGAAAGTATCAATTGAGACAAACACATATTTTTGTTTGCCAAAGTTGGGTATGTGGATAACATCAATTTGCCAAAGAGCGTTGGCTTTTAAACCTCGAGGATTAACCCCCAGAGTTTGAATAGCAGGTGTTTTGATTAGACCTGCACAGGAGGAACATGTAGCAAGAATACGTTTTAACTGTGGCAGAGGAATATCAGGAAATCGAGCTCGAAGACCTTTAAAATTAACATGGGTTAGGGAATGAAAGTCAGCAGGATTAGAGACAGAGGCTAGGAGAATTCCTGTGGAGGCAAGGTGGTCGGCTGCAGCATTCCCTTTGGACAGGGGACCAGGAAGAGGGCTGTGGGAACATAGGTGCTGAACATACAGTGGTTGGGTTCGAGAACAGAGCATAGAGGCAATCTGAATTAAAAGAGGAGAAAGTGGGTTGTCATCAATTCTTACATAAGATCGAGCAAGCCATGGAAGTAAGTTAACAGTATACACAATGTCAGAAAAAAGGTTGAAGGATTCTGGTACAGCTTTTAATGCAAGGAAAACAGCATAAAGTTCTTTGTACTGAGGGGAATTATCAGGAAGTTCAGTAAAGAGAGGTTTGGGGTATTGCTGGTCTGGATAATATATAAGGGCAGCAGCTCCCTTTTTTCCACCATCAGTGAACACTGTAGGAGCATAGGGGATGGGATCTCGAGAGAAAAGTTTAGGTACTAGTAGAGGCAACAGAGGTAAAGAAGCTATCAAATTATTAGAGGGAAAATGATTATCTAATTGTCCTGGAAAACCCATTAAACTTATGGCAAAACGTGAATGGTGGCGTATGAGCCATTCTGTATCTGTGAGAGAAAAGGGAAGAATGATTGAATCTGGTTCCCTTCCTAAGACCTGAACCGATCTGTTTCTTCCTTGGCGAACCATAAATGCTAAGGCATCAATCTCGGTAAGGAGTCTTGGAGCTCCGCCTACTGGCATATGAAGCCATTCAAGAACGCCATGTTTCTGCCACAATGCCCCCACTACTGTGGGGGTGGAGTTAAAGATTAGAAGATTTACTGGAGAGGAGGGGGAGAACCGAACGAGGTGCATGCATGTCCTGGAGAGCCTGGTTAACTTTTTCCAGTGCCAAGGAGGCTTCGGGGGTTAACATACACTTTGAGGAGGGCTGTTTGTTTCCTTTTAACAGATCGAACAGTGGTTGCAGGCAGCTCGTAGGCAGATAAAGATACTGCCTAAGCCAATTCAAATTTCTAAGAAAACTTTGTAAAGAAGCAAGAGTGAGATTAGAAGGAAAAGTAACACAAGGTTTTAAAGGACGAATCTGCGTTAGGGAAATCTCTGAGCCTAAGAAAGATATTGGAGGGATTAGCTGTATCTTCTCAGGAGCTTCTCTTTAAGGCAGGGATTAGAAAATCACGTAGGGCGGAGAGATCTGTATCTAATTCTCCCCATATTAACACATCATCCATATAATGAAAAACCTTAAGGCCCTTATGAATATATGGGAAAAGGGTAGATTTAACAGCCTCTTGACAAATAGTAGGACTATTAGCCATGCCCTGGGGCAGTACCACCCATTCAAATCTATTGGCAGGGCTGGCATTATTAATAGAAGGAACAGAGAAAGCAAAACGTTTACAATCTTGTGGGTGTAAGGGAATAGAGAAAAAACAATCCTGTATATCAATAGCTATGATTGGAATTCCTGTGGGAATTGCGGAAGCAAGAGGCAACCCCTTTGGGGGGAGCCCCAAACCTGCATGGTTTTTTTTTTAATATTTATTTTATTTATTTATTGCCCTTGTTGTTTTATTGTTGTAGTTATTATTGTTGTTGTCGTTGTTGGATAGGACAGAGAGAAATGGAGAGAGGAGGGGAAGACAGAGAGGAGGAGAGAAAGACAGACACCTGCAGACCTGCTTCACCGCCTGTGAAGCGACTCCCCTGCAGGTGGGGAGCCGGGGTTCGAACCGGGATCCTTATGCCGGTCCTTGTGCTTTGCGCCACCTGCGCTTAACCCGCTGCGCTACAGCCCGACTCCCACCTGCATGGTTTTATTAACTGCACAAAGATCTTGGAGGAGGCGCCATTATCCTGAGCGCTTTTTAATCACAAAGACTGGAGTATTCCATGGGCTCTGAGAATGACGAATGTGTCCCAAAGATAACTGCTCTTGGACGAGTTCTTTTAAAATTTCTAGCTTCTCCCTAGGCAAAGGCCACTGTTCCACCCAGACAGGCTCATTAGAAAGCCAATCTAAGTGGGGAGTTCTGTTACAAACAGTGGCAGTTAGTATTGGGGGTGCTGGTTGGGTCTAGCAGTCTCACAGGAGTGAGTGTGGTGTCCTGCAGAGGTATCTGAGGATATCACTACATCTAAAGATTCCAGCAAGTCTCTTCCCAATAAATCGGTGCTTATATCAGCTATTAAAGGCTGAAAGCATCCAGTAGTCCCTTCTGGATCTTCCCACACAAGGGAATCTCGTGTGCGGAATGCCTGAGTCAATCCTCGAACACCATGTAAGCGTGGTCCTGGGAGGAGTTCCCAATTCTGGGGAACCTCTGCTTGTCTTAATATTGTCTTATCTGCTCCCGTGTCAATCAAACACTTAAAAGGAATATTACCAATCTTTACTGTCATAGTTGGGTGACCCCTTTCTAAAACAGGGGTAGTTCATAAAATCTCAGGCTCCGAATTCGAGCTGTTTTCTTGCTCCAGCCGGTTATTTCTATGCTGGAAGTTCCCACATACCGCGGGTTCCTCCTTCTGCTCACCCTCTGTTATTGTTACTTGGCGTGGTGGGTGTAGCGACGGATTCGGTCCCAAGCTGGGCTTCTGTTTGTGGAAGAAGGGCACAGCACCAAGCGGGCGACCTGCTTCCTTCCCTCTTGGGGGCGGGGCTAAGGGAAGCCCCACACCTAGTTTAAATCCCTGTTTACATTTGGCAGAGGCGTGCCATTCCTATGGAACCTTGACCAACAATCTCTCCTCCAGTGAAATCCTTTCTGGCATCTGGGACAAGGCATTCGTGGTCTCTGATTCCCTGTCTGGAGGCGGGGTTGCCCTGACTGGAGGCGGGGTCGCGGTCTATTTTTTGGACATTGATTACGCCAATGCCCTTGGCGACCGCACTGAAAGCAAGCCCCTTTTTGCTTATGTAAGGTAGCTGCATATGCCTGTAACATAGGTCCTTGAAAAGAGCTTGATCTGAGATCCTGTGTAGCTATAATCCAAGTATCTGGGTGTTCGTTTTTAAGAGTGATACAGGCCTGTCGAAAATGCGGAAGCATTCCATCCCAGACTATGGATTGCAGGAGGAGAAAACGAGGATCAGGATTATAAATCTTCCTTTCCAAACTCGACTGGACCCTGCCAATGAATTTAGCGAGGGATTCATCAGGTTCTTGTTGAAGGGAGAGAATGGGGGCTGAGACCGCTCCCATGGGTGGTGTTAATCACTCCCATACTTTTAATGCACACAGGCGTACCTGATCAAAATACCCCGGTGGAAACTTGGCTTCTGCCTGTTGAATCCCTGTTTCTAATTGGCCTGTTCCAAACAATGCATCAAAATTCCCCTCTGGCTGATTTTGAATATTTTTCCACGATTGTTGTAAACATTCATTGCGAAAGAATGCCTCCCATTGCAGGAACAGGGGGCCTGGGAGCGTAGCACGAGTTACATCCCTCCAATCTTGGGGGGTATTAAGGTTCTGAAGCAGGCCTTGTAAAATGGACCTGGTCCACGGGGCATGAACACCGTTATCCTTGATAGCCTGGTGTAGTTCCTTCAGGTCTGTGGCGGAATATGGATACCAGGCCTGAGGTTTTTGTCTATTGGGGGCAACATTGACCGGAAATGTGTGGACTTGCTCTGATAAGTGTGTAGCAGTAGGAGGAGTCACCGAAGTGGAAGCTTCTGGACAAGCGGCCGAAGAAGTGGTTTTGGAGGCTACAGGAGAATTCGGACATGTGTCTACCAAAACAGGGGTGGGCAAAGAAGCAGCTGTGGAGGCAGCAGGAGGTTCTGGACACGTGTCTGCCAAAATGGGGGTGGCTGAAGAAGTGGCTGTGGAGTCCAAAGGAGAATTTGGACACATGTCTGCCAAAATAGGGGCCTCAGGGCAAGATGCAGAGGAATTAGGGTGGGTCAAGATCACGACAGGCCTTTGCTTCTTCTTGTTTTTAAGGTGCTGGTTAAGTTCTATGATCACTTCCTTTATCTCTTGGACCTCAGCCTCTAGGTCCTTAAGCCTTTTGAGAGGTTGCGCTATATATCCCTTAAAAGCTGCTAGATGATCAACAGGATATAAGGTGCAGCCCCGAGAAAAATGTCCCAGATATATAAAAATTTTATACTGGAAAAAGAATGCAGAATTTGGAAAAGATTTTCCAGGGTGGAGAGATCTCAGGAAAACAATAAGAAATAAAAAAAAAATCACAGTGCCTTAACACAATATTGCAGATACCCAAAAGGTGTGTACTTATCTAGGATGTCTTCTCGTAAATCTGCTGCTTACATGTCCCTGTTCAGGCGCCAGATGCCGGGATAGCCTGAGGGTACTTCTTCCCGAGCTAGGGCTCTCTGGGTTGGAGAGAACTCAACTGGAGCCGATCTAGGCTGCTGCGTGGGAGAGGGATCAGGAACTCATGCCGCACTAACTTCGCAGGAAATACACTCTGGAACTCTCGGAGCCAGAAAGCAATTTCCAAGTGTCTTTAATCAGAAGAGCAGCTGTTTTTATACTCTCCAAGTAGGGTGGAAACAGGATGTGATATAGAGAGGGTGGAGAGAAAAGTGACTGGTGAAAATCAGAGTGTGACAAGGAGGGGGCGGAGCAGGCGAGAATCCTATCACTGAACCACCAATGCCCTGGAGGGAGTGCTTTATGTAAATGTAAAAGTGATTTATGTAAATAGACCAAAGCTTTGAATGGGATTACATCTATCCCTATATAGGCATATGGTTAAGCAGAAGCCAGGGGGAGCTGGCATACTATCCAACAAAAATTTAAAGATAAAAAAAAAGAAAAGGAGAGAGACAGACACCTGCAGCCCAACTTCACCACTCATGAAGCAATGGATAAAGCATTGGACTCTCAAACTTGAGGTCTTAAGTTTGATCCCCGGCAACACATGTACCAGAGTGATGTCTGGTTCTTTCTCTTTCTCTCCTCTTATCTTTATCATAAATAAATAAAATCTGAGGCCAGGTGGTGGTGCACCTGGTTGAGCGCACATGTTACAGTGCACAAGGACCATGTTTGAGCCCCTGGCCCCCACCTGCAGGGGGAAAGCAGTGCTACAAGTGTCTCTCTGTCTCTTCCTCTCTATCACCCACTTCCCTCTCAATTTCTGACTGTCTCTATACAGCAAATAAATACAGATTTTGAAAAAATTTTTAAAAATAAAATAAAATCTTTAAAAAAATTTAAATGTATACAGGGCTGAGGAGATAGTATAAAATATTTATATAAAAAGATACTCATACCTATGGCATCAAAGGTTCTAGGTTCAATCCCCCCCCACCTCCATAAGCTAAAGCTCATCCACTCTGATAAAAATAAATAAATAAGGGGGGGAGGTAGATAGCATAATGATTATGCAAAGAGACTCATGCCTGAGGCTCCAAAGTCCCAGATTCAACCACTTTAAATCAAAGCTGGTTAGAATGAATGAATGAATGACAGCAATATTAATATTAATAATAGGCAAACAATTAAGTTACCTGGGAGGTGGCATGGTGATAGAGCTCTGGATTCATAAGCATGTGGTCATGTTTGACCTTTTCCACTGCATATGCCAGAGTGCTGATCTAACCTCTCTTTCTCCTCTCACTCTAAATCGAACTATCTCTTATGAAATAAATTTTATTTGATTTATTGTTTATTTATTTATGGCTCTTATTTATTTATTTTTTTACCTACTCTCTCCTTTTTCTGATTTTCCTTTTTTTTTACTTTTCCTCCAGGGTTATTGCTGAGGCTCGGTGACTGTACTATGAATACATTGTTCTTGGAGGCTGTTTTTTCCCATTTTTGTTGCCCTTATTGTTATTGTTGTTGATGTTATTGCTGCTGTTGTTGTTGGATAGGACAGAGAAAAGTCAAGAAAGAAGGGGAAGACAGAGAGGAGGAGAGAAAGATAGACACCTGCAAGACCTGCTTCACCGCTTGTGAAGCGAGCCCCCTGAATGTGGGGACCTGGTATCCTTAGGTTGGTCCTTGCGCTTCGCACCATGTGCACTTAACCCGTGGTACTACCGCACAGCACTGCCCCCTATTTTTATTTTTTAATGGCAACCAGGGTTATCATTGAAGCTTAGGGCTTGCACAATGAATCTACTACTCCTGGCACCCATTTTCCTTCTTTCTGTCTTTCTTTTTAAAAATTTTTCCTTTCGGGGCTGGGTGGTGGCTCACCTGGTTGAACACACATATTACAGTGTGTGGATCTGGGTTCGAGCCCCCAGTCCCCACTGCAAGGGGAAAGCTTTGTGAGTGGTGAGGCAGTGCTGCAGGTATCTCTGTCTCTCTCCCTGTCGATTCTCTCAATTTCTGGCTGTCTCTATCCAATAAATAAATAAAGATAATAATTTTTAAAATTTCCTTTCATATTGATAAACAGAAATTGAAAGAGGGAGGGAAGATAGGAAAGGAGGGGGAGAGATACAGACCACTGTAGCACTTTTTCACTGCTCCTGATGCTCCCCCACTGCAGGCAGGAACCAGGGGCTTGAAAGCAGGTCATGCCCACAGTAACATTTACACTCAACTAAGTGAGCCACCACCTGATCCCTAAAAAAAAAAAAAAAAAAAAGATTTGTTTATTAACTGACGAGAGGTCGGAGATATCAAGAACCAGAGCATCACTCTGGCACATGGGATTCTGAGGATGAAACTCTGGACCTCATATCTGAAAATCTAGTGCTTCATTAACTGGGCCACCAACTGGACTGAGACACAATAAATTTTAATAATAATGGACTTACCCTATGACCCTACAATTCCTCTCCTGGAGATATATCCTAAGGAACCCAACACATGCATCAAAAAAGATTTGTGGGAAGACTTCCGGAGGCGGGGCTATGAGCAGCAGCAGATCTGTTTCTCTCCTCTCTTCTCCTCTCCTCTCGTGGATAAACTAGGAATACCAAAGGAGACAACCTGGGACTGAAACAAGACAATACTAGAATGACTACAGAAACCCACCAAATCACTGGTGAGTGCAAACACACTTGGCTGGTGACAAGAGAGGAGCCTAGGGAGAGACTAAGTGCCTGGTAACAGTCCAACGGTCGATCAGTTGATCAGTCTGTTCCACCAACAAGGGGACAGCTGAAGGGAGGAGAGGACTCCCTGGAGACTCAACAAGTGCAACCCTGAGCCTCCATTGCTACTGCCCTCACAATCTGGAACAGCGGCAGGGAGGGACACCGGGGGACAGAGATCTAACCAGGAAATTCAGGAGAAGACCTATACCTCAGTGGAAGAGCTGTGGGGCTGTGAAAGTCTCTTTGCATAACCACCAAACTATCTCTGCCACACCCTGCCTTATCTCTTGGACAGGAGTCAGTGATTAAGTTAAGAAGCATACTTATAGTTAGAAGCCCTCAGGCTCCCATAACCTATAGAGAAGAAAAAAAATTTTAAAAGAGGCTTTTAAATCACTGAGCTACAAGTCAGGGATTAAAATACTACTGAAACAACTGTTAACTTCCGCCATTGTGAACCCTTTAATTAACTTACTTAGACAAAAGTCAATACAGGAAATACTGATCAGTAATTTGAAAAGTACTAAGAGGGAACTCATAACATAATATATAAAATGGGTAAACTAACAAGAAGAAATATTGGAGAAACCAACCAGGACAACAGCCCAGCTAAAAGCCCCCCAAAGGGTGAAGCACAAAATAACGAGGTCAACATCCAAACATTAGCTAAGGAAATAATCACATGAGTGAGTAAAGAGTTTGAAAGACCTGTAATCACAAATACAGGAACAACAAATGAGACTCTGGAAGAAAACACTGACTATCTCAAGGTTATTAGAGAGCTGAAAGCTAAAATAGCTGAGCTAAGAACACAACTAGTTGAACAAGCTAAAACAGTATCAGAACAGGGCAACAAAACAGATGAACTCCAGAAAACAGTAGAGGGCAGAGAAAATAGAATCAATGAAGCTGAAGACAGAATTAGCAAGATCAAGGATAAATTAGAGAAAACTAAAAAAGAAGTAAGAGATCTCAAAAAGAGATTAAGAGATTCTAAAAACAACAACAGAGACCTATGGGATGACTTCAAAAGAAACAATATATGCATTAATGGTTTACCAGAGGAAGAAAGAGAAGGAGAGGAAGAAAGCATTTTCCAGGCCATAATAGCTGAAAATTTCTCTAGTCTAGACAACATCAAAGACATAAAGATTCAAGAAGCCCAGAGGGTCCCAAACAGAATTAATCCAGACTTAAAGACACCAAGACACATCATATTTAGAATGGAAAGGAATAAAGATAAAGAAAGGATCCTAAAGGCTGCAAGAGAAAAACAAAGAGTCACCTACAGAGGAAAACCAATAAGATTAGCAACAGACTTCTCCACACAAACACTACATGCCAGAAGGGAATGGCAAGATATCTATCAAGTGTTCAATGAGAAAGGCTTTCAACCAAAAATACTGTATCCTGCTAGACTGTCATTCAGACTAGATGGAGGCATCAAAACTTTCTCAGACAAGCAACAGTTGAAGGAATCAACTATCACCAAGCCTACCCTGAAAGAAGTTCTGAAAGGTCTTCTATAAACAGTCAGATCATCATAAATAGGACATATATCAGAACACTCTAAAACTCTACAAGAATGACGTTAATATATCTTCAATCTTTGATATCAATAAATGTCAATGGCCTGAATTCACCTATTAAAAGACACAGAGTAGGAAGATGGATCAGAAAACACAACCCAACAATATGCTGTCTACAGGAAAGCCACCTAACCCAACAAGACAAACACAGACTTAAAGTGACAGGATGGAAAACTATCATACAAACCAATGGCCCACAAAAAAAAGGGCAGGAACAGCTATTCTCATGTCTGACATGATAGACTTTAAAATAGATAAGATTAAAAAAGATAGGAATGGACACAACTTAATGCTCAGAGGACCAGTCAATCAAGAGGACTTAACAATTATTAACATCTATGCACCCAATGAGAAGCCATCTAAATACATCAAACGTCTACTGAAAGAGCTACAGCAATATATTAACAGCAACACAGTCATAGTAGGGGACTTCAACACCCCACTCTCTCAACTTGACAGATCATCCAGGCAGAAAATCAATAAAGACATAAGGGAGCTAAATGAAGAGATAGATAAACTAGAACTATTGGACATTTTCAGAGTCATTCATCCCAAGAAACTGGAATACACATTTTACTCAAATCCACATGGGTCATTCTCAAGGATAGACCATATGTTTGGCCACAAAGATAGCATCAGCCAATTCAAGAGGATTGAAATCATCCCAAGCATCTTCTCAGACCACAGTGGAATTAAACTAACAATTAACAATCAACAAAAGATTAGTAATAGTCCCAAAATGTGGAAGCTCAATAGTACATGTCTTAACAACCTATGGGTCAAAGAGGAAATCAAGGAAGAAATCAAAATGATTCAAGACTTCAATGAAAATGAAGACACAAGCTATCAAAATATTTGGGACACAGCTAAGGCAGTACAGAGAGGGAAGTTAATAGCTATACAAGCACACATCAGGAAACAAGACAAAGCACAAATAAACAGCCTGATTGCACATCTAAAAGACCTAGAAGAAGAACAACAAAGGAACCCTAAAGCAACCATAAAGATAGAAATCACTAAAGTTAGGGCAGAAATAAATAACATTGAGAATAGGAAAACCATACAAAAGATCAACAAAAGTAAATGTTGGTTCTTCGAAAGAGTGAACAAAATTGACAAACCTTTAGCCAGACTCACAAAACAAAAAAGGGAGAAGACCCAAATAAATTGGATAGTAAATGAAAGAGGAGATATCACAACAGACACTGCAGAAATTCAACATATCATGCGAGGCTTCTATGAACAATTATATGCCACCAAGCTAGAGAACCTGGAAGAAATGGACGATTTCTTAGATACCTACCAACTTCCAAAACTAAGTAAAGAGGAAGTGGATAACATGAACAGTCCCATCACAGCTAATGAAATTGAAACAGTTATCAAAAATCTCCCCAAAAATAAAGGTCTTGGACCAGATGGTTTTACAAATGAATTCTATAAAACCTTCAAAGAACTAATACCTCTACTTTTAAAAGTCTTCCAGAAGATTGAAGACACTGGAATACTCCCTGCCAGCTTCTATGAAGCTACCATCACTCTGATACCAAAAGCAGACAGGGACACAACCAAAAAAGAAAATTACAGACCACTATCTCTGATGAACATAGATGCGAAAATATTGAACAAAATTCTAGCCAACTGGATACAGCAGAATATTAAAAAGATTGTTCATCATGACCAAGTGGGGTTTATCCCAGGCATGCAAGATTGGTTTAATATACGTAAATCAATCAATGTGATCCACCACATCAACAAAAGCAAGACCAAAAACCATATGGTCATATCAATAGATGCAGAGAAAGCCTTTGACAAAATACAACATCCCTTTATGATCAAAACACTACAAAAAATGGGAATAGATGGAAAATTCCTGAAGATAGTGGAGTCTATATATAGCAAACCTACAGCCAACATCATACTCAATGGTGAAAAACTGGAAGCTTTTCCACTCAGATCAGGTACTAGACAGGGATGCCCACTATCACCATTACTATTCAACATAGTGTTGGAAGCTCTTGCCATAGCAATCAGGCAGGAGCAAGGAATTAAAGGGATACAGATTAGAAGAGAAAAAGTCAAACTCTCCTTATTTGCAGATGACATGATAGCATACACAGAAAAACCTAAGGAATCCAGCAAGAAACTTTTGGAAATCATCAGGCAATACAGTAAGGTGTCAGGCTACAAAATTAACATTCAAAAGTCGGTGGCATTCCTCTATGCAAACAATAAGTTAGAAGAAATTGAAATCCAGAAATCAATTCCTTTTACTATAGCAACAAAAACAATAAAATATCTAGGAGTAAACCTAACCAAAGAAGTGAAAGACTTGTATACTGAAAATTATGAGTCACTACTCAAAGAAATTGAAAAAGACAGAAAGAAGTGGAAAGATATTCCATCTTCATGGGTTGGTAGAATTAACATCATCAAAATGAATATATTACCCAGTGCCATATACAATTTTTTTCTTTTTAAAAAAAATTCTAGGGAGTCAGGTGCAGCGGGTTAAGTGCACGTGGCGCAAAGCGCAAGGACCGGCTAAGGATCCCGGTTCAAGCCCCTGGCTCCCCACCTACAGGGGCATCGCTTCACAGGCGGTGAAGCAGGTCTGTAGGTGTCTTATCTTTCTTTCCCTCTCTCTGTCTTCCCCTCCTCTCTCCATTTCTCTCTGTCCTATCCAACAACGATGACAACAATAATAACTACAACAATAAAACAACTAGGGCAACAAAAGGGAATAAATAAATATTAAATAAATAAATATTTTTTAAAAAAATTCTTTATTAGGGAAATTAATGGTTTAAAGTCAACAATACTTTGTACATGTGTAACATTTCTTAATTTTCCACATTGCCATTCAACCCCCTTTAGGCCCTCCTCTGCCATCATATTCAGGACCTGAACCCCTCCCCCCAAGTCTTTTTATTTTTATGGTTTATTACTTTATTTTTTAAAACTTATTTCTTTATTGTGGAATTAATGTTTTACATTCAACAATAAATACAATAGTTTTTACATGCCTAACATTCCCCAGTTTCCCATTTAACAATACAAACCCCACTATGTATTTATTATCCTTCATGGACCTGTATTCTCCCCACCCACGCATCCCAGAGTCTTTTACTTTGGTGCAATAGGCCAATTCCATTTCAGGTTCTACTTCTGTTTTCTTTTCTGAACTTGTTTTTCAACTTTTGCCTGAGAGCGAGATCATCCCATATTCATCCTTCTGTTTCTGACTTATTTCACTCAACATGATTTTTTCAAGGTCCATCCAAGATTGGCTGAAAACGGTGAAGTCACCATTTTTTACAGCTGAGTAGTATTCCATTGTGTACATATACCACAACTTGCTCAGCCACTCATCTGTTGTTGGACACCTGGGTTGCTTCCAGGTTTTGGCTATTACAAATTGTGCTGCCAAAAACATATGTGTACACACATCTTTTTGGATGGATGTGTTGGGTTCCTTAGGATATATCCCCAGGAGAGGAATTGATGGATCATAGGGTAGGTCCATTTCTAGCCTTCTGAGAGTTCTCCAGACTGTTCTCCACAGAGGTTGGACCAATTGACATTCCCACCAGCAGTGTAGGAGGGTTCCTTTGACCCCACACCCTCTCCAGCATTTGCTGCTGTTACCTTTTCTGATGTATGACATTGTCACAGGAGTGGAGTGGTATCTCGTTGTTGTCTTTATTTGCATTTCTCTGATAATCAGAGACTTGGAGCATTTTTTCATGTTTTTCTCAGCCTTTTGGACCTCTTCTGTGGTTAATATTCTGTCCAAGTCCTCCCCCCATTTTTGGATGGGGTTATTTGTTGTCTTGTTGTTGAGTCTGGCAAGCTCTTTATATATGTTGGTTATTAAACTCTTATCTGATGTATGGCATGTAAAGATCTTCTCCCATTCTGTGAGGGGTCTCTTGGTTTGGGTAGTGGTTTCTTTTGCTGTATAGAAGCTTTTTAATTTGATGTAGTCCCATAGGTTTATACTTGCTTTAGTCTTCTTTGTAATTGGATTCGTTTCATTGAAAATGTCTTTAAAATTTAAGTGGAAAAGAGTTTTGCCAATATTTTCCTCTAAGTATTTGATAGTTTGTTGTCTAACATCCAAGTCCTTGATCCACTTGGAATTTACTTTTGTATTTGGTGAAATACAGTGGTTCAGTTTCATTCTTCTGCATGTTTCAACCCATTGTTTCCAACACCATTTGTTGAAGAGACTCTGCTTTCCCCATTGAATAGTCTGGGCCCCTTTGTCAAAGATTAGATGTCCATAGGTGTGGGGCCTCATTTCTGGGCTCTCAGTTCTATTCCACTGGTCAGTGTGTCTATTCATGTTCCATTACCAAGCAGTTTTGATGATAGCGGCCCTATAATATAGTTTGAGATCTGGGAGTGTGATACCTCCGGTTCTGTTCTTTTATCTCAAGATTGTTTTGGCATTTATAGGTCTTTTCTGGTTCCAGATAAACATTTGTAGCATTTGTTCTATTCTCCTAAGAAATGTGCTTGGGATCTTGATGGAGGTAGCATTCAATTTGTAGATGGCTCTGGGTAATATATTCATTTTGATGATGTTAATTCTTCCAACCCATGAACATGGAATATCTTTCCACTTCTTTGTGTCTTTTTCAATTTCTTTGAATAGTGACTCATAATTTTCAGTATACAAGTCTTTCACTTCCTTGGTTAGGTTTACTCCTAGATATTTTATTGTTTTTGTTGCTATAGTAAAAGGAATTGATTTCTGTATTTCAATTTCTTCTTCTTTTTTAATTTATTTAAATTTATTTAATTTCTACATTTGCTCTATTCTCCTAAAAAATGTGCTTGGGATCTTGATGGAGATAGCATTAAATTTGTAGATGGCTCTGGGTAATGTATTCATTTTGATGATGTTAATTCTTCCAACCCATGAACATGGAATATCTTTCCACTTCTTTCTGTCTTTTTCAATTTCTTTGAGTAGTGACTCATAATTTTCAGTATACAAGTCTTTCACTTCCTTGGTTAGATTTACTCCTAGATATTTTATTGTTTTTGTTGCTATAGTAAAAGGAATTGATTTCTGTATTTCAATTTCTTCTTTTTTAAATTTATTTCTTTATTGGGGAATTAATGTTTTACATTCAACAGTAAATACAATAGTTTGTACGTGCATAACATTCCCCAGATTCCCATTTGACAATACAACCACCACTATGTCATTTATCGTCCTTCATGGACCTGTATTCTCCCCACCCACCCACCCCAGAGTCTTTTATTGGGGACAATATGAACATTTTATTGGGGACAAAATTCCATTTCACGTTCTACTTGAGTTTTCTTTTCTGATCTTGTTTTTCAACTTCTGCCTGAGAGTGAGATCATCCCATATTCATCCTTCTGTTTCTGACTTATTTCACTTAACATGAATTTTTCAAGGTCCATCCAAGATCGGCTGAAAATGGTGAAGTCACCATTTTTTACAGCTGAGTAGTATATATTCCATTGTATATATATACCACAACTTCCTCAGCCACTCATCTGTTGTTGGACACCTGGGTTGCTTCCAGGTTTTGGCTATTACAAATTGTGTTGCCAAGAACATATGTGTACACAGATCTTTTTGGATGGATGTGTTGGGTTCCTTAGGATATATCCCCAGGAGAGGGAGTGCAGGGTCATAGGGTAGGTCCATTTCTAGCCTTCTGAGAGTTCTCCAGACTGTTCTCCACAGAGGTTGGACCAATTGACATTTCCACCAGCAGTGCAGGAGGGTTCCTTTGATCCCACACCCTCTCCAGCATTTGCTGCTGTTATCTTTTCTGATGTATGACATTGTCACAGGAGTGGAGTGGTATCTCATTGTTGTCTTGATTTGCATTTCTCTGACAGAGACGTGGAGCATTTTTTCATGTTTTTCTCAGCCTTTTGGACCTCTTCTGTGGTTAATATTCTGTCCAAGTCCTCCCCCTATTTTTGGATGGGGTTATTTGTTGTCTTGTTGTTGAGTCTGGCAAGCTCTTTATATAAGTTGGTTATTAAACTCTTGTCTGATGTATGGCATGTAAAGATCTTCTCCCATTCTGTGAGGGGTCTCTTGGTTTGGGTAGTGGTTTCTTTTGCTGTATAGAAGCTTTTTAATTTGATGTAGTCCCATAGGTTTATACTTGCTTTAGTCTTCTTTGTAATTGGATTCATTTCATTGAAAATGTCTTTAAAATTTATGCAGAAAAGAGTTTTGCCAATATTTTCCTCTAAGTATTTGATAGTTTGTTGTCTAACATCCAAGTCCTTGATCCACTTGGAATTTACTTTTGTATTTGGTGAAATACAGTGGTTCAGTTTCATTCTTCTGCATGTTTCAACCCATTGTTTCCAACACCATTTGTTGAAGAGACTCTGCTTCCCCCATTGAATAGTCTGGGCACCTTTGTCAAAGATTAGATGTCCATAAGTGTGGGGCCTTATTTCTGGGCTCTCAATTCTATTCCACTGGTCAGTGTGTCTATTCATGTTCCAGTACCAAGCAGTTTTGATGACAATGGCCCTATAATACAGTTTGAGATCTGGGAGTGTGATGCCTCCGGTTCTGTTCTTTTTTCTCAAGATTGTTTTGGCAATTCTAGGTCTTTTCTGGTTCCAGATAAACATTTGTAGCATTTGTTCTATTCTCCTAAGAAATGTGCTTGGGATCTTGATGGAGGTAGCATTCAATTTGTAGATGGCTCTGGGTAATATATTCATTTTGATGATGTTAATTCTTCCAACCCATGAACATGGAATATCTTTCCACTTCTTTCTGTCTTTTTCAATTTCTTTGAGTAGTGACTCATAATTTTCAGTATACAAGTCTTTCACATCTTTGGTTAGGTTTACTCCTAGATATTTTATTGTTTTTGTTGCTATAGTAAAGGGAATTGATTTCTGGATTTCAATTTCTTCTAACTTATTGTTTGCATAGAGGAATGCCACTGACTTTTGAATGTTAATTTTGTAGCCTGACACCTTACTGTATTGCCTGATGATTTCTAAAAGCTTCTTGCTAGATTCCTTAGGATTTTCCAGTATACTATCATGTATATCATGCAAGTAAGGAGAGTTTGACTTCTTCTCTTCCAATCTATATCCCTTTAATTCCTTGCTCCTGCCTGATTGCTATGGCAAGAACTTCCAACACTATGTTGAATAGTAATGGTGATAGTGGGCATCCCTGTCTAGTACCTGATCTGAGAGGAAATGCTTCCAGTTTTTCACCATTGAGTATGATGTTAGCTGTAGGTTTGCTATATATAGACTCCACTATCTTCAAGAATTTTCCATCTATTCCCATTTTTTGTAGTGTTTTGATCATAAAAGGATGTTGTATTTTGTCAAAGGCTTTCTCTGCATCTATTGATATGACCATATGGTTTTTGGTCTTGCTTTTGTTGATGTGGTGGATCACATTGATTGATTTATGTATATTAAACCAACCTTGCATGCCTGGGATAAACCCCACTTGGTCATGATGAACAATCTTTTTGATATACTGCTGTATCCAGTTGGCTAGAATTTTGTTTTATATTTTCACATCTATGTTCATCAGAGATATTGGTCTGTAGTTTTCTTTTTTGGTTGTGTCCCTGTCTGCTTTTGGTATCAGGGTGATGTTGGCTTCTTAGAAACTGGCAGGGAGTATTTCAGTGTCTTCAATCTTCTGGAAGACTTTTAAAAGTAGAGGTATTAGTTCTTCTTTGAAGGTTTTGTAGAATTCATTTGTAAAACCATCTGGTCCAAGACCTTTATTTTTGGGGAGATTTTTGATAACTGTTTCAATTTCATTAGCTGTGATGGGACTGTTCATGTTATCCACTTCCTCTTAGTTTTGGAAGTTGGTAGGTACCTAGGAAATCGTCCATTTCTTCCAGGTTCTCTAGCTTGGTGGCATATAATTGTTCATAGAAGCCTCGCATGATATGTTGAATTTCTTCAGTGTCGTGATATCTCCTCTTTCATTTACTATCCGATTTATGTGGGTCTTCTCCCTTTTTTGTTTTGTGAGTCTGGCTAAAGGTTTGTCAATTTTGTTCACTCTTTCAAAGAACCAACATTTACTTTCGTTGATCTTTTGTATAGTTTACGATCATCATCTCTGGCACTATGCTATTCCACTGCAGAATACTGTGCCCAAGTATGGTTCCATAGCCCCTATGTCCACTTGGTCGATTCCAAATTATATTCCTCCATGAGGATAATTTCTGGAACCATCCGTTCCACCCCGGTTCCATGGCTGCCAGTTCTTAGCAACATCGCCCCGCCAGATACTCGTCAGGATGCGGCATCATCTAAGTTCATTTCCCACGTCCACGACCGGACCTGCCAATATACGCGGATATCTTCGCCCACCCTGTCCAACGCTTGACGTCTCGTCACCCAATCTGGTCCCCTATGCCTACACTGAACTTCTCTGTCTCAGTCTCTTGGAAACAGAGTTGGCAGTCAGCTGAGGTAAAGAACGAACACCTCATCACAGACCCCTGCAAGCGTCAACCCAGCTTTGACCTAGCACGTTATGATTGGGCCCTCCTCAATCGCTATCGAACAGGCCATGGCTGGTGCGCCGCTATGTTCCATCGCTGGGGAGCCAGAGACGACCCGAACTGCCCCTGCGGCTACAGACAGACTATGACCCACATAGTCAACAATTGCCACCTCTCCAGATTCAAAGGAGGTCTTGAAACTTTACATCAGGCTCAACCTGACGCTGTTGACTGGCTATGTAAAAAGGGCAAACACTAGAAGAAGAAGAATGGTTTTCCTATTCTCAATGTTATTTCTGCCCAAACATTAATGATTTCTGACCTTCTGGTTGCTTTAGGGTTCCTTTGTTGTTCTTCTTCTAGGTCTTTAAGATGTGCAATCAGGCTGTTTATTTGTGCTTTGTCTTGTTTCCTAATGTGTGCTTGTATAGCTATTAACTTCCCTCTCTGTACTGCCTTAGCTGTTATTTTGATAGCTTGTGTCTTTATTTTCATTGAAGTCTTGAATCATTTTGATTTCTTCCTTGATTTCCTCTTTGACCCAGAAGTTGTTAAGAAGTGTACTGTTGAGCTTCCACATTTTGGCACTGTTACTAATCTTTTGTTGATTGTTAATTGTTAGTTTAATTCCACTGTGGTCTGAGAAGATGCTTGGGATGATTTCAATCCTCTTGAATTGGCTGATGCTATCTTTGTGGCCAAACATATGGTCTATCCTTGAGAATGACCCATGTGGATTTGAGTAAAATGTGTATTCCAGTTTCTTGGGATGAATGACTCTGAAAATGTCCAATAGTTCTAGTTTATCTATCTCTTCATTTAGCTCCCTTATGTCTTTATTGATTTTCTGCCTGGATGATCTGTCAAGTTGAGAGAGTGGGGTGTTGAAGTCCCCTACTATGACTGTGTTGCTGTTAATATATTGCTGTAGCTCTTTCAGTAGACGTTTGATGTATTTAGATGGCTTCTCATTGGGTGCATAGATGTTAATAATTGTTAAGTCCTCTTGATTGACTGGTCCTCTGAGCATTAAGTTGTGTCCATTCCTATCTTTTTTAATCTTATCTATTTTAAAGTCTATCATGTCAGACATGAGAATAGCTGTTCCTGCCCTTTTTTTTGTGGGCCATTGGTTTGTATGATAGTTTTCCATCCTGTCACTTTAAGTCTGTGTTTGTCTTGTTGGGTTAGGTGGCTTTCCTGTAGACAGCATATTGTTGGGTTGTGTTTTCTGATCCATCTTCCTACTCTGTGTCTTTTAATAGGTGAATTCAGGCCATTGACATTTATTGATATCAAAGATTGAAGATATATTGCCGCCATTCTTGTAGAGTTTTAGAGTGCTTTGATATATGTCCTATTTATGATGATCTGATTGTTTATAGAAGACCTTTCAGAACTTCTTTCAAGGCAGGCTTGGTGATGGTTGCTTCCTTCAACTGTTGCTTGTTTGAGAAGGTTTTGATGCCCCCATCTAGTTTTAATGACAGTCTAGCAGGATATAGTATTCTTGGCTGAAAGCCTTTCTCATTGAGCACTCGATAGATATCTTGCCATTCTCTTCTGGCCTGTAGTGTTTGTATGGAGAAGTCTGCTGCTAATCTTATGGGTTTTCTTTTGTAGGTGACTCTTTGTTTTTCTCTTGCAGCCTTGAGGATCCTTTCTTTATCCTTATTCCTTTCCATTCTAAGTATGATATGTCTTGGTGTCTTTAGGTCTGGGTTAATTCTGTTTGGGACCCTCTGGGTTTCTTGAATCTTTATGTCTTTGATGTTGTCTAGACTAGAGAAATTTTCAGCTATTATGGCCTGGAAAATGCTTTCTTCCTCCCCTTCTCTTTCTTCCTCTGGTATGCCAATAATGCGTATATTGTTTCTTTTGAAGTCATCCCATAGGACTCTGTTGTTGTTTTCAGCATCTCTTAATCTCTTTTTGAGATCTCTTACTTCTTTTTTAGTTGTCTCTAATTCATCCTCAATCTTGCTAATTCTGTTTTCAGCCTCATAGATTCTATTCTCTCTGCCCTCTACTGTTTTCTGGAGTTCATCTATTTTGTTGCCCTGTTCTGTTTTAGCTTGTTCAGCTAGTTGCATTCTTAGCTCAGCGATTTCAGCTTTCAGCTCTCTAATAACCATGAGATAGTTAGTATTTTCTTCCATATTCTCATTTGTTGTTCCTGTATTTCTGATTACAATTTTTTCAAATTCTTTACTCACTCCTGTTATTATTTCCTTAGCTAATGTTTGGATGTTGAACTCGTTATTTTGTGCTTCACCCTCTGGAGGACTTTTAGCTGGACTCTTATCCTGGTTCGATTCTCCAATATTTTTTCTTGTTGTTTTAACCATTTTATATATTATGTTATGTGTTCCCTTTATCAGTACTTTTCAAATTATTGATCACTATTTCCTGGATTGACTTGTGTCTAAGTAAGTTAATTAAAGGGTTCACAGTAGCAGAAGTTAACAGTTGTTTCAATAGTATTTAAATCTTTGAGTTGGAGCTCAGTGGTTTAAAAGCCTCTTTTTTTTTTTCCTTCCCTGTAGGCTATGGGAGCCTGAGGGCTTTTAAAGTATCAATAGGCTTCTTAGCTTTCACTGACTCCTGACCAAGAGATAAAGCAGGGTGTGGCAGAGATAATCCAGTGGTTATGCAAAGAGACTTTCACAGCCCCTCAGCTATGTCACCGAGGTATATAGGTCTTCTCCTGAGTTTCCTGGTTAGATCTCTGTCCCCTGGTGTTCCTCCCTGTCGTTGCTCCAGATTCTGAGGGTAGTAGCAATGGAGACTCAGAGTTGCACTTGGTGAGTCTCTGGGGAGTCCTCTCCTCCCTTAAGCTGTCCCCTTGTTGGTGGAGCAGACTGGAGGTGGTGTCTCAACTGATAAACTGCTGAACTGTTAGCAGTCACTTAATCTCTCTTTAGGCTCCTCTCTCCTCTCTGTCACCAGCCACACGTGTTTGTACTCACGGGTGATTTACTGGGTTCCTGTGGTCATTCTAGTCCTGTCTTGTTTCAGTCCTGGGTGGTCTCCTTTGGTATTCCTAGTTGATCTGAGAGGAGAGGAGAGGAGAGGAGAGGAGAGGAGAGGAGAGGAGAGGAGGGGAGAGGAAGTGATCTGCTGCTCGTAGCTCCGTCTCCGGAAGTTGAATCGCCATATATAATTTAATGCTATCCCCCATCAAGATCCCAAGCACATTTTTTAGGAGAATAGAACAAATGCTACATATGTTTATCTTGAACCAGAAAAGACCTAGAATTGACAAAACAATCTAAAAAAAAATGAACAGAACCGGAGGCATCACACTCCCAGATCTCAAACTGTATTATAGGGCCATTGTCCTCAAAACTGCTTGGTACTGGAACATGAATAGACACACTGACCAGTGGAATAGAATTGAGAGCCCAGAAATGAGCCCCCACACCTATGGACATCTAATCTTTGACAAAGGGGCTCAGACTATTAAATGGGGAAACCAGAGTCTCTTCAACAAATGGTGTTGGAAACAATGGGTTGAAACATGCAGAAGAATGAAACTGAATCACTGTATTTCACCAAATACAAAAGTAAATTCCAAGTGGATCAAGGACTTGGATGTTAGACCATAAACTATCAAATACTTAGAGGAAAATATTGGCAGAACTCTTTTCTGCATAAATTTTAAAGACATCTTCAGTGAAACGAATCCAATTACAAAGAAGACTAAGGCAAGTATAAACCTATGGGACTACATCAAATTAAAAAGCTTCTATACAGCAAAAGAAACCACTACCCAAACCAAGAGACCCCTCACAGAATGGGAGAAGATCTTTACATGCCATACATCAGACAAGAGTTTAATAACCAACATATATAAAGAGCTTGCCAGACTCAACAACAAGACAACAAATAATCCCATCCAAAAATGGGGGGAGGACTTGGACAGAATATTCACCACAGAAGAGATCCAAAAGGCCGAGAAACACATGAAAAAATGCTCCAAGTCTCTGATTGTCAGAGAAATGCAAATAAAGACAAGATACCACTTCACTCCTGTGAGAATGTCATACATCAGAAAAGGTAACAGTACCCAACACACCCATCCAAAAAGATGTGTGTACACATATGTTATTGGCATCACAATCTGTAATAGCCAAAACCTGGAAGCAACCCAGGTGTCCAACAACAGATGAGTTGCTGAGCAAGTTGTGGTATATATACACAATGGAATACTACTCAGCTGTAAAAAATGGCGACTTCACCGTTTTCAGCCGATCTTGGATGGACCTTGAAAAAATCATGTTGAGTGAAATAAGTCAGAAACAGAAGGATTAATATGAGATGATCTCACTCTCAGGCAGAAGTTGAAAAACAAGATCAGAAAAGAAAACTCAAGTAGAACGTGAAATGGAATTGGCATATTGTCCCCAATAAAAGACTCTGGGGTGGGTGGGTGGGTGGGGAGAATACAGGTCCATGAAGGATGATAAATGACTTAGTGGGGTTTATATTGTTAAATGGGAAACTGGGGAATGTTATGCATGTACAAACTATTGTATTTACTGTTGAATGTAAAACATTAATTCCCCAATAAAGAAATAAATTTTAAAAAAAAGAAAAAAAAGTAAAAAAAAAAATAAGAGAAAAAGTAAAACTCAAGTCTTTAAAAAAAAAAATGGTGACTTCACCATTTTCAGCTGATCTTGAATGGACCTTGAAAAAATCATGTTGAGTGAAATAAGTCAGAAACAGAAGGATGAATATGGGATGATCTCACTCTCAGGCAGAAGTTGAAAAACAAGATCAGAAAAGAAAACAGAAGTAGAACCTGAAATGGAATTGGCTTATTGCACCAACGTATAAGACTCTGGGATGGGTGGGTGGGGAAAATACAAGTCCAGGAAGGATTCAGAGGACCTAGTGGGGGCTGTATTGTTAAATGGGAAACTGGGGAATGTTATGCATGTAAAAACTATTGTACTTACTGTTGAATGTAAAACATTAATTCCCCAATTAAAAAAAATAAAACAAAAAAGAAGAAGGAGGAGGAGGAGGAAAAAAAAGACAACAGTAAGTGAAAGCTTGCTTTATATGGATAGAACTCTGATAAAAATAAAATCTAAAATAAATTTACAGAAAGCTAGGAGAACTTATATGAGGGGGGAATGACTTAGTTAAGGGTAAGTAACATTTGAAATGAGATCTGAATCAAAATGTTAACTTTTTAAACTTGGTTAAGATTTGAAAGATCCTTTACAATAGCAGACTCCCCATTTGTCATATAATATATATCTGACAGTAGTCATTTTTTTACCAATAATGCTACAGATATTCTCATAACTAGAAAATAAAATTATAGCTAGATGCAGAATTAGTGTAAATCTTCTTGGTTTATATAATAGCTAGGTTACATAACAATAGATTTGCCATCACTTTATTCTCCAAGTTACAATATATTTGAAGCTGTCTTGGCAAGTAAATAAGATGCACATCTGAACAGCAATAAATAAGAAAGCATATAAAAATCAAGCATACCTTCTAAAAGAATTCAAGCTTTTATCCAGGTTCTGAAACTATAATTCTGTGTCCTTGTCACTGTGTTGAAAAGATGCCATTTGTTTCTGACTATGATTAATGGTTACTTTTAAGCACCCAATTTTCTTTACTATTTAACAAAGATTGTATTCTAAGGTTTTGTCTTATTTCAATGTTAGCATCATTAATAAATCTGAAAAAGCAGCTAATAAATTATAAAAAAAAATATATGGGTTAAGCGCATGTGGCACAAAGGGCAGGGACCGGTGTAAGGATCCCGATTCGGGCCCCTGGCTCCCCACCTGCAGGGGAGTCCCTTCACAGGCGGTGAAGCGGGTCTGCAGGTGTCTGTCTTTCTCTCCCCCTCTCTGTCTTCCCCTCCTCTCTCTGTTTCTCTCTGTCCTATCCAACAACAAACAACATCAACAATGGCAATAATAATAACCACAAGGAGGCTACAACAACAAGGGCAACAAAAAGGGGGAAGAAATGGCCTCCAGGAGAGGTGGATTCATGGTGGGCACCGAGCCCAGCAATAAGCCTGGAGGGAAAAAAAAAAAAAAAAGATTTGTGTATACCCATGTTCATAGCAACACAATCTGTAATAGCCAAAACCTGAAAGCAACCCAGCAACAGATGAGTGGCTGAGCAAGTTGTGGTCTATATACACAATGGAATACTACTCAGCTACTAAAATGGTGATTTCATCATTTTCAGCCCATCTTGGATAGAGCTTGAAGAAATCATGTTAATGAGATAAGTCAGAAACAGAAGGATGAATATGGGATGATCTCACTCTCAAGCAGAAGTTGGAAAATAAGATCAGAAGAGAAAACACAAGTAGAACCTGAACTGGAGTTGGTGTATTGCACCAAAGTAAAAGACTTGGGTGGGTGGGTGAGGGGAGAATACAAGTCCTGTAAAAGGATGACAAAGGACCTAGTGGGGGCTGTATTGTTATATGGAAAACTGAGAAATGTTATGCATGTAAAACTATTGTATTTACTGTCGAATGTAAAACATTAATCCTCCAATAGAGGAAAAAAATTAAAAATTTAATAATAATAATAATGTGCATAGAAAATATCAACAACACTCATATTTGCTAAGTGATTTATTTTTGTAAATTTTTTGAAATAATTATTTCTCAGGAAACTTAAACCAGTCACTGGTACAATATTACAGGAGTTGGGCAGTCAAGGTTTGAAACCCAGGTCAAGTTCAGCTATGGTGACAGTGGTCACAAAATACTGATCTTTTTCTTTCTACTTGAATGTTCTAATTTGAAATTCTTAATGTATTTAAATTTCTATGAAAATCACCTGTCACAAAATAAAACATGAGTAACTTTGGTTCTAAGTTACCACAGAATGTAAGAGCAATTTGATCATTATAAACACATTAGAAATAACATATAAAATACACTAGGAATCAGGAACTCCTGCAACAACAACAACAACCCTTTTTGCTAAGACATCATCTTTGTTGTTGATCTTTCTTTCCCTCCCTAGAGACAGACAGGCAGAGAAAGGGAAAGAGACCATGGCACAAATTTCCTTCAATGTAGTGAGGTTAGTACATTGATCATGCACATAGCAAAGCAGCACTCTATCCAAGTGAGTTAGTTTACCAAGTCCTGAGTTTTCAAAGTATCAGGTTCAATCCCGAGTGCCTCCATAACCCACAGCTGGCAAAAAAAAAAAACAACAACAAAAAAGTGGAGGTGTAAAATGTTAATAGCAGTTGAACAGTTGAATCTAGATAAGGAGGCTACGTCTACTCCTTGTATTTTTTTTTTTTTTTTGCAACTTCTTTTTTAAAGATTTTATTTATTTTGGATACAGAGAAAAATTTACAGGGAAGGGGAGTTAGAAAGGGAGACAGAGAGTCGCACCGGGTTAAGCGCACATGGTGCGAAGCACAAGAACAAGGACCGGCTTAAGGATCCCTGTTCGAGCCCCTGGCTCCCCACCTCAGGGAAGTCGCTTTACAAGCGGTGAAGCAGGTCTGCAGGTGTCTTTCTCCCCCCCCCCTCTATCTTCCCCTCCTCTCTCCATTTCTCTCTGTCCTATCCAACAATGACGACATCAATAACTACAACAAGAAAACAACAATGGCAACAAAAGGGAATACATAAATATGAACAAAATTATATTTAAAAAAAGGAGACAGAGACATCTGCAGTAGTTTCCCCACTCTGAAGCTTCCTCCTGCACAGGGGTTGGGGGTTTGAACCTGGACCCTTGTGTACTGTAATGTGTACACTCACCCTGGTGCACCCCTGCCTGGGCCTGTGTTTCCAAGTTTTCTAACCTAAAATTATTTAAAATTTAAAAATAACCTGGGAGATGTCACAATGGACATAAAAGCATTGGGTCCTGGGAGTCAGGCGGTTAACACAGCGAGTTAAATGCAGGTGGTGCAAAGCACAAGGACTGGCGTAATGATCCCAGTTCGAGCCCCGACTCCCCACCTACAGAGGAGTCGCTTCACAGGCAGTGAAACAGGTCTGTAGGTGTCTTTCTCTCCCCCTCTCTGTCTTCCCCTCCCTTCTCCATTTCTGTCCTATCCAACAACAATGACATCAATAACAACAATAATTACTACAACAATAAAACAAGGGCAACAAAAAGGGAATAAATAAATATTAAAAAAAAAAACACACACACACGTTGGGTCTCTTGCCCAGTCCTCAGCATCATATGTACCAGAGTGATGCCCTGGCTCTCTCTCTCTCTCACTAGTAAACAAGTCTTAAAACAAAAAGTGGGGGTGGTCCAGCAGATGGCGCAGTGGATAAAGCATTGGACTCTCAAGCATGAGCTCCTGATTTCACTGCCTGGCAGCACATAACCAGAGTGATGTCTGGTTCTCTCTCTCCTATCTTTCTCATGAAGAAGTAAATAAGAGATAGAGACAGGAAACCTGGGACTTAGCATCAAAGTCCAAAAATATTTAAAAAGAAGAAGGAGAATTAGAAAAAGAAGAAGGAAAATTGGGGGCTGGGGAGACAGCAAAATGGTTATGCAAAAAACCTCTCCTGCCTGAGGCTCTGAAGTCCCAAATTCAATCTCCAGCACTACATATAACAGCTAAGCAGTGCTTTGGTGTCTCTCTCTCTCTCTTCTCTCTCTCTCTCTTAAAATAAATTTAAAAAATGGGGCTGGGCGGTGGTGTACCAGTTAGAGCACACATCACCATGCCCAAGGACCTGGATTTGAGCCACCCCACCCACTCCCTGCAGAGGGGACACTTCACAGGTAGTGAAGCAAGTCTGTAGGCGTCTATATTTTTCTCTCCCTCTCTATCTTACCTTCTCTCTACATTTCTCTGTCCTATTCAATAAAATGGGAAAAATGACTAACAGGAGCTGTGGATTCATAGTGCTGGCACTGGGGCCCAGCAAAAATTCTGGAGGCAGGAGGTCGGGCTTTAGTGCAGCAGGTTAAATTCACATGGTGTGAAGCACAAGGACAGGTGTAAGGATAGCGGTTCGAGCCCCAGCTCCCCACCTGCAGGGGAGTTGTTATATTTCTCTCCCCGTTTCTGTCTTCCCTTCCTCTCTCCATTTCTCTCTGTCCTATCCAACAACAACGGCATCAATTAAAAAAAAAAAAAAATTGAAAAAAAAAAAAAAAACAAGAGCAACAAAAGGGGAAAAAGTAGCCTCCAGGAGCAGTGGATTCGTGGTACAGGCAGTGAACCCCAGCAATAGCTCTGGAGGCAATAAAATAAAATAATAAAGAATTAATTCTAAAAAATAATAATCCTGGAGACAAAATAAATAAATATTATTTTTAAAAATTGGTGGGTAGGGGAAATAGTAAAATAGTTATGCCTGAGGCTCCAAGGTCTTGGATTCAATCCAACACACTATCATAAACAAGAGCTGAGCAATGCTCTGATAAATAAAACAAACAAACAAAGAAACAAACAAAAATAATGAGCTTTGGGAAACAGTTTAAAGTAATATGACAGGGTAGGAAGCTGGCAATATTACTTTTTTTTTCCATTTTGCCACCAATGCTATAACTGGGGCTCAGTGCCTGCATGACTCCACTTTTCCAGGTGTTATTCCGTGTGTGTGTGTGTGTGTGTGTGTGTGTGTGTATGTGAGAGAGAGAGAGAGAGAGAGAGAGAGAGAGACTCCTGCAGCACCGCTCCAATGATTTCCAGCCTGTATGTGGGAACTAGGGACTTGAACCTGGGTCCTCATGCACTACATTGTGCTCTACTGGGTGAGTCACCACCCACCCTTGTTGGTAATATTAGTTTCATCTTAAGATTGATCTATTTGGGAGTCGGGCTGTAGCGCAGCGAGTTAAGCGCAGGTGGTGCAAAGCACAAGGACCGGCATAAGGATCCCAGTTCGAACCCCGGCTCCCCACCTGCAGGGGAGTCGCTTCACAGGCGGTGAAGCAGGTCTACAGGTGTCTATCTTTCTCTCCTCCTCTCTGTTTTCCCCTCCTCTCTCCATTTCTCTCTGTCCTATCCAACAACGACAACAACAATAATAACTACAATAATAAAACAAGGGCAACAAAAGGGAATAAATAAATAAAATAAATATTAAAAAAAGATTGATTTATTTATGGAGGAAGGGGAACCAGGATATCACTTTGGCACATGTAATGCAGAGGATAAGGCTCTAACCTGGGATGCTTCTATGGCAGAGCAGACAACCCTCCCAGATGGATTATCTTGCCCACGTGTTACAAATTTGTGATCCTGGGAAAGTCACACAAAGTCCATCAGAATTTCTGTTCCTGAGCAGGGGAGATAGCATACTGTTTATGCAAAAATTCTCATACCTGAGGCTCCAAAGTCACTGGTTCAATCCCCTGCATCACCACAAACTAGAGCTGAGCAGTGCTCTGGTTAAAGAAGGGGCGGGAGGAGTCGGGACGTTGCGCAGCCGGTTAAGCGCAAGTGATAAAAAGCACAAGTACCGGCATAAGGATCCCGGTTCCAGCCCCTGGCTCCCCCACCTGCAGGGGAGTCACTTCACAAGCGGTGAAGCAGGTCTGCAGGTGTCTGTCTTTCTCTCCCCCTCTCTGTCTTCCCCTCTTCTCTCCATTTCTCTCTGTCCTATCCAACAACGACGATATCAATAACAACAATAACTACAACAATAAAACAACAAGGGCAACAAAAGGGAATAAATAAATATTTTTAAAAGGGGGGTTTATACTATTGGAATAATCAAGTGAAAAGAATGTCTATGGCTGGGGTGACAGCATCGTGGTTATGCAAAAGACTATGTCCAATGCACCAAAGGTGCAGGTTGAATCCTCAGCACTACCATGAGTTAGAGAGCTTAGCAGTGCTTTTGTAAAATAAAAACAAGTAAATAAAAGTAAAATATCAATAGCTTACTTGGATAGTGGGCTACTTTGACATGTGCATGGATGGCCCAGACCTCAGCCAGGTTCCCTTACTGGAGGAAGCTTCAGTTTTGTTGTCTTCTTCACTCTCCACCTGTCTTGTCTCTATTAAAAGAAAGAAAGAGGGAGTCAGGCAGTAGCGCAGCTAAGCACACATGGCGTAAAGCACAAGGACCTGAGTAAGACTCCAGGTTTGAGCCCCCAGCTGCCCACCTTAGGGGAGTCGCTTCATAGACGGTGAAGCAGGTCTGCAAGTGTCTCTCCCCCTCTCTGTCTTCCCCTCCTCTCTCAATTTCTCTCTGTCCTAACGACAGCAACACAACAACAACAACAATAATAATAATAATAATAACCACAACAATGATGGAACAACAAGGGCACCAAAAGAGGAAAAAATGGTCTCCAGGAGCAGTGGATTCGTGGTGCAGGCACCGAGCACCCGCATTAACCCTGGGGGCAAAAAAAAAAAAGATAGATAGATAGATAGATAGATAGAAGAAACGGTCCAGGATGTGGCGCAGTGGACAAAGCATTGGACTCTCAAGCATTAGGTCCTGAGCTCAGTACCCGGCAGTACATGTATCAAGGTGATGTTTAGTTCTTTCTCTCTCTCTTTCTTGTCATTTTCATCAATAAATAAAATCGTTTTTTAAAAAAGTCTATAAAGGGAGTTGGGCGGTAGCGCAGCAGGTTAAGCGCAAGTGGCGCAAAGCGCAAGGGCTGGCTTAAGGATTCTGGTTCGAGCCCCTAGCTCCCCACTTGCAGGGGAGTCACTTCACAGGCGGTGAAGCAGGTCTGCAGGTGTCTTTCTCTTCCCCTCTCTGTCGTCCCGTCTTCTCTCCATTTCTCTCTGTCCTATCTAACAACGACGACATCAATAAAAACAACAATAACTACAACAATAATGAAAATCAACAAGGGCAACAAAAAGGAAAATAAATATCTGCTACATACCACATTAGGAAAAGAAAATGTGTTACATTATGTAGAAATAGAAGGCTGGGGAGACAGCATAGTGGTTATGCAAACAACTTTAATGCCTGAGGCTCTGAGCTCTCATCTTCAACCACCATAAGCCAGAGATGCACAGTGTTCTAGTTACAAAAAGAAAGACAAGAGAGCCATAACTGCTCCCCCCACCCCACCCCCCAACTTCTCCAACTGCAGCTGCTCTACTGTCTCTTTTCCAAGGCCACAAGTCCCTCCCCTAATCTAGCTCAGGATTGGTTCGCGGTCCCCTCTTTACGTGAACCGCGCGCGCACAGCTGGATCTTACGCAGCAGGACCAGCTGCAGAGAACGCAGGCGCAGTCAAGCCACGTGACGGTCTGACCCGCCCCCAAAGACAACAGTCCTGTTCTGGCCCCGCCCACTCTCGAATGTCTTCGCGGGATCTCCCTGGAAACGCATTCTCGTGGAACTGGCATCCGCCAATCGGAAGGGAGCGAGTGCCACGAACAGACCAATGAGGAGGTAGCGGTGCGGGGTTTAAATCTAAGGCGAGGCCGGTTTCTCCGGGCGTGCAGCAGAGGAACGGCTGTTGCCTTGGGGAGCCTTCGCGTCCTGAGCTGGCCTGGGCTCCCGCGCTCTCTTTTCCGTCTGAGGTGCTGCTTAGTGAGGAGGTAGCCATGGCCCTCCGGGTCACCAGGGTAAGTTACTGCGGGCTGTGAGCCAGCTCAGTCTTCCTTCTTCCTGCGTGTGTTGTGCAGTGTCGCCTGCTGGAGCCCGGGGCAAAAGTGGACCGAGACCTTGATTCGGGGAAGGGGCTGGTGGGGGGTTTGGAGCTGGACGGAACCCTGAGGAGTGTGGCGGGGGGCTGGAGGGGGAGTTTGCTAAGGGATGAAGGGAGAAAAGAGAGCCTGGGTCAATATAGCACGGGCAGGGGGTGGCGTCGTCGAGGGGAACCCCCGCCCCATGGTTTGACTGAGTGAGCAACGCTCCGGCATTTTACGCAGTACCCGGGGCTGGAACCCAGAGCCTCGCTCGCCGGAGACATTTTTAAAGGCGGTGGAAGGCCCGGCCCCAGCCATCCGCTGGCCTCCACTTAAGGCGCTGGTAATTAAAGGGTTTTTCGAATGTAGATTAGTGTTCTGCTGCCTCGGGGAGCTAAAATGGCGATCTCCCTAAAGCTTCTGGGAGGAAGCTGGCTTGTCATTGCCCCGGAGAAGACTGGAAGGCAGGTTTCCCCTGAGAATCCTTTGTTGCTGCTTTGCTCCTGGAAGCAGCTTCCTTTCTGCCCCTTTTTAATTATCCCTGGATTTCGGGATTCATTGAGCCAACTCTCAAAGCGGTCTTGCTTTTTTATTTATTTTTTTTTTTTCCCAGAACACGAAGATTGCTGCTGAAAATAAGGCGAAGATCAGTATGGCAGGCGCCAAGCGAGTGCCTGTGGGCGCCGTGGCTGCGTCCAAGGTGGGCCTGAGACCGAGAATGGCCCTCGGAGACATAGGCAACAAAGTCAGCGAGCAGCCACAGGCCAAAATGCCTCTGAAAAAGGTAACTGCTGTCCCGAATCACCTCTGAATGGAGCTGACTGAAACATCGTCCTTGATGAAGAAAAGGTCCATTCTCTTTTCCTTTTCATTTACAGGAAACAAAAGCTTTAGCTGTTGGCAGAGGAATCGCTAAAAAACTACCAAAACCTGTGGAAAAGGAACCCATGCCTTTGGAGCGAGAGTCCAAACCTGAGCTAGAACCTGAGCCCCCGAGAGAAGAAAAGCTCTCACCCGAGCCTATTTTGGTATTTGTCATGCTGATGGGGGGGTGTTGACACATGGGCCTCATCTTTAATGTTCCCACGTTGATATTCTTGCCTTTGTTCCCTTACTTAATAGCAGTGTATTCAGTTTACATTCAGAATTAGCAGATAACCTTTCCATCTTTCAAAAAGGCTAAAGCATCAACTCCTGAAACTTCCTCAACCCCCTTTTAGATTAACTTCACTTGATTTCTCCCTTGCTTCTCTCAGCTCCCTCCCTCGTTTTATTTCACATTCCTTCCATCCTCTTCACGAAAGTACTTGTTCAGTTCTGGTTTATGGTGATAGGAGTGGGGGGGGGGTTGAACCTGAGAACTCAAGAGCTTCAGGCATTAGAATGTTTGCATAACCATTGTTATCTCCCCCACCCTTTCACCTGATTCCTATTAACAGATTTCCTCCACAGCAAAATTTGAGTCTGAATTTCTTTGCTTTTTAAAGCAAAAGAAAAGCAGTTTTTTTTCCTGCTGTGGATTTGATTCCACTACTCCTGAGCATACTGTTTTCCTACTTAACTCAGAGTGGGAGAGACACCACAGCACTGTTCCACCTCTCATGAAGTGCCCCTGCTTTTGATGCTGAGTATTCAAGTGTGTGCTCTACTGAATGGGGCTCTTCAGCCCCAGTCATCACTAAAACTTCAGATTGACTCAGTCTATTATGGCATTTTTTTGTCTTTAGAGCTCTGCTCTACTCCAGCTTGTGTGTGTGTGTGGGGGGGTGAGGCTGGGGAAATTGAACCTGGACTTTTAGGAGCCTCAGGCATAAAGTTGTCTTGAATAACAACTTTGCTATCTCCCCTGCCATGATACTGTTTTTGTGCAAATTATTTTTTGTTTGTGGTTTATCTATTATTGTATGTTACAAGATTGAAGGTTTACAGTTCTACACCAAACCCACCAGCTGTGCAAAGTACTTCTTGAAAAATAATACATTTGTGAGGCCGGGTGGTGGCAAACCTGGTTAAGTGCATTCATTACTATGCACAGGGACCCAGGTTCAAGCCCCCAGTCCCTACCTGCGGGGGGAAGATTCATGTGTGGTGAAGCAGTCCTGCATGTGTCTCTCCCTCTCAATTTCTCTGTTCTATCAGATAAAATTAAGGTAGAAAAATGCAAGATTAAAAAAAAATTCTTTAAAAAAAGACAGTTTGGCAAACTGTTTTTTTTTTTTTAATATTTATTCCCTTTCATTGCCCTTGTTTTTATTGTTGTTATTGATGTTAGATAGGGCAGAGAGAAGGGGAGAGAAAGATAAGACACCTGCAGACCTGCTTCACCACCTGTGAAGTGACTCCCCTGCAGGTGGGGAGCTGGGGGCTCAAACCTGGATCCATACTCCGGTCTTTGCGCTTCTCGAATGTGCCCTTAACCCACTGCATTATCGCCCAACCCCCCAAACTACTGTTTTTATGGAAATTATGTGTCTACTCAGCAGTTAATCTCAAATTAGCACCACTAATCTCACCTTTGGTGATCCAAATTGTAGTGTTAATGTTCCTCTTTTCTACTGTTTTTAAGCATTCTCTCTTTGTCAAGGTGGATACTCCCTCTGCAAGTCCAATGGAGACATCTGGGTGTGCTCCAGCAGAAGAAGATCTGTGCCAAGCTTTCTCTGATGTAATTCTTGCTGTGAGTGATGTGGATGCAGAAGATGGAGCTGACCCAAACCTCTGTAGTGAATATGTGAAAGATATCTATGTTTATCTGAGACAACTTGAGGTCAGTAGTCTAATTAGTATGTTTTTTCCTAAAGTGCATGTAGTTTTCAGATATTTTCCATGAAATAGCTACAATAATCCAAGGAGGATGTAAGCAGCTGTCCATAATCCTATACTGAATGCCAAAAAAAAATAGTGTAAGCCTGCCTTTTTGTTTTTTTGCCTCCAGAGTAATCACTGGGGGCTTGGTGCCTGCACTACAAATCCATTGTTGTTGGGGCAGGACAGGGAGGGAGAAAGACAGACACACCTGCAGACCTGCTTCACCATTTGCAAAGCACTCCCTCCCGCCCCCCTTCCCCCACACACACCTACAGGTGATCTTGTCTGGGTCCTTGGCACCTCATACTATGTGCACTTAACCTCTGGGCCCCTGCCTGCCATTTTTTTGAATAGGGAAAATTCTAAGTAAGAGTATTACCTAGGTTCAAACATGTGAGGCATGAACTCTTGTCTCTGAGCTGAACTCTCAGCATAGCCATGGCCTTTAAATAGAAAGTCCACAACATGAATGGTAGTTTTTTGTTTTAACCTGAGATAAATATCATACATGCTCAAATTCATTGGTCTGGGTCACTTTTACATAGAGATGGGGAGAACCATGAGATTTTTGGATTAATATGGCAGGTGTGTATGCAGTGTCCAGGAAGTCTTTGGTATTTGTAGGGTGTTTTTTTTGTTGTTGCCACCAGTGTGGGTCTTCGTGCCTGTAGGACTAAGTTACCACTTCTGGTGGCCATTCCCCCCTTGGATTTGATAAGACAGATTGGGGCAAGGGGAGACACTCATGAAGCTTCCTCTCTGCAGTGGGGGCTAGAATTAGATCCTTAATGCATGGTAGGTATCATGTGCTCAACCAGGTGTGCTACAGAATTGTCCTGCAACAATTCCCTTGACTGTCAACCTTCTGCTTTGAATTTCTTCTTCACCTTTTTAGTGCTTTGCTTTTGCTTTTCCTTCTGTTCTAACTTTGGAGTAGTGAGGTAATATGCTGGTGCTTAATGGAAAAGGAGTGTGGTGCCACCTGGGTTCCAGCTGATGTAAAACTCTGCTATTCTACTCGTGTTTTGACTATTTTAATTAGTTTATATTTATGAAAGAGACTAGAGCACCACTCAGCTCTGACATTTGATGGTGTCAGAACTTGAGCTATAGGACTTGCATACCTTATATTACTGTGCCAGCAGTTTGGAGCTGAACATACCTGCCAGTGTGAAAAACCTGCCTTCCTTGGTGATGAGAGCTGCTTGTAGTGACCAAATATTTGAGTTAATTTTTAAGGATCTTAAAGGGCTTAGAGTTTTGAACAATTGATATATTTTGCTTGAAAATACTGTGGGAGCAGTCGGGTGGTAATGCACCTGGTTGACCAGGGTTCAAGGCCCAGTCCCCACCTGCAGGGGGAAAGCTCTGCAAGTGGTGAAGCAGGGCTGCAGGTGTCTTTTATTCTCTCTTCCCTGTTTCTCCCTTCTCAATTTCTGGCTGTCTCTATCAGTTACTAAAGATTTTTTAAAAAGAATATTTAAAACAATGTGTGGAGTTTGTTTTATATTTATAGAGTAGAGACAAATTGGGAGTCAGGCGGTAACACAGTGGGTTAAGCATATGTGGTGTGAAGCAGAAGGACTGGAGTAAGGATACCGGCTCGAGCCCCCAGCTCCCCACCTGCCAGGGGAGTCACTTCACAGGCAGTGAAGCAAGTCTGCAGATGTCTACCTTTCTCTCCCCCTGCAGCACTGCTTTATTCACCATGAAACTTTCCATCTGCAGGTGGAGACTGGGGGCTTGAAACCTGGGTCCTTGCACTTTGTAGCTCATTCCACTCAACCAGATGTGCTACCACCCAACCTCATCATATGCAGTTTTGACTCTAAGGATAATAAAATGTTTGCTTATTTCCAGGAAGAACAAGCAGTTAAGCCAAAATACCTACTGGGTCGAGAAGTCACGGGAAACATGAGAGCCATCTTAATTGACTGGCTAGTGCAGGTTCAAATGAAATTCAGGTTGCTGCAGGAGACTATGTATATGACTGTTTCTATTATTGATCGGTTCATGCAGGTGAGTGTAATTCAGCAATTGCGTTCTCCTAGGGTCTTGCTAGCTGGTGATAAAAAAACTTGAAACTAAAATCTGTCTTGAATAGGGTGTTGAGATTTTGCTGTGGGAGTATGTCGTGTCCCCCCCCCCCCTTGTTGTCACTGGTCTTTTTCAAATATCTACTAAAAAATTAATTACCATTGCAGAACAATTGTGTGCCCAAGAAGATGCTGCAGCTGGTTGGTGTTACTGCTATGTTTGTTGCAAGCAAATATGAAGAAATGTACCCTCCAGAAATTGGCGACTTTGCCTTTGTGACTGATAATACCTATACTAAGCACCAAATCAGACAGATGGAAATGAAGATTCTAAGAGCTTTAAATTTTGGTTTGGGTCGCCCTCTGCCTCTGCACTTCCTTCGTAGAGCATCTAAGATTGGAGAGGTAGAGATCTTGAGAAAGTGTTGGTAATGGTACATCAGAGAATACTGGGGTGTGGCACAGAGTATGAAGCTCAAGGACCCACATAGGATCTTGGTTTGAGCCCCAGCTTCCCATGTGCAGGTGGGGGGTCACTTCACAAGTGAAGCAGGTCTGCAGGTGTCTTATCTTTCCCTGTCCTATCAAAAAAAAAGGCCACAGGAGCAGTGGATTGGTAGTGCAGGCACAGCCCCAGCTATAACCCTGGACGCAAAAACAAAACAAACACATACTGCAGATCAAATAAGTCTTAATTCTGATTTAAAATCACTAACTACATGGAGGAAATCTTTTTATTATTGGATAGAGACAAATTGAAAAGGGGGAAATAAGAGATCTGCAGCCCTGCTTTAATTACCACTTGTGAAGCTTCCCCTCTCCAAGTGGGGACCAAGGACTTGAACCTGGGTCTTTATTTTTTACCAGAATACTACTCAGCTCTGGCTTCTGCTCGTGCTGGGGATTGAACTTGGGGCCTCAGACATGGGTCTTTTGCTTGCCCATTATGCTCTCCCCAGCCCTGATAAGCAGTTGAACTTACATTATTGCACCTGTTATTGCCAATGTGGAATTCTCTGAAGTTTAATGACTGTCTCCCCCACCCCCAGGTTGATGTTGAACAACATACACTGGCCAAATACCTAATGGAATTGACTATGCTGGATTATGATATGGTGCACTTTCCTCCTTCTCAGATTGCTGCAGGAGCTTTTTGCTTAGCACTGAAAATTCTCAATAATGGTGAATGGGTAAGTTTTTGAGCAGACCAGGGTTACTCTGAACTTTTAAAAATGATAAAATCAGAGTGAGGGCAGATAAGGTTATGCAAACAGACTTGTGCCTGAGGCTCCATAGTCCCAGGTTCAATCCCCACACCACCATAAAACAGCTAAGCAGTACTATGGTTAAAAAAAAAAAAAAAAGGGTGGGAGGTTGGGGTGGGAGGTAGCGCAGTGGGTTAAGTTCCAGTGGCGCAAAGCACAAGGACCAGCATAAGGATCCTGGGTCAAGCCCCCAGCTTCCCACCTGTGTGTGTGGGGGGTCCCTTCACAAGGTAAAGCAGGTCTGCATGTGTCTCTTTCTCTCCCCCTGTCTTCCCCTTCTCGACAACGATAAACAAGGGCAATAAAAGGGGGGAAATGGTTTCCAGGAGCAGGGGATTCATAGTGCAGGCTCTGAGCCCCACCAGTAACCCTGGAGGCAAAACAAAAAAATCACATTTGCCAGGGGCCTGGCAGTGATGCATCTAAATGAGTGCATACATTACGCAATTTTTCTGTCCTATCGAAACAAGTCTTGAGATGCTATATCCAGAATTTAAAAGTACCTACATTTATATTTAGGTACCCCTAATTTTTTTAGTCTTATTGCCTGAATTGATTTTTTTCTCCTAAGAATGGAATGATTTGAATGGAATGGTTTTACAAAAGAATTTAATGTCTTTTGTTGTCTTAGACACCAACTCTACAGCACTACCTGTCCTACACGGAGGACTCCCTCCTCCTTGTTATGCAGCATCTGGCTAAGAATATAGTCATGGTGAATCGTGGACTTACAAAGCACATGGTAAGTCCCCAGTACGCTCTGTAGGCTGTTGGGACAAATAATACTCCGTCTGAATCCTTAACATAGCTTTTCTCATTAAGGAGTTGGTTTTATGAAATATGCTCATCTGTACCATTGACTCTTCTCTTCCTTGATTATGCCTTTTCTCTTCCAGACTATTAAGAACAAGTATGCCACATCAAAGCATGCTAAGATCAGCACTCTGGCACAACTGAATTCTGCGTTGGTTCAAGATTTGGCAAAAGCTGTGGCAAAGTTTAACTTATGAACTCAGAATACTATACCTTCAAATCAAACTTGGCACCATGTGCTATCTGTACAGACTATATTACACATACTTATAATAAAGTTTATGGTCCTTTTTCTCAACGACTACTTCTGTTCTAGGATAACTTAAAAGTAGTCTGAAAGGTAATTGTGGAGGATACTAAACAGCTTACCTGGGGACCCAACAAATGTATATATTCCCTGCAGGAATACGTCATTCTTATTTTATGTACCTGGCTTTTACTTTACTGTGAAGTACTAAGGTGATGGAGACATTTAAAGCCACCTCACAGAATGTGTGCTGTATGTAAGCCCATTAGGGGTACATAAAGTAAAAATCTTAAAGCACCTCATTCCTAGTCCCTGTTTCTTTTGGTTGTTACTGTCATCGACTTTAGCTAGTTTCAACTTTTTCACTTGAGGAAAGTAAGAACTTGGCTTTAACTTGACTCACTTTTTATGTTAAAAATACGATAACTACAAAAGCATCTTTAAAAGTCTGTTTACCACTCTTTACTCTCAATTCAAATAAATTGGTAGAGGATTTAAAAAAATGGGATTCTATATCCTTACAAGTATAGGCTGTACCTATATTTGTGTTAAATTTTCATAGTATGAATATACTGTAATTATTCCTCTGACTTTGTTTATATTTTAATTTATACTTCTGATGGCTAGTTAAATAAATTTTTGATTGTCTATCTCGCTTGTTGTTTGCCCTTTGTGCCCCATGACACTTCTGATGCTTTTTTAAATATTCCCTTTTGTTGCCTTTGTTTTATTGTTGTTGTTGATGTTGTCATTGTTGGATAGGACAGAGAGAAATGGAGAGAGATGGGGAAGACAAAGGAGGAGAGAAAGAATAGACACCTGCAGACCTGCTTCACCTGTGAAGCGACTTCCCTGCAGGTAGGGAGCTGGGGGCTTGAACCAGGATCTTCAGGCAGATAGATCCTTGCACTTTGCACCACATGTGCATAACCTGCTGCACTACTGCGCCTGCCAGACTCCCACCTGGTGACACTTATATTATGCATTCACTTTGCTTATACCTTAATTTTATGCATATTGCATTTAGATACTCAGTTTTAATATAACCCCCCCAAGTCATAAACATCTAAAATTCTAAATTTTACTGTCTAGCAGTACCTTGCTGGCATTTTTGGCTAGTTGTATAGTACTTTTTATTGGCTTATGTGGCAGTGACTGTATTGAACCTGGAATCTCCAAGCCTCAGGCATTGCTTAAAGTACTGTGCTAATAAACTTACTTGTGAGAGAACCAGAGCACTTTGGCACTTGCAGTGCTGGAGACTGACTACAGCCTAGGCACTAACCAATGCTTAGTTTTCAGTTTTAGCTTGTTTTTAATTTTAAAGCAGGTTAGAATAAATTCTGGGCTTTATTCATGCAAGATACTCTGAGTACCCTTCTTGCGCACACACACACACACACACACACACCTTTTTTTTTCTTTCCGAAAGGGTTATTGCTGGGCTCAGTGCCAGCAAGGACAGAAACGGGCAGGAGAGACACCTGCTGACCTGCACCATTTGTGAAGTTTCTCCCCTTCAAGTGGGGAGCAGGGGCTTAAACTCCCCATTTTTGAACCCTGGTCCTTGAGCATGTTAATGTGTGTGCGCGCTCACCCAGGTGCGCCACTGCCCAGCTTTTTTTTTTTTCTCTATTCATAGGACAGAAATTAGGGGAAGAGAAAATAGGGAGAAAGACACCTGCGCACTTGACTGAGCATGTTACAGTGCGCAAGGGCCGGCCGCCACCTGCAGGGGTTAGCACAAGTGGTGAAGCAGTGTTGGCAGGTGTCTATCACTCCTTTTCGTCTTTTTCTGGCTGTCTCTGTACAAATTGATAATTTAACATTAAAAAATTATAATTTATAATAAATTTATAATTTAAAGAAAGACACCTGCAGATCTGCTTCATGACTTGTGAAGCACCCCCACTACAGGTGGGGAGCAGGGGCTCAAACCTGGGTCGTTCCGTATAAACTACATGAGTTTAACCGGGTGCACCGCCGCCCACCCACCCTTATTTTTTCTTGGAGAGAGATGGCCCCGTGAGACACAGTGCCACCCTACCATGCACGAAGCTGCCATGATGCGCTCATGTGTTCGGGCTTGAACTCAGGGCCTTGGCTGTAGCACAATTGGAGCTCTATGGGGCAAGCACAACCGGCCCCGCCCGCCCCAAACTCCCACTAGTGGCCCATAATGCTTCCATTACGACCAGCTACTGCAAGTGGCAGCTGTAACCATGGCAACCAGACGCTAAAGGCGGAAGGGGTGGAGCTTAACTGGAGGGAGCGCCTGTTCTTCCGGGAGTTAACTTAGTGGCGGGAAAAGTAACCGGTGGTAGTTCGTAGTTGTCATCGTCTGACTGAACAGCTGTGTGGCCCGGCCAGAATGGAGACGCAGTCTGAGGAGCTAGCCGCCGCGGAAGCCGCACCCGCGGACTCCGGAGAGGAAGCGGGGTCGCGCCCGGCGGACTCCAGAGAGGAAGCGGGGTCGCGCCCGGAGGACTGCGTGGGCCTGCTGCTCAGGTAGTTCCGGTGGTGCACTGGGCAGCCGCGTGAGTGGGCGGTGTAGCGCCGCTCTGCTCCGGTCGGGTTGCGGAGGGCGGCGACATTCGCTCCCGCTGCTTAGGCTCCTCAGCTTAGCAGGGGGAGGGAGGGGACGGACGGGCGGTAATGTGGGCCCGTCCCGATTTTGAGCTTCTGAAACTGCTCATAACTATGACCCTTTTCAGCCTAGAAACTATTACAAGGAGGGCTGTGCTCACACTTTTCCTCTAAGCACTTGGGAGGAGGAAGATTTGATGAGGGGCGTGGTGGTTCTGTGGCTTATCTACCTTCACACCTATCTTTGTGTATCCCTCAAGATAAGAATAGTTTTTTGTTTACTGTTTATGTACAAACGTGACATAAACAGCGTCATCCAGGCACCTGGGATGCCAGATGTGGGGAAAGAAAGGGGGGGGAGGGAGGAAGACATAATGGCTAAGAAAAAAGCTCCCCAAAGTCACAGAGTCAGCCCTACTCAGCTCTGGTTCATGGTGGTGCTGGAGAGTGAACCTGAATCTCAGTCTCCTGCGTGAGTCTTTTACATAACCATTAGGATATCTTCCAGTCCTTTTTGTTTGTTTGCTGGGGCGGAGAGAATTGGGGGTGGGGCGGATATAGAGGGCGGGGAGAGACCCTGAAGCTCTAGCTTCACATTCCTTCTAGGCAGGACTGGAGGCTTGAACTTGCCGGTGGTAGGTATCCGGTGCGCTCACTCCGCAAAGTGCATCACCACCCGGCCCGAGACTGACTGACAGCACTGTTCAGCTCTGGCTTAGGGTAGTGTGCTGTATTAAACCTGGGACTTTAGAACCTCAAAAATGAAAGTCCCTTTGTATAGCCATTGCGCTATCTTTCCAACCCCCACAACCCAGATTTACTTATTTATTTTATTTATTTATGTAAGAGGAAGAGAGCATCATTTTGGCACATATGCTGCCTGAATTTGGAGTCTTATGCTCTTGAAGTCCAGCACTTTATCTTCTTCTAGCGTTTGCCCTTCTTCCGTAGCCAGTCAACAGCGTCAGGTTGAGCCTGATGTCTGCTTGTTGCTGGCTTTGAAAGTGACTGGGATCCATGTGGATTCAGTCGGCTAGGAAGGATCGTCAGTTTCCCCAATAAATGGGTACTCACGGGATGCACCACGAGAAGGTCGATCCAATGCATCCCAGCACTTTATCTGATCCAGAGTCAGACGCGTTATCCATTGTGCCACTGGCTCCGGCCTAGTTGAGCGCTTTATCTAGACTGCACCGATGCTATTTTCCATTTTGTGCTCCTGAGTCCTTAACATTCTTTTATACTCTTTTAAAAATATTTATTTTCCCTTATGTTGCCCTTGTTGTTTTATTGTTGTAGCTATTGTTGTCGTCATTGTTGGATAGGACAGAGAAATGGAGAGAGGAGGGGAAGACAGAGAAGAGGAGAGAAAGACAAGACACCCCCAGACCTGCTTCACCGCCTGTGAAGCGACTCCCCTGCAGGTGGGGAGCCAGGGGCTCAAACTGGGGTCCTTAGGTTGGTCCTTGCCCTTTGCGTCACGTGCATGCTTCTCTATACCCTTTATGGACAGTGTAGCAGGACAGGTGTCTTGTCTTGCTCTCTCCTGCTCTATCTTTTCCTCCTCTCTCAATTTCTCTCTGTCCTATCCAATAAAATAAAAAAAATGACCTGCAGGAGCAGTGGCTTAGCTGTGCTGGCACCCAGCCCCAGTGATAACCCTGGACACAAAAAAGAAAATTGTTTATACCTATTTTAAGAGACCAGACTAGAAGATAAATTCCGAGTTTATACTCATTTGGTAACATCAGTTTCTGAAAAGCATGATTTTATTAAATGTACTAATGAGTAAAATCTCAGTAACTCAAATTTCACTTCATCTGTTTTTAGACTGATGTCACAAACAAAACAGCAACTCTTGGAATATAAGTCAATGGTTGATGCAAGTAAGTATTTTAATTTGCTAACAAAATTCTGTGGGTTTGATGAATATTACTTGAGAGAAAAGAAAATAGCTACCTGGGAGGTGGTACAAATACGAGATTCATCCCCCATGCCCAAGGGCTGCTGTAACAGCATTGTAGCCCCCTCCCCTCCTTCCTCTCTGCTCTTCACTCTACCTCTCCCCCTCCCATCAGGAAATAGTTTTATTTATTTATTTTTACCAAAGCACTGCTGAACTCTAGTTTATTTTGGTACTGGGGATTGAACTGGAGACCATTGGTACCTCAAGCATGCAAGTCTTTTTACATAACTATTGTGCTATCTCCCCTGCCCAAAATAAACCTTGTTTTAGAAAAATCAACTCTCGGGGGCCAGGTGGTAGCACAGCAGGTTAAGCGCCCATGGTGCGAAAGCTCAAGGACTGGCATAAGGATCCTGGTTCAAAAAAAAAAAGGATCCTGGTTCAAGCCCCGGGTTCCCCACCGGTGTGGGGGGGGTCCGCTTCACAAGTGGTGAAGCAGGTCTGCAGGTGTCTTTCTCCTCCCCCTCCTCTGTCTTCCCCTCTTCTCTCCATTTCACTATGTCCTATTCAACAGCAATGATAGCAATAACAACTATAATAATAACAAAAACAATGATGGACAACAAAAGGGAAAAAATGACCTCCAGGAGCAGTGCATTTGTAGTGCAGGCACTGAGCCCCAGCAGTAACCCTGGGGGCAAAAAAAAAATCCACTCTCCAGCACCTGCTTAGTCGTGGGCCCTACCGAAGTTAAGCTTCAGTGTTACAGTACAGTATCTTTCCTCTATCTCTGCTTGCTTCTTTCTTTCTCTCTCTCTCTCTCTCTTTCTTTCTTTTCTCTTTTGCTCATCTCTGGTGTTTCACCACTCCAGGATGACTTTTTCTTTTTTTCTTTTTTTTATCATTGTTGTGGTTATTATTATTGTTGTTGTTGTCATTGTTGTTGGATAGGACAGAGAGAAATCGAGAGAAGAGGGGAGACAGAGAAGGAGAGAGAAAGATAGACACCTGCAGACCTGCTTCACTGCTTGTGAAGTGACTCCCCTACAGGTGAGGAGCCAGGGGCTTGAACCGTGATCCTTGCGCTGGTCCTTGTGCTTTGCACCACCTGCGCTTAACCCACTGTGCTACCGCCCGACTCCCCAGGGTGACTTTTTCAAATAGAGACAGAGAATCAGAGAGAAAGGAAATGAAACCACTGTGCTACAGCTTCCTTAAATTCTATGAGCACTGGCTCACCTGTCTCTTTCTGGCTGAAAAAAGTTTTCATGGAAAATTGAAGCCCCTGTGGTCCCAGAGGTGGCACAGTAGATAAAGCATTGGACATTTACTTATTTATTTTTACAAAATTACATGTCAACAGGTGTTTGAATCCACACCATTCCCACCACTCGTGTTCTGAACCTTTAGTCTACCCACTACAAGCCACCATAGTTCCCTTGAGGTTGTAGACATGGGCCATCCATCATCTCTACTATCTGTCCACATTTATACATAGTTGCCCCTTCTTTTTCTTATTCAATACTCTCTTCTCCTCCAAGCCACTCATGACAACATTACTATCTCATATGTCCCTGTCCTTTTCCTTCTCTCTCTCTGGGTGCTGATGGAGCTAGAGTACAGAGTCCTCTTATCTTTTCCCTCCTATCACTTCTCCCCCTCTGGGAGTATAAATCAAAGTTGTTTTTGGGGTGCAGAAGGTAGGAGTTCTGGCTTCTGTAATTGTTTCTCCACTGGACATGGGCATTGGCAGGTCGATCCATACTCCCAGCCTCTTTCTATCTTTCCCTAGTGGGGCAGATCCCTGGAAAGGTGGGGTTCCAGGACACATTGGTGAGGTCGTCTGCCTAGAGAAGTCAGGATGGAATCATGGTAGCGTCTGTAACTTGGTATCTGGAAGGTGGCATGACCTAAGTTGAGAGAAAATGGTTAATGAACAGGAACTAAAAAATAGGATTAGAGCAGATGAGATTAGGGATTTTAGGGTAGAATAAAGTTAGGAAGTCTATCTTAGGCATGTTCCTGGGCACACAACTATGGTACTTTTGCTTGAGCTAGCCTAAAGTTGGATAAGAATATTGTCTGAGAGAATGGTATCAGAGTTGAGAAAAGTGCTAGAAAGTTGGATTAGGGTCGTGAGTACTTCCATTCATGAAAAAAAATTATTTGCATAATTAGTTCCATCCACCTGATCCAGGGCCCATATATATATTTATATTTAGCACCAGAGCCTGTGTAACCTCTTGAGTCCCTATTGGTTTGAGCTCACAGCTCATGGTCACAGCTGGGAACATTGCAGGCTATACTTATTTAGGACCTGTCTTCCTCAAGTGGAAGAGCAGGATACCCCCAGACTCCCTTTGGCAATGGTTGCTCTCCCTGTCGCAGCTTTATGGTGAGGGCAAGGTCCTGGGAGGGCTCACAAGATGTTCTTGATGGAAGTGACCAGTGGTAGTAGAGAGAGGGATCCATTAGAGATCTAGGTCCATCATATTTGTGTGGGAATCCAAGGATTCCCTACATAGGGCCCCAGATGATTAGATGTTGTGCTGTTGACCAAAAGGGCTGTTATTAAGTGGGCCAGTCTCTTGCCCTTATCCAACTTTTAAATACTGCCCCCCAAAAAGAATATTTTGTAATATGGCAACTAGAAAAAAATTAATCTTTATTTATTATTGGATAGAGACAAAAATTGAGAGAGGAGGGGGAGAGAGAAAGATACCTGCAGCCCTAATTCACCACTTCTGAAGCTTTCCCTTCAGGGAAACCAGGGGCTTGAACCCCAGGTCTTTGCACATTATAATGTAAGTGCTTAACCAGGTGTGCCACTGCTTGGCCCTACAACTAGAATTTTTAATTGCATTTTATGACTTTTATTTCTGTTGCACACCACTAACTTCAAAAAAATATTTATTTTTAGATGAAGATAAAACTCTGGAGCCAGAAGAAATCATGCAAGAAAAGCAAATTGAAGCGTATGTCACATTTTAAGTTTTATGTATTAGTTGTTACTAAGATTTTACACTGTTTTTTAAAAATGTTTATTTATTCCCTTTTGTTGCTCTTGTCTTATTGTTGTAGTTATTCTTGCTTTTTAAAAAAAATTTATTTATTTATTTTCACTTTTGTTGCCCTTGTTGTCTTTTTATTCTTGTTATAGTCATTATTGTTGTTGTTACTGATGTCGTCATTGTTGGATAGGACAGAGAGAAATGGAGAGAGGAGGGGAAGACAGAGAGGGAGAGAGAAAGATAGACACCTGTACACCTGCTTCACCGCCTGTGAAGCTACTCCCCTGTGGGTGGGGAGCTGGGGTTTCAACCTGGAACCATCTAACAATGACAACATTAATAACAGCAACAATAATAACTACAACAATAAAAAACAACAAGGGCAACAAAAGGGAAAATAAATAGATAAATTTTTTAAAATACAAAAGAAAAGAGAGAGGAGGGGGAGAGAAAGATAAACACCTGCAGACCTGCCTCACTACTGGTGAAGTGACCCTCGTGTAGGTGGGGAGCCTGGGGTCTTGAACTGGGATCCTTGCATTGGTCCTTGCGCTTTGCGCCACATGCACTTTGCGCCACATGCACTTAACCCTCTGCGCTACCACCCGACCCCCCAGTAGTGACTTTTTTAATGTTACTAAAATTCTCTTGTTCACACTTTTTTGACAGTAAAATTGAAGGCCTGGAAAATGAAATTGAAGAGGTAAAAATTGATTTTGAAATGAAAAAGCTTGCACTGGACAGGTAATTATTACATTTTAAGTTTAAGCATTATGAACTAAGTGCAAAATGGGCATTGAATGCAGTGATAATGGTGGTAGTCAAAATACTTTAATAGTCTGAGTGAATTAATCAGGCAAAATGATGATTAGAGAATGGTCACACAAATTTTGAGCCTAGAGAGAAATTTATTATCATTTATTAATACCTTCATTTGAAGAAGCTTCCTGAGGTAAGGTTAATAAGGCAAAATCAGGGGGTCAGGCGGTAGCACAGTGGGGTAAGCCACATGGCTAAAGCGCAAGGGCTGGTGTAAGGATCCTGGTTCGAGCCCCCGGCTCCCCACCTGCAGGGGGGTCGCTTCACAGGCGGTGAAGCAGGTCTGCAGGTGTCTATCTTTCTCTCCCCTTCTCTGTCTTCCCCTCCTCTCTCCATTTCTCTCTGTCCTATCCAACAACGATGATTACATCAATAACTACAACAATAAAAAACAATACAAGGGCAACAAAAAAAAAGGAATAAACAAATATTAAAAAAAAACCCTGCAGACCAAAAAATAAAATAAAAGGCAAAATCTATCAAAATACTCGAAGATTAACATTAAATCCCATTCCAGTGTTGTTTTTTTAAAAATATTTATTTATTTCCTTTTTTGCCCTTGTTTTATTATTGTAGTAATTGTTGTTGATGACATCATTGTTGGGTAGGACAGAGAGAAATGGAGAGAGGAGGGGAAGACAGAAGGGAAGAGAAAGATAGACACCTGGAGACCTGCTTCACTGTTGTGTAAAGATTCCCCTGCAGGTGGGGAGCCGGGGGCTGGAACCCAGATCCTTATGCTGACCCTTGCACTTTGCCCCATGTGCATGTAACCTGCTGCGCTACTGCCTGACTCCCTCAATGTTTTTTTTTTTTTTCCTCATTGGGGGATTAATGGTTTACAGTTAACAGTAAAATACAATAGTGTGTACATGTGTAACATTTCTTTTTTTTTTTTAAGATCTTATTTATTTATGACAAAGATAGGAGAGAAAGAACCAGACATCACTCTGATCATTGAACTCAGAGTTCAGTGTACCAGAGATTGCCAGTGATTGAACTTAGGACCTCATGCTTAAGAGTCTAATGATTTATCCACTGCACCACCTCCCAGACCACTACATGTATCACATTTCCACATAACAATACAACTCTCACTAGGTGCTCCTCTGCCATCATGTTCTAAGACCTAGAACCCTCCCCCTCCCCACTACAGTCTTTTACTTTGGTACAGTACCCCATTCCAATGTTTGAAAGAATTACATGGATTAATTTATTTCAGTAACTTAAGTAAAGGAGCTGTCATAGAGTTTAAGTGTATCTTTCACTACAAATTATCTCACTCATGGGCAGAACTTAATCTGTATTTTAAAATGTATCCAACAAATAAAAGTGCTTACTATGTGCTAAGCTTTATGAGGTTCTGGTATTATTAAGTATTAATAATATAGATATGGGATAGACCTTTCTCCTGCCTACCATTCCTTTTTTGAGGTTGTACTATTCCTTTAACTAGGTTTTCTACTATACCCCTTGTACTTTTTCCTTTCCTTATATAAATACATTTTTTTATATATATATATGTACATTTTCTATTCTTTGTGCAACTTGGGAGTTAGGCTTTTTCTCATCTCCTGAAATCAAACCCACTCTGAGCCTTTAGGGGATACATTTTATTTTATTTTATTTTATTTTATTTCAGGTAAATTAAACTTTTATTGAAAACAAAACATGTTAAGGAGAGAGAGCGTGCAAAGGAGAAAGAAAAGGGGACTTACATATTTGATGGTCATGGTAATTACGGGAAAAAGAGCGTGAATACCTTTTATAATGAAATCTATATTCCCAGGGGCCAGGAGGTGGCACATCCAGTTGAGTGTACACTTTACTTGTTCCATCTCATATGCAGGGGAAAAGCTTCATGAGCTATGGATAGCACCAGGTGTCTTTCTTCTGTCTCTCCCTCTGTATCTCTCCTCCCCCTCTCAGTTTCTTTCTGTCCTGTCAAATAAAAAGAAAGAAGAAAAATAATGGCCACCAAGAGTAGTGGGTTCATTGTGCAGACACCAAACCTCAGCAGTAACCCTGGTGGCAAATTAAAAAAGAAAAACTAATATATATCTATTTTTTACATATTACATGTAATATATATATATATATATATCTTTTACATGTTACATGTAAAAAGGAGTTGCAATAATGGATGTTCACTAAACTTACTGTGGTTGCCATCTCTCAGTGTATACATGTATCAAATTCTCTTGTAGACCAGAAACTAATAATACATCTAAACCATAAAAAATAATGAAACTTCATGGATATAGCTATAGCATAATGGTTATGCAAAGAGACTCTCATGCCTGAGTCTCCAAAGTCTCAGGTTCAATCACTTGCAATACCATCAACCAGAGCTGAGCAGTTCTCTGGTAAAAATAATAAAATAAATAAAATATAAATAAGTAAATAATAATGAAACTCAAGTTTTTTTTTTTTTTTTTTTTTTACCACCAGAGCACTACTCAACTCTGGTTTATGCTTTTTCAGGGAATTCAACTGAAATTGAAACTTCAGAGTCTCAGGCATGAATGCCTTTTGCATAATCATTGTGCTATGTCCCCAACCCTGATAACTCGATCTTTTTTTAAATATATATATTTTTTATTATTGGATAGAGACAGAGAAATTGAGAGGGGATAGGGAGATAGAGAGAGAAACAGACAAAAGAGGGGCACCTGCAGCCCTGCTTCACTGCTTGTGAAGCTTTTTCCCTGCAAGTGGGGACCGGGCATTGAACTTGGGTCTTTGCACACTATAATGTGTGCTCTTAACCAGGTGAGCCACCACCTAGCCGCTATAACTCAACCTTTAATTTTTCATATTAGAATATAATTTCAGGGGGTGGGGCGGTAGCGCAGCAGGTTAAGCGCACAGGGTGCAAAGCTCAAGGACTGGTGAAAGGATCCCGGTTCGAACCCCCAGCTCCCCAGCTGCAAAGGAGTCGCTTTACAGGCAGTGAAGCAGGTCTGCAGGTGTCTTTCTCTCCCCCTCTCTCTTACCCTCCTCTCTCCATTTCTCTCTGTCCTATCCGACAACGACATCAATAACAACAAGAATAACTACAACAATAAAACAACAAGGGCAGAAAAAGGGAAAATAAATAAAATATATATTTTTTAAAAATTATTTCAGTGTATCATAAACATCCTTGTTTTGTAATACAAGTCTTTTTCCCTCTGATAGGATGCAGCTTTCAACTGCATTTAAAAACTACCTGGAGAAAACTGACATCAAGACTAGGTATGTTTGTTTATTTGTTTGTTTTTATGGACTTGATAAGGATGGGAATAAAAGTTTAATTTTGTGAAAAAAATTAGTTTTGGACCAGTGAAATAGCTCACTTGTACTGTAGCTTTGCCTTGTGCACAACCCAGGTTCCAGCCCAGCCCCCATTGAAGGAAACTTTGGTGATCTTTCACTTTCAAGAACGAGAAAGGAAAATAAGTTTTTCATTAATTGAGACTGTCAACCACTCTTATCTGGGGAATAAGAAGATATCTTATTCCATATGGATTTCAGTTTTATTCAGACAGTCTAAAAGTTTCAAAATGATTTGGAAGTTAACTCTTGCTCATTATTAAATATAAAAACATGCACAAAACTGTTTTACCAACAACAGCTAAAGGTGATATGTTATACACCTTATTTATCATTAACAGAAATGAGTTTATAGAGGTTAAATTATGCACCCAAGGATACAATTCTAAAGACCCCAGCGGTATATTCTGACCCTAAATGTCACTTCTAAGAGGCCTTACTTTGATCTTATCTCCTAAGATTTTAAAATGTTGTGGTAAAATAGTCTCTCATTTAAATATATATATTCTCTCATTAGTACCACAGAAGTGTCCTAATGAATTTGGGCATTTCCAGCATTAAAAAATGCTCCAAGTGTTTAATTGTCAGAGAAATGTAAATAAAGACAACAATGAGGAGGCTGGGTGGTAGAGCACCAGCTTAAGTGCTCATAGTACAAAGCACAAGGATTGGGAGTCTGCAAAGTGCAAGGACCAGCATAAGGATGTGGGTTCAAGCCCCAGGTTCCCACCTGCAGGTTCACAAGCGGTGAAGCAGGTCTGCAGGTGTCTATCTTTCTCTCCCCCTGTCTTCCCCTCCTCTCTCCATTTCTCTCTGTCCTATCTAACAGCGACGACATTGATAACATCAACAATAATAACTACAACAACAATAAAAAAAAAAAAGAAGGGCAACAAAAAGGGAAAATAAATAAATAAGTAAATATATGTATATATATATTTAAAAAAAAAAACTCAAGGATCAGATTTAAGCCCCCATCTCCCCACCTGTAGGAGGGTCACTTCACAAGTGGTGAAGCAGATCTGTAGGTGTCTATTTTTCTCCCTATCTGTCCTATCCAAAGAGAGAGAGAGAGAGGGAGTCGGGCTATAACGCAGCGGCTGTAGCGCAGTGGGTTAAGCGCAAGTGGCGCAAAACATAAGGACCCGTGTAAGGATCCCTGTTCGAGCCCAGGGCTCCTGCAGGGGAATCACTTCACAAGTGGTGAAGCAGGTCTGCAGGTGTCTGTCTTTCTCTTCCCCCTCTCTGTCTTCCCCTTCTTTCTCCATTTCTCTCTGTCCTATTCAACAATGATGTCAACAATAAAACAAGGGCAACAAAAGGGAATAAATAAATAAATAAAATATTTTTTTAAAAAAAGAGAGAAGAATGAGTATGGGATGATTTCATGGGGCAGAAGTTGAGAAATAAGAACAGAAAAGCAGGAAATGGAGGATGAAGATACAATTGATGTGTTCCAGCAGCAGATAGGAGATGTCTACTAAAAAGGAAACCTGCTACTTTACTCCAGAACTCTGTTCCTCCAGACCAAGAAGACATTCTCAATTAGAAAACCACAATTTGGTTCCACCACATCCTGACTACTACAGTATAGTTTTTCTCTATTCTTTCATTTTCCCCTTCCCCATTCCTTTATTGTACATAAAGTAACTGGTGTATGTGTACAAGCATATTGCATTTTTTTAACTCAATGGCCAATGGTATGTTTTGATTGACATCAAATGGAGATGGGATGGGGAAAATACTGGTTCTGTGAAAATACCCCCTTTCTCCATTAGTGGCATGCTCATTCAGCTCTTATCTTTATATTCCAGTACGTTATTTTGCTCTCAATGTTTAACAAAAAGAACAACATAAAAATTCTTGCATACCTTGTTTGATTGGAGAATCTTAATGTTTTTCATTTATCATTGTAAAACCAAGGACAATTTTATAACTTTTTTGTATGTAGCTGTTACATGTAGGGCAATCAGTCTTTAAGTAGGGTTAAATTACTCTAAAGAAATGAATCCTAAATAGTTTTCCGTTCAAGTCAAACGTCTTGTTTAAATAAACTTCTTGTTTAAAAAAAAAAAAAAAAAAAGAACAGAAAAGCAGAAAAGCGAAACCAACGTAGAACTTGGAGTGAGTTTGGTGTACTGCACCAAAGTAAAGGTTTTTAGGGGGAGGGGAAAGCAGGGTGCTTTCAGATTCTGGTGCATGACAATGGAGGAAGACCTAGGCTGGGGTGAGAGTGCTTTGCAGAAAACTGAAAAGTTTTACACATGTACTGAATTTGCACATGTACTGTAAACCATTAATCCCCCCAAATAAAAAAGTGTCTTAGCCCAGACATCTGTCAGTTCTCCTCACACTCCATTTAACTTGCAAGACTAAAATCTGAATTTGATCTCTCTGATACTCCCCTATAAAAGGAGAAAAACTTTTAAGTGCACATATTACTATGCACATATTACTATGCACAAGGACACAGGTTTAAGCTCCGCAACCTCACCTGCAGGGGGAAAGCTCCACAAGTGGAAAAGCAGGTCTGCAGGTATCTCACTCCCTCTCTGTACCTCCCCCTCTTCATTTTCTCTCTGTTCTATCCAATAAAATAAAAGTTTTAAAAAATAATTTTTCAGAAGAAATTTATTTATTTGAGATAGAGGTGAAGAAATGAGAGAGAAGGGATAAGAGGCAGGGCAGGCTTCCCCACTAGGGAAAAAGACAGGCTGAGAGTATGGATCAACCTGTCAACGCTCATGTTCAGTGGGGAAGCAATTACAAAGGCCAGACCTTCCACCTTCTGCATCCCACAGTGACCTTGGGTACATGTTCCCAGCGGGTTAAAGAATAGGAAAGCTATCAGGGGAGGGGATGGGATGCAGCGTTCTCGTGGTGGGAATTGTGTGGAGTTGTATCCCTCCTATCTTATGGTTTTGTCAGTGTTTCCTTTTTATAAATAAAAAATTAAAAATAAATTTAAAAAGGACTTGGGCGGGAGGGAGGGTTCAGGTCCTGGAACATGAGGGGCATGTTATGTGGAAAACTGGGAAATGCTACACATGTATAAATTACTGTATTTTGCTGTTGACTGCAAACCATTAATCCCCCCAATAAAGAAAAAAAAATTATCAAAAAAAAATAAAAGGGAGTCAGGTGGTAACGCAGCAGTTTAAGTGCAGGTGGCGCAAAGTGCAAGGACCGGCATAAGGATCCCGGTTCGAGCCCCTGGCTCCCCACCTGCAGGGGGGGTCGCTTCACAGGTGGTGAAGCAGGTCTGCAGGTGTCTATCTTTCTCTCCTCCTCTCTGTCTTCCCCTCCTCTCTCCATTTCTCTCTGTCCTATCCAACAGTGACAACAACAATAATAACTACAACAATAAAACAAGGGCAGCAAAAGGAAATAAATAAATTAATAATAATAATAATAATAATAAAATAAAAAAAAGGGGAAGTCGGGCTGTAGTTCAGTGGGTTAAGTGCAGGTGGCACAAAGCACAAGGACTGGCATAAGGATCCCGGTTCGAGCCCTGGCTCCCCACCTGCAGGGGAGTCGCTTCACAGGCGGTGAAGCAGGTCTGCAGGTGTCTATCTTTCCTCCTCTCTCCATTTCCCTCTATCCTATCCAACAACGACGACATCAATAACTACAACAATAAAACAACAAGGGCAACAAAAGGGAATAAATAAATAAATATAAAATAAATTAAAAAGAAAAAAAAAGAACTAGGGTGGGGGTAGATAACATAATGGTTATGCATAGACTTTCATGCCTGAGGCTCTAAAGTCCCAGGTTCAATCTCCCGCCCCTCCATAAGCCAGAGCTGAGTAGTGTTCTGGTAAAAAAATAATAAAATTAAAATAAAAAATGAGAAATAGAACCAAAGGATCACTGGTACATGGGATGCAGCCACTGAACTTAGGACCACATGTTTCCAAGTTCAGCACCCTATTCACTGCCCCACCACGGGGGTCCAGAGAAAAGTTTTTTTAAATATTCATTTATGTGGGGGTAGATAGCATAATGGTTATGCAAACAGACTGTCATGCCTGAGGCTCCGGAGTCACAGGTTCAGTCCCCCATACCACCATAAACCAGAGCTGATCAGTGTTCTGGTAAAAAAAAAAAAAAAAAAAAAAAAAAAAAAAAACAGAGCTGAGCAATGCTCTGGTAAAAGATAAATAAATAAATAAATTTAAAAATATTCATTTATGGGAGCCAGGTGGTGATATAGCGAGTTAAGTACACGTGGCGCAAAGCATAAGAACTGGCATAAGGATCCTGGTTCGAGCCCCACAGCTCCATACCTGCAGGGGGGTTGCTTCACAGGTAGTGAAGCAGATCTGCAGGTGTCTATCCTTTGCTTCTCTGTCTTCCCCTCCTCTCTTCATTTCTCTCTGTCCTATCCAACAACAATGACAGCAATAATAACTACAACAACAATAACAAAAAAAAGGGCAACAAAAGGGAAAAAAATAAAAAGTTTTTAAAAAATTCATTTATTTATACATATAATCCAGAGCACTTTTCTGTCGTGTGTAGTAATGGGTTCTTGGGCACATGCAATCAAGGAATACTGAGTCTGTCCACTTTGCTACTTCCCAAGTCACTGAAAGTGTTTCTTGATTTACATAGCCTGGTAGGTGACACAGCAGTGGACTTGCATATGCCAGAGTGCTGCTTTGACCTCTCTATCCTGTGAAACTGCATACATATGTGTGTATGCATATATTTATATTTAAAGGAGCACAGAGGCCAGCAAACACTTCAGGTTTGAGTCAGCCCCTGCCATACTAGGGAAAGCTTAAGTGCTGTGGTATCTTTTTCTGCCCCTGTCTCTACTTATTTCCACCTGAAAAAGTCTATTCAGAGCTGTGAAGCCCTTGGTGACAACAACTAAATGAGTTGAGGGGATTTACAAGAAAGAAGAATTTACAATCTAGTAGACATTCCAAAACAACAGAAAATAAAAACCAAGGGGGCTGGACAGTAGCGCAATGAATTAAGCAGTAGTACAAAGTGGAAGGATCTAGCCCTGGTTCCTCACCTACGGGGTGAGGGGGTGTCACTTCACAAGTGGTGAAGCAAGTCTGCAGGTGTCTATCACTCTCCTCTGTCTCCCCCATTTCTCTCACTTTCTCTGTCCTATCCAATTAAAAAAAAAAGTCCAAAATGGTCTCCAGCAATATTGGATTCATAGTGGCAGCACTGAGCCCCAACAGTAACTGTGGAGGCAAAAAAAAAAAAAAGGATAGGGGTCCTGGCGGTAGCACAGCAGGTGAAGTGCACATGTCGCAAAGCACAAGGACCAGCGTAAGAATCCTGGTTCGAACCCCCATCTCCCCACCTGCATTGGGGTCACTTCACAAATGGTGAAGCAGCCTGCAGGTGTTTGTCTTTCTCTCCCCCTCTGTCTTCCCCTCCTCTCTCCATTTTTCTCTGTCCTACCCAACAATGACAGCAGTAACAACAGCTGATAAACAGCAAGGGCAGCAAAAGGGAAAAAATAGCCTCCAGGAGCAGTGGATTCGAAGTGCAGGCACCAAGCCCCAGCAATAAACCTGGAGACAGAAAAAAAAAAAACAGAACAAGTAGGCCAAAGCACTACCTTTAGCATGTTTTAAAGTTTCACGCAAGTGAGCAGGGAAATGGTTCAGTGATTAGACTTGCAATCCTGAGGGGAGAGGAGGGCCCTCCAGCACTGTATATGCCACTGTATATGCAGTGCTGCAGGGAATCTATCTCCCCCTTCCCTCTCAATTTCTCTTTCTCTATCCAAAATAAAATTATTTAAAAAAATTCCCATTTTCAGCCTCCCTAATAAATTCCAGTGTTTCTCATTTCTGGCTAATGATCAGAATATTTAGTATTATCATAATGATTATAATGTTTGTTCAACTCTAAACTCAAAATAGCTACCTTGTTTCATCCTGTTTCACACCCTGTGGATGTGGCACAGGTCTAGGCATGTAGCAGGTACTCAGAAATACTTACAGAATGACCCGAGAAGCAGTGCAGTAAGTAAAGTGTTAAGCTCTGAAGCATGAAATCCTGAGTTCAACCCCCAGCATTATATGTGCAAAGTAATGTTCTGGCTCACTATAAATAGATAAAACTGAGAGTTGGGCGGTAGCGCGGCGGGTTAAGCACAGGTGGCACAAAGTGCAAGGACCAGTGAAAGGATCCCGGTTCAAGTCCCCGGCTCCCCACCTGCAGGGAAGTCACTTCACAAGCAGTGAAACAGGTCTGCAGGTGTCTTTCTCTCCCCCTCTCTGTCTTCCCCTCCTCTCTCCACTTCTCCAGCAATGAGGACATCAATAACAACAACAATAAAACAATGGCAATAAAAGGGAATAAATAAATATAAAATTTTTTTTAAAAAAATAAATAGATAAAACTTAAAAAGAGAAAAAAAGGAAAAAAGAAATGTTATTGAAGAAATGGGATAAGACACAACTTATTCAGTGAGAAAGTTCTGTGTAATACTATAATGGTGGATATGTGTCATTATGCATTTAACAAAACTCAGGCCGGCAAAATAGCTCACTTAGATATTGTCCTGTTTTACCATGTGTGACTCAGGTTTGAGCCCAGCCTCCATGAAGTTGAAGGAAGCTTCGGCTGTAGTCTCTTTAACTCTCTCTATACCTGTGCTTCTTTGTCTCTAAGAGCAAACATTTGTCAAAACCCACAGAACACACACTAAGAATAAACCGTAATCTAAACTATAAGACTTCAGGGGTTTGTATGTCAAATTTAGGTTCATTATGTTACACAAATGTACCACTTACTGAGAATTCAGAGTGGTAGTAGTATATGTTACTTTCATTTAGTTTTTCTATGAACCTAAAACTATTTTTCTCCCAACAGGAATTTGGGACTTACAACACCTCTCGATTTGTGATGGTCTCTAGCCAATATATAAAGATAATAATAAAAAAAGTTAAAAATAAAGAAAGCCTGGTGTCCTGAGTTCAGTTCCTATTATTCCATGTGCCAGTGTGGGTTTTTGTTGTTGTTTGTTTTTGCTTTATTTTTATTCTTCAAAGATAGAAACAAAAGAATGAAGAGACCACTACACCAAAGTTTCCTTTAGTGCAGTGGGGACAGAGCTCAAACTAGGGTCATGCACACGGCAATACAGCACATTAATACAAGTAAGCTGTTTTACTGGCCCAAGGCTTACTTTTTTCAACTAAGGCTAGTAAACCTTTTTTGTTGTTGTTGTTCTCTTTCAGTATACTTGTGGGAAACATGAAACAAATATTGAAGCTAAATAAGTTAATAATGAAATTTCAGCAGGTAAGTTTGCACACTACGCTGTTATATAGTCTCATGATTTAGGTAACAGCTTGCTGGTTACTGTGTATATGACTAAATAGGATTGCTTAAAGAAATGCTATGATTGGAACTCACTGTCAGTAAGTTTTCTTGTTTATAACTTATTTCTGATTGGTGTTGTTCATTATGCTACTGTCTGCTCCCTTTTGCTATGTAGAAATAGAAAATTTGAAATCTGGAGTAATAAATAGAGGTCAATGAATAGAGGGAGTCAGGTGATAGTGCAGCAGGTTAAGCATAAGCACAAGGACCGGCCTAAGGATCCCAGTTCGAGCCCCTTGCTCCCCACCTGCAGGGGAGTCTCGAGTTGCTTCATAAGTGGTGAAGCAGGTCTGCAGGTGTCTGTCTTTCGTTCCCTCTCTCTGTCTTCTCCTCCTCTCTTCATTTCTCTGTCCTATCCAATGACAACATCAGTAACAACAACATCAATACAAACAACAATAATTACAACAATAAAACAAGGACAACAAAATAAATAAAAGCATGAATAGATGAAATTCAGTTATTTAGTGACTGGAGAGGTGGCGTAACTAGTAGAGCATCAGACTTGGATACCAGAGGTTCCCAGTTCAATTCCCAGCACCGCATGTACCAGAATGGTGTTTGGCTTCTTTCTCCTCTTTGTCTCATGTGAAACTTTCTTTTATATGTATTTAATAAAATCAATATTTTAAAATAATAATAATAAAGGTGAGAGTTTGTGTATGTGATATTTTATTATCTATTGGGTAGACACAGAGAAATTGAGAGGGAAGGGGGAGATAAAGAGGGAGAAAGACATCTCTAGCACTGTTTTACCACTTGTGAAACTTTCCCCCTAGAGATGTGGGATGGGCCTTGAACCAGGGTCCTTGTGCATTGTAACATGTTCTCTCTACTGGGCATACCACTGCCTACACAATATATTTCATTTAAGCTTTCTATTTCTTCTTAAAATATATTTAATAATTCTATGTGAGATTGCATATAGATACTGCTCAGCTCCGATATGTTTGTAAATTTTATGCTCTTAACAGGCTGAACAATTTCCACAACCTTTTATTGATTTTTCGTTTACTTTATTTTTTATTAGTGATTTAATATTGATTTACAAAATAGTAAAAGATAATAGTGGTATAATTCCATACAGTTCTAGCCATCAACCAGACTTTTGTGTCCCATCCTTTCCATTGGAAACTACAGTAGTTCTCCAAAGGTCACCAATTATAGGCTGATTCCCTAATTGTCTGTCTGTCGGTCTGTCTGTCTATCTCTGTATTTTGAACATTGCTCAGGTGTGGAATTCTGTTAAAATTTCTTGTGGGTTGAATGGTAGTGCAGCGGGTTAAGTGCAGGTGGTGCAAAGCGCAAGGACCAGCATAAGGATCCCAGTTCGAGCTCCCGGTTCCCCACCTGCAGGGTAGTCGCTTCACAGGCGGTGAAGCAGGTCTGCAGGTGTCTATCTTTCTCTCCCCTTCTCTGTCTTCCCCTCCTCTTTCCATTTCTCTCTGTCCTATCCAACAACGATGACATCAACAGTAATAACTACAACAATAATAAAAAACAAGGGCAACAAAAGGGAAAATAAATTTTAAAAAAGATTCTTTAAAAAAATTTTCTTTAAGTATGTTCGTTCTCTCTCTCTCTCTTTCTCTCTCCTTCCACAGGGCTCCCAATAACTCTTTCTTGTATGGTAGTCTGCTATTTCATTGAGAAGTGCTTCATCTTTCCTAAACCTTTCTTCTGCAAGAGCTTTGAATTCAGAGTCTGATGGTTGGGCCTTCTACTATTGATATTCTCTCTTACACCTGACTAAGTCTATTTCTGAGGCCTCTTACCTCAACCTGAACTGTATTCAAAGTATCCTTTAGGCCCCACAGTTCTGTTTGGAGTTGTTTATTTGTTTGTTTTTCTGTACTTTGTAATTCTTTGGTAGTATAATTGCTGAATTCTGGAGTTTTATTTCTTTATTCCCTTTTGTTGCCCTTGTTTTTTATTATTGTTATTATTGTTGTTGTTGTTGATATTGTCGTTGTTGGATAGGTCATGAGAAATGGAGAGAGGAGGGGAAGACAGAGAGGGGGAGAGAAAGATAGACCCCTGCAGACCTGCTTCACCGCCTGTGAAGCGACTCCCCTACAAGTGGGGAGCCGGGTGTTCAAACCGGGATCTTTACGCCGGTCCTTGTGCTTTGCGCCTCGTGCGCTTAACCCGCTGCGCTACAGCCCAATTCCCCTCATTTTTTTAAATACTTTATTAATTTATTAATGCGAAATATAGGAAGAGAGATAGAGACAAATCACACTGGTACATGTGCTGTCGGGGATTGAACTCAGGACCTCATGCTTGAGAGTCCAGTGCTTTATCCATTGCACCACCTCCCAGATCATGATTTTAGTTTCTTGAATTGATTTCATAAAGGGTTTTCTGAACTTTGTCATTTTTTCTAGATATGTTTTCTAGATCTAGTTTCTGTCATTGCTATCTTTATCTGTTTCCTCATTTAGTGTAGATTTCATTGTTGTTCCAGTAGGAGGTGCTATGGCTAAGGTGTCTGATTTCCCTGTTTGTATATCTAGGTGGAGGAGGGGAGATTTTTATCCCGAGTCCCCTAGCTGGTTCTGTAACATTGATGTCAGTATAGGGTCTCTCTGCTGCTGTTTCAGCCTCTGTGGGGCAACAAGCAATGGAGACTCAAGAAGTCACAGTTGTAAACTGGTGAGTTTTTAGGTTTTTTTTTTTTTTTGGGGGGGGCGGTTCTCATTTTAATGAGAGATAAAGGTCCAGATAGAAACACCAGAGCACTGCTCAGCTATGGTTTATGGTGGTGCTAGAGATTGAACCTGGGACCTTGGACCCTCAGGCGGGAAAGTCTTAACCATTATACTGTTTTCCCAGCCCTGATCCCCCCCCCCCTTCTTTTTAACAGTCTTTTTGTTGCTAAAACTCAGACCTGGATGTGATGCAACATCTCTGAGTACTAGTTTTTAGTTCTAGGAATCATTCACTCACCCCCTTTCTGTCCACTGTGCCTGCACTATGAATTCACTGTTCTTAGAGGCTGTTTTTCTCTTTTGTTGCCCTTATTGTTTATCGTTGTTATTATTGTTGGCAAGGACAGAGAGAAATAGAGAGAAGAGGGGAAGACAGAGAGGGGGAAAGAAAGATAGACACCTTCACCACTTGCAAAGTGACCCCCCTGCAGGTGAGGAGCCAGGGGCTCAAACTGAGATCCTTGCACGGGTCCTTGCACTTCATATTATGTATGCTTAACCCAGTGTGCTACCACCCAGCTCCGTATTTTATTATTTTAATGAGAGAGATACAGAGAGAGACACCAGAACACTGCTCAGGTCTCACGGTGTTTCTAAGGATTGAACCTGGGACCTTGGATCCTCAGGCATAAAAGTCTTTTGCCATAACCATTATGCTGTTTTTTCGGTGCTCAGCTTTTATTTTCTATTACTTGTTTTTTAAACTTTCAGATAGAGAAAGAGGAAGAGCTATCATAGCACTATCCTACCATCCATGGAGCATCCCCTGGAGCCATTTGCTTCTCTCTGTTACTGGGACCCAAAACCAGGGTCTCACAGATGTTAAGGTGCATATCCCCCCAGAGTGCGCTGTCTCCCATTTTACTTTTGTTTTTAGCTCTGGAGGGTTTTGGGTCTGCTTAATTCCACTATTCTCTGCAGAGTGTCTCTCTCTCTGTCACTCTTTAAGTATCAGATAGAGAGGTATAGGGAAAGATGGAGGAGAAATATAGAAACACTACAACACTGCTTCGCCATCTGTGAAGCTTCCCCTGTGCATAGTAAAATGTTCGTTTTACTAGGTGTGCTACCTCCCAGCCCCAACATTAATTAATTATTTATTTATTATTGGAAAGAGACAAAGAGAAATTGAGGGGAACAAGGAAATAGTGAGGCAGAGAGACACCTGCAGACTTGCTTCACCACTTGTGAAGCTTCCCCACTGCAGGTAGGGACCAGGGGCTTGAACCTGGATCCTTGCGCACTGTAATGTGTTCACTTAACCAAGTGCACCACTGCCTGGCCACTACCGCACCCTCCCCCCACTCCAATTTAATTTTTGATTGTCACCTGGATTTCACCATACCAAGCCAGCATTTTTCTAATAGAAAGAGGAGGGACTAGGTGGTAGTGCACTTGGTTGAGCACACACATACTGTGCACCAAGACCCAGGTTCCAACCCCTACTTTCCACCTGTGGAAGGGAAGTTTCACATGCAGTAAAGCAGTGCTGCAGGAATTTCTCTCTATATCTCGCCCCCACCCCCAGTGCCTCTGTAAAGCAAAAAGGATAGAGAGAGAAAGGCAGAGATAGAGGGAGAGAGGAAAAGATACCACAGGACCAAAGCTTCATCCAGTGCAGTGGAGGGTGGGCTTGAACCTGGGCCGTGCACATGATGAAACCTGTGTCCTGTCCAGGTAAACTTCCTTGCAGGCCCACCATAGTTTAGGTTACTTTTTTGTTTTGTTTTGATTTGAGAAAGGACAGAGATAGGACAAAGCACTGTTCCACTGTCAAGTAGTTAAATTTTATTTGCTTTTGTCTATTGTATTCTCATTTGGGTAGTGCTGGGGTTCAAACTTAACAACCTCATACCTGTAAGCAGGCATTTTACTGCCTAGTCACCTCCATAACTCTAACCATTTTTATTTCTAATAACAGGAATCTTGGGATTTGGAGGAAAAATTGCTTGAGGTTAAAAAGAAGAGATTGGGTATGTAGAACCTTTTGACCTCATAGTCACAAAGAAAAAGGGCGTTGTTATTGTTTTTAGATAAGAGGCCGGAGAGTCCAGGTGGTGGTGCACCTGGATAGGTGCACACATTACAGTGTGCAAGGACGGACACAGGTCCAAGCCCTTGGTCACTACATGCAGGGGGAAAGCTTTGCAAGTGGTGAAGCAGGACTGCAGGTGTCTTTCTCTCTGTTCCCTCCTCCCCGCTCAGTTTCTTTCTGTCTCTATCCAATAATAAATAAATTAAAAGAAAAAATAGGTAAGAGGCAGAGAGAGAGACCATAGCACCAAAGCATCCTTTGGTGCAGTGGGGGCCAGGGGCACGACAAAGCAGCACACTTTTTTTTTTTTTAACCAGAGCACTATTCTGCTCTGGTTCATGGTGGTGCCAGGGACTGAACCTGGGACTTTGGAGCCTCAGGCATGAGAGCCTTTTTGCAAAACCATTATGTTATCTACTGCTGCCCAAGAAATTCCTTATTTTTCAAAGTCTTAAAAATTTGGACATAGAACGGAGCTAGGCGGTGGCGCATCTGGTTTAGCTCACACACTACAGTGTACAAGGACCCAGGTTCAAGCCCCTGGTCCGCATCTGCAGGTGGAAAGTGTCACAAGTGGTGAAACAGTTGCATAAGTAAGTAAAGATAATTAAAAAAAAAAAATTTTAAAGCATTTGGATGCAACATGCATGTTGCTTGACTTATTTTTTGCTGTCTCAGAATTTAAGATCACAAAATTAATATGATTATAGTGGGAGAAAAAATTAAATGGTACAGAAAAGTATATGAAAGCCATGTGTCCTTCTTCTGTGACTGCTGCTTAGTACATATCATTCCAAACCTTTTCCCACCCATATAAACGTACTTGTAAATATAAATTTTTACAAATATTTATTTATTCCATTTGTTGCCCTTGTTGTTTTATTGTTGTAGTTATAATTGTTGTTATTGATGTCATCATTGTTGGATAGAACAGAGAGAAATGTAGAGAGGAGGGGGGACAGAGGGGGAGAGAAAGACAGACACCTGTAGACCTGCTTCACCGCCTGTGAAGCGATGCCACTGCAGGCAGGGAGCTGGGGCTCGACCCGGGATCCTTACGCTGGTCCTTGTGCTTTGTACCACCTGCGCTTAACCTGCTGTGCTACCACCCGACTCCTGTAAATATAAATTTTTCACAGGTACAATTGAGACGTGTGATTCCACAATTTTTTCAGTTAATGAGCCTGGGATGACTTTTGTATTAAAATAAGTGAAATGTTCATTTCAAAAATAATAATAGAATATTCAAAGGTTTATTTCTCTGTAGAAAAAAATAGAAATAGTGTGGTCAGGGGTAATAGTAGGTAATAGTGTTGGTAGGTAATAGTGTTGGACTCCCAAGCATGAGGTCCTGAGTTCAATCCCCAGCAGCACATGTACCAGAGTGAAGTCTGGTTCTCTCTCTTTCCTCCTATCTTTCTCATTAATAAATAAAATCTTTTAAAAAAGAGAAAATTAGAAATAGAAAAGTATGTGTAGGAAAAGTTTGACTTTGGGAGTCTGGGCAGTAGTACACCTGGTAGAGTATACACATTACCAAGCCTAAAGACCTAGATTTAAGGTCCTAGTACCCACCTAGAGTTGGAGAGATTGGGGAGGCGGAAGCTTCATAAGTAGGTCTCTTTTTTTTTGGTCTCTCCTGATTTTTTTTTAAATTTATTTCTTTATTGGGGAATTAATGTTTTATATTCAACAGTAAATACAATAGTTTGTACATGCATAACATTCCCCAGTTTCCCATTTAATGAACTGGGATTCTTATGCGGGTCCTTGCACTTTGTGCCACGTGCACTTAACCCACTGTGCTACCGTCGACTCCTGAGGATATTTCTTTTTTTTTTATTATTACTAAACTTTTTCTTTTTTAAAGGATTTTATTTATTTAATTAAAAAAAAAAAGAAAGCAAGAAAGATAGGAGGAGAGAGAAAGAACCAGACATCTTTCTGGCACATGTGCTGCCGGGGATCGAACTCGGGACCCCATGCTTGAGAGTCCAAAGCCTTATCACCGCGCAAACTCCCTGACCACCCGAGGATATTTCTTAACATAAAATTTAAACGTGATTTACCTCATGAAAGTTATTTTTAGATTAAAATGCAGCTTATTACTACTCTGTAAATTAGCTAGAAACTGTTCTGCTTCGTAATTTAAAGAAATTTATTATTGTTTATTTATTTGATAGAGACAGCCAGAAATTGAGACACCTGCAGCCATGCTTAACTATTTGTGAAGCTTTCCCCCTGTAGGTGGACACCAGGAGCTCAAATCTGGGTCCTTGCACCTTGTAGCATGTGCGCTCAACCAGGTGCACCACTACTCAGCCCCTAATTTTATTATTTTTCAAGATTCCAGTAAGAATAGATACTACACTTGATCTTAGTCAAAAGGCCGAGAAATAATACTCAAGATTCTTATTTGTAGGATTATCATATATATTGTTTTTTTTTTTAACTTGCTAGAATTAAAACAAGCTTCAGAAACTAAGTTTTCAGAAATACAGACTGAAAAGAACAAAAAGAAAAATGATTTGGACAGAATGGAAGAATCAGACACTATAAAAACCATACAACAAAATCTACAGGTGGAAATACAAATTACTACAGTTATTCAACATGTGTTCCAGGTATGTTTATATGAGTTAGAAACATTAAAAATATTTTTTTTCCTAAATGGTTGATTTGATTGCATTGTTGACTTTCAGTTAGTCTTTGCTTTATGTTTTTATTTTTGGTTTATGTGGTTCCAAGGATCAAACCCAGGGCCTCACATACTCAAGACTTGCACTCAACTACTACGTGATATCCTCTGCCCTCAGTCTTTGATCTTAACTACCTACTGCAGGCTACTAAGGATGTGGCTCAGTAAATAGAGTAAACGTCTATTCTATTCTAGAATTAATGTATTTTTAATGCTGAAGGTTTGGATTTTTCATGATGGCCAGATTTATTTATTTATTAACGAGAGACAGGAGAAGAGAGAGATAATTCACTCTGGTTGATGTTCTGCAGGGGATCAAACTCAGAACTTTATCCACTGTGCCACCTCCTGGACTGGCATGATAGATCTTTTTTTTTTTTTTTTTTAAGAAAGGATTAATTAACAAAACTATAGGGTAGGAGGGGTACAATTCCACACAATTCCCACCACCCAATCTCCATATCCCACCCCCTCCCCAGTAGCTTTCCCATTCTCTATCCCTCTGGGAGCATGGACCCAGGGTCATTGAGGGTTGCAGAAGGTAGAAGGTCTGGCTTCTGTAATTGCTTCCTCACTGAACATGGGCGTTGACTGGTCGGTCCATACTCCCAGTCTGCCTCTCTCTTTCCCTAGTAGGGTGGGTCTCTGGTGAAGCTGAGCTCCAGGACACCTTGGTGGGGTCTTCAGTCCAGGGAAGCCTGGCTAGTATCCTGATGGCATCTGGAACCTGGTGACTGAAAAGAGAGTTACCATACAAAGCCAAACAAATTGTTGAGCAATCATGGACCCAAAGCTTGGAATAGTGGAGAGGAAGTGTTAGGGAGGGTACTCACTGCAAATTCTAGTATACTTCTGCTTTCTTACTTTGGTGCCATACTCCAAACTCAGTCAATTTCTGTTTTGGGCATGATAGATCTTAAGCATTTATAAATGGAATGATTTTAGTAGCTCTGTGAAGGTGTTATGTGCAGAACATTAGACTCCAAATTGGGAGATCCAAGAAGACGTGGGTGCAGGTAATAAAAATATGTATTTAGAATTCTGACTCCTACTTAATAGTTGCTGATGGTGAAGAGATTAACTTTTTTTTTTTTCGTTTTTTTTTTTTTTTAAGAAAGGATTAATTAACAAAACCATAGGGTAGGAGGGGTACAACTCCACACAATTCCCACCGCCCAATCTCCATATCCCACCCGCTCCCCCGATAGCTTTCCCATTCTCTATCCCTCTGGGAGCATGGACCCAGGGTCATTGAGGGTTGCAGAAGGTAGAAGGTCTGACTTCTGTAATTGCTTCCTCGCTGAACATGGGCGTTGACTGGTCGGTCCATACTCCCAGTCTGCCTCTCTCTTTCCCTAGTAGGATGGGTCTCTGGGGAAGCTGAGCTCCAGGACACATTGGTGGTGTCTTCAATCCAGGGAAGTCTGGCCGGCATCCTGATGACACCTGGAACCTGGTGACTGAAAAGAGAGTTACCATACAAAGCCAAACAAATTGTTGAGCAATCATGGACCCAAAGCTTGGAATAGTGGAGAGGAAGTGTTAGGGAGGGTACTCACTGCAAATTCTAGTATACTTCTGCTTTCTTACTTTGGTGCCATACTCCAAACTCAGTCAATTTCTGCTTTGGGCATGATAGATCTTAAGCATTTATAAATGGAATGATTTTAGTAGCTCTGTGAAGGTGTTATGTGCAGGACATTAGACTCCAAATTGGGAGATCCAAGAAGACGTGGGTGCAGGTAATAAAAATATGTATTTAGAATTCTGACTCCTACTTAATAGTTGCTGATGGTGAAGAGATTAACTTTTGAAACCATTAATTTGTTTCCTTGTTTAGAAAGTGATTGGGGGAGCTGGGCTGTAGAGCAGAAGGTTAAGCACAAGTGGCGCAAAGTGCAAGGACCGGTGTAAGGATCCTGGTTTGAGCCCCTGGCTCCCTACCTGCAGGGGAGTCACTTTACAAGCAATGAAGCAGGTCTGCAGGTGTCTATCTTTCTCTCCCCCTCTCTGTCTTCCCCTCCTCTCTCCATTTCTCTCTGTCCTATACAACAACAATAATAACTACAACAATAAAACAACAAGAACAACAAAAGGGAATAAATAAATAAATATTTTTTAAAAAAATGATTGAACTAAGGGCCAGGCAGTGGCTCACCTGGGTAAATGCTCATATTACAGAGCACAAGGTGTAAGTCCCTGGTCCCCACCTGCAGGGGAAAAGCTTCATGAGAGGTGAAGCAGGACTGCAAGGTGTGTCTCTGTCTCTCTCCCTCTCTCTCTACCCCCCCACAATTTCTGTCTCTATCCAATAATAACAAATAAAAAATAAAATTTAAAGTGATTGATCTAAACAAGACAATTCATATTAATTTTTTTAGCATCGTGTCTGTTCAAAATATATACTCAATCTTGACAGTTATGTCAAAAATGTGTATGTATTTTTTTATTCTGGAGGTTTTTGGAGTGCCTTTTGCATTATAAAATGTCTCCAACTGTAAAGATGAATTACCAGTTTTTGATTACTAAGGTATGTAATAAATGCTTTTGTTTTAATGGAGGTAGAGAGAGAGAGATACCACAGCACAAAGCTTTCTTTAATGTTCTTGGGGGCAGGCTCAAAATGACCACATACTAGACAAAGCAGCAGTCTGTCTAAGTGAGCTATTTTGCTAGCTTAATTAAATACTTTGTTATGTGTAATGGAAATTCCAGTTGTATGTGAAGCATATCCTTGGTCCTGTGTAAGTTCCTGTATTTCATAAGGAAGTCCTTCCCAGGTCTTACAACTACTTTTTAATTGCAGTGACCAAATCCCTGAGGCTAACTTCAAATGAAGAATTCTTTTTTTTAAAATTTTTATTTATAAAAAGGAAACAGTAACAAAAAACATAGGATAAGAGGGGTACAACTCCACACAATTCCCACCACCAAAACTCCATATCCCATCCCCTCCCTTGATAGCTTTCCTATTCTTTATCCTTCTGGGAGTATGGACCCAGGGTCATTATGGGGTGCAGAAGGTGCAGGATCTGGCTTCTGTAATTGCTTCCCTGCTGAACATGGGCATTGGCAGGTCGATCCATACTCCCAGCGTGTCTCTCTTCCCCTAGTGGGGTGGGGTTCTGGGGAGTCAGCTCCAGGACACATTGGTGGAGTCGTCTATCCAGGGAAGTCTGGTTGGCATCATGCTAGCATCTGGAACCTGGTGGCTGAAAAAAGAGTTAACATATAAAGCCAAACAAACTTGACTAATCATGAACCTAAAAGCTGAAATAGTTCATATGAAGAGTTGGGGGGGGTCTCCGTTTGTAGATAGTTAGTAGTCCTATTTTAGTTATATTCCAAAGGGCCCATGTGCCGGGCTAGCGTGGAGGTGCCTCTTCCCGGGCGCATACTCTCTGGGTTGGAGAGAATACCACCAGAGCCAACCTGGGCTGCTACTCACTCAGGACTCGAGGGAGATGACTCATGAACTGAGCTCGTGGTGGCGAGGCAATTCAATTCTTTATTGATCAGAGAGCCAAGGCTTTTAAAAGGCAGACCCAGAAACGGAAATGGCTTGACATGGTTTGGAAAGGGGCAGAGAAAGGCAAAAGGGCTGGGAAAAGTAGGAACTTCTTTAGCAACTTTTGTGAGGGTTTTAACTGGTAGGATTAATAATAACCTGCAGGCAGGGAGGGTCTTGAGGGTAGAAAGAAGATAGATCAAAGGAATGGAATGGGTGGGGATCTTTCAGGTGAAACAATGATTATGTAGATAATAAGGGAGCAGGCCATAGTATCTGGAATGCAGCGTACTTTATGAGGCAGGGAGTCTGATACAACGAGGCAAATCTTGGGGAGTCATGTCCCTCCTCGACCTCTCAGCAGAGAGAGAGAGACTTACAGGATGTACATGGCCCTCAGATCAAGCTCTGCCAGGCTCAACCACATCCTCACAATTTCCCAACACCCATGACTACACTAGTGTTTTTTTTGTTTGTTTGTTTGTTTTTTCCCTGAGCCTGTTATCTGATATGCAGGTGGATCCAAGTTATTGTCTGGGGAGATGAGGTCATGGCTGGAAAAAAGACCAGAAAGCTGGACCAGAGAAAAGAGTAGCTCCCAAATATGGAAAACATATATAAATATTGTTGACTATAAACCCTATCGATTTGATCTGATTCGGGGCACATATTTAGCTTAGGAGCCTATGTGACCTCTGCATCCCTGTAGATATGAGCTCACATTCTGTGGTCATGAGTAGGAACATTCCAAGCTTCTCCAATTTCAGGACCCATCTTCCTCAGGTGTAGCATAGAGTATGTTGTCCAGCTTTCCTTTGGAGGATGGAACATTCTCTACCTTTGTTGATCCAAGTTGAGGGAAAGGTCCTATGGGGGCCCACAAGGGTCTATTTTGTTGTTCCTAGTAGAGATGACCATAATAATGGAGAGAGGGATCTATTTGAGGTCTAGGCCCATCATGTCTGTGTGGGAATGTCAAGACTCCCCAAATAGTGCCCCAGTTGATGGGGTGGCCTGATAGTGACTAAAGAGTCAAGTATGCCAATCTCTTGCCCTTATTCAGCTTTTGCAGTCCTTGCTTTGATAAGGTTAGCGTTGGAGTAACTGAGGGAAGTGTAATAGGAAGTAGGAGAGGAGGGTATTTAAGTCTAGGTAAATACTATTTCATTAGGAACTTTATGGTGTCTTTGTAGGTCTTTCTAAACTTGCTTGCTTCATTTATTGACTCACTGCAGACTATTTTGCACTTTTGCTTTCCGGTATATATTTTGCCCTAATTTATGGATATGTGTACATATGCCCTATCTCATGGGACCTGGCCTATATCTAGGTTTTGGGGCTTTGTTAGGAAGTGAACCACCTGAAATGAAAGCAGAGAATCCTATGAAAGAAAAAGTCTCACCCGAGTAATGAGGCTGAATAATTCTATAAATGCAGATTTATTTTGATTTTTGAAAGTATTTTATTTTATTTTTGAGAGAGATGCAGAAACACCAGAGCACTGCTCAGCTCTGACTTATGGTGGTGCGGGGGATTGAACCTGGGACTTCGGAGTCTCAGGCGTGAGAGTTGTTTTTGTTTTTGTTTTAATGAATTATTTTCCCTTTTGTCACCTTTTTTTTTTTTATTGTTGTAGTTGTTGTTGTTATTGATGTTGTCATTGTTAGATAGGACAGAGAAATAGAGGAGGGGAAGACAGAGAGGGGGAGAGAAAGGTAGATCTACACCTGTAGATCAGCTTCACCGCCTGTGAAGCGACTCCCCTGCAGGTGGGGAGCTGGGAACTTGAACCAGGATCCTTATACTGGTCCTTGCGCTTTGTGCCACATGTGCTTAACACGCTGCGCTACCTCCCACTCCCTCACCTCAGTCTTATGGTGGTGCAAAGAATTGAACCTAGAATTTTAGACCTTCAGGCCTAAGAGGCTGTTGTATCCTTCAGACCTTTAACTTCTTTTTTTTTTTTTTATTATCTTTATTTATTGCCTAGAGACAGTCAGAAATCTAGAGGGAAATGGTGATAGGGAGAGAGACAGGGTCCTTGAGCATAGTAACATGTGCGTTCAACCATGTGTGCCACCACCCAGTGCCCCTTTAACTACTTTTTAAAAAAGATTTATTTATTTAAGAAAGAGAGAGGACTAGAACAACATTCTAGCACATGCTGTACCAAAAATCCTAGTTGGGGCCTCATGCATGAGAGTCCAGCTTTATTTACTACTCCACCTTCCAGGCTATAGTTGTTTTTGTTTGTTTGTTTGTTTTTGGTTTTGTTTTTTCTCCTCCAGGGTTACTGCTGGGGCTTTGTGCCTGCACTACGAATCCACTGCTCCTGGAGGCTATTTTTTCCCTTTTGTTACCCTTGTTGTTTATCATTTTTGTTGTTATTGTGGTTGTGGTTGCTGTCATTGTTGTTAGATAGGACTGAGAGAAGAGGGGAGACAGAGCAAAAGACACCTGCAGACCTGCTTCACCCCTATGAGGTGACCGCCCCTGCAGGTGAGGAGCCGGGGACTTGCACTGGGATTCTTGTGCCAGCCCTTGGGCTTTGCACCATGAGCACTTAACCTGCTGCACTACTGCCTGGCCCCCTACACTTGTTTTTTGTTTGTTAATAATCTTTATTTATTTGTTAGATACAGCCAGAAATTGAGAAGAGATGGGAGAGAGACAGGGAAACACTTGCAGCACTGCTTCACCACTTAGGAAGCTTTCCCCCTGCAGGTGGGACTGGGGGCCTGAACTTGGGTCCTTGCACATTGTAATGTGTACCACCACCCAGCCCCCACTACTGTTGTTGCTTTTAAAAATTTACTTTATTTTTTATACTTTATTAATTTATTATTGGACAGAGACAGAAATTGAGAGGGGAGGGGGAGTTAGAGAGGGAGAGAGACAGGTAGACATCTGCAGCCCTGCTTCACCACTCATGAAGCCTTCCCCCTGCATATGGGGACCAGGGGCTTGAACATGGGTCCTTGTGCACTGCAATGTGTGCGCTTAACCAGGTGCGCCAACGCCTGGCCCCTAAAATTTTATTTTTAAATAATTTCTACTAATTATGACCCAAAGCTTTGACTCCATTATCTACCACAAAATATTTTTGTTGTTCACCTCCCCCCACCCCCAGCTTCGGTATCTTTCCCTTTTTCGGGGTCTTACACTTTACAAGGCCTGAGAACTAAGCTTTTCTTTTTAAAATAGACCATATTACTTCTCTTAAATGGCAGTTTTAGTAATGGATGTACAAATGAATTCTGACTAGCTCTTCATGGGAGTTAATGCAAAGTATCCTTAACAAGAAAAAACTGGGAATCGGGCAGTAGCGCAGTGGGTTAAGTGCAGGTGGTGCAAAGTGCAAGGACTGGCTTAAGGATCCTGGTTTGAGCCCCCGGCTCCCCACCTGCAGGGGAGTTGCTTCACAAGTGGTGAAGCAGGTCTGCAGGTGTCTTATCTTTCTCTCCCCCTATCTGTCTTCCCCTCCTCCCTCTATCCATTTCACTCTGTCCTATCCAGCAACGACGATATCAATAACAACAACAATAACACAACAATAAAGCAAAAAGGACAAAAGGGAATAAATAAGTAAAATAAAAATAATTAAAAGAAATAACATATATTATTGATAAATTATAATCTTATAAGATCTTATAACATTATAAGATCTGTATAATTATAAGATCAAACTTAAAGTCTTACTAAAAGTAGAAATCAAGATACAAAGTCATGCTACTATTTTTTCTCATCTAGTAAATGTTTAAAGATCAGTGTTAAAAATGTTTTATAATCGTAATAATTTTTTAAAGTGCTTATGACCTTTTATTTTTTATTACAGAACCTGATTTTGGGGAGTAAAGTCAATTGGGCAGAAAATTCTAGCCTTAAGGAAACTGTTCTGCAGCTTGAGAAGAATTTTACTATGAACTAACAACAGTGCTATTTTCACAATTTTTGGTTTTGTCTTTGATATATTATTTAAATATCATTTTACAAATATATTTTAAAATGTTTTTAAAACTATTTTAACCATACAGAGGTGTTCTTGTTTGTATTTTAGCATGAAATCTGTTGCTTTGACTATCATAATTAACATGACTGACTTGCTCTGGGAGAATCCTAAAATCTTAGCCTTGGAATAGTCTTCAAAGATGTCCACCTTTCCATTGAATATACATTTTATGAAATATTCCTTGCATTCATAACTCTCACTTGGAATACTTCTGTGCATTTGTTAACCAAAATATTAGAACAGCATTTACCTCTCTAATTAGAGACTCAGTCTCATCCTTGGAAAAGAATGAACCAGAAGGGGCCAAGAGGCAGTACAACTGATTGAGTGCACACATTACAGTGCTCAGTGACCCCAGTTCAACTCCCCAGCCCCCACTTGCAGTAGGGAAGCATCTTGAGTGATGAAGCTGTGCTGCAAGTGACTCTCACCCTCTGTATCTCCCCCTTTCCCCTTAACCTCTCCTGTCTCTATCCTAAGTAATTTTTAAAAAATAATAAGGAATAAGAAGAGCATATTTAAAGTGTTAACAGTTGTTTATATGTAGTAAGATTGTGACTTTTGTGTTTCTAATTTAGCATGCATAAATATGTTAAAATAAAAGTATGACTGTTCTATTTGTTTTTGATTTTTTTAAGTTTTTTTAGTATTTATTTTCCCTTTTGTTGTCTTTTTTTAATTTCCCTTTGTTGCCCTTGTTTTATTGTTGTAGTTATTGTTGTTGGATATGACAGAGAGAAATTGAGAAAGAAGGGAAGACAGAGAGGGGGAGAGAAAGATAGACACCTGCAGACCTGCTTCACCGCCTGTGAAGTGACTCCCCTGGCAGGTGGGGAACCAGGGGCTCGAACTGGTATCCTTAAGCTGTTCCTTACGCTTTGCACCACGTGTACTTAACCTGCTGTGTTGCCGACCTACTCCTGTGACTGTGCTACTTTTTTTTTTTCCTTCCTTCTCGGTTACTGCACAAAATTTGACTGTTCTATTTTTAAAAAAACAGAACTTAACACCTTTAGATTATCCTATTACATTTTTTTTTCTTTTTCCGCCTCCAGGGTTATCGCTGGGGCTTGGTGCCTGCACTAGGAATATACTGCTCCTGGGAGGGCATTTTCTCCATTTTGTTGCCCTTGTTATTATTATCATTGTTGTTGCTAGGATAGAGAGAAATTGAGAGAAGGGAAGACGGGGAGAGAAAGATAGACACCTGCAGACCTGCTTCACTGCTTGTGAAGCAATTCCCCTGCAGGTGGGGAGCCGGTGGCTCGAACCGGTATCCTTACGCTGGTCCTTGGGCTCAACTCGACCCAGCGTTACTACCCGACTCCCTCCTGGAGGCTATTTTTTCCTTTTTGTTGCCCTTGTTGTTTTATCATTGTTGTTACTGCTGTTGTTGTTGGATAGGACAAAGAGGAATTGAGAGAGGAAGGGAAGACAAAGGGGGAGAGAGAGACACATGCAGACCTGCTTCACCATTTGTGAGGCGATCCCCTCCCTGCAGGTAGGAGTCCATGACTTGAACCGGGATCCTTAGGTTAGTCCTTACACTTAACCCACTGTGCTACTACCCAGCCCCCTCCCCATTCCATTTTTTTAGAAAACTGTCACTCAAGAGCCAGCAAGGGCCAGACTGCACCTGGTTAAGTTCACGTGTTACTAAACACACGGACCCAGGTTCAGGTCCCCCGTCCTCAACTTCAGAGAGGAAGCTTCATGTATTGTGAAGTAGTGCTGCAGATGTTTCTCTCTCTCTATCCCCCTTCCCTCTCAATTTCTCTCTGTCCTATCAAATAAACAAATTAAAAAATAAAGCTAAAATACATTTTTAAAAAGTGGTTCGGGAGGTGGCTTAGTGGATAAAGCATCAGACTCTCAAGCATGAGGTCCTGAGTTCAGTCCCTGGCAGCACATGTTCCAGAATGATGGTCTGGCTCTTTCTCTCTCCACCTATGTTTCTCATTAATAAATAAAATCTTTTTTAAAAAATGACAATAAACAAGGGCAACAAAAGGAAAAAAAAATTTTAATATTTTTTAAAAAAAGGTAATGGTATACTCAACTGAGTGCACACAGTACCATGTGCAGGAACTCAGCTTTGAGTCTTAGTAGTCTACCCGCAGAGGGTACATATGAGTGGGGAAGCTTCACAAGCAGTGAAGCAGGTTTGCATGTGCCTTTCTGTCTCCCCCTCTCCTCTCAATTTCTTTGTTTTATCAGATAAAATACTGATAGGAAAAAATAGCTACCCAGAGCAGTAGATTTGTAATTCCAGCACCAAGCCCCAGTGATAGCAACCCTGGTGGCAATTGAAAAAAAGAAAAGAAAACATCATTCCAACCCTTTATTAATTTGGAGCTGCTGTAATTTTTAGAGTGTAGTTAATTAGCATCCTTGGAGGAAACTGTTAAGAAAAAAAAAAAACTGCAGGGAGTCAGGTGGTAGCACAGCGGGTGTTAAGCATACATGGGGAGAAATGCAAGGACCAGAGTAAGGATCCCGGTTCCAGCCCCGCCCCCCACCTGCAGGAGGGTCACTACCTGGTGAAGCAGGTCTGCAGGTGTCTATCTTTCTCTCCCCATCTCTCTTCCCCTCCTCTCTCCATTTCTCTCTGTCCTATCCGACAACAATAGTAACCACAATGGGGAAGATGTAAAACCCTAGCCCTGGGTGGGGGTAGATAGTATAATGGTTATGCAAAGAGACTCTCATGCCTGAAGCTCCAAAGTCCTAGGTTCAATCCCCCACACCACCATAAGCCAGAGCTGAACAGTGCTCTGGTAAAAAAAAAAAAAAAAAAAAAACCTAGTCTTAGCACTATTTAATCCTATCAATAGTAATACAACATGTGAGGGGGTGGATAGATTTAATATCTCAAGTTTGCCAACTGCCTAGACCATAGCCCTAAGCACAAATACTAGCTTTTGCTAATATTTATCTTACACTTGCAAAATGATCAAACTCTGATAAGGGGATTAGTTGTTTATGGATCTCTACAAATGTGTCCAAAAATAAAGCTCAGCAAACATCTAAATCAACTATAACCTTAGGCCAGATAGATCAAGACCTTCTGACTTTGTATGTATTTAAAATACAAAGAGGTTTAGACACCACTAAAAACATTCAAATCATAGTGAAGTCAAGTATACTAATGTAGATACTAAACCCCCAACTAACCTGACTATAATAATTATTGATATTTTAACTCTCTCTAAGACTATAGGAAACCCCTTGCACCCTTTTTAAGACCCACATTTCTCCTAGTCCTGGTACCTTTAGGATATGCCCATACTTCTTGAAATTCCTTCTCTATGATTCCTTACCGCCATACCAACTTCAACCAAATTGCTACTGGTGCTGCCACATCGCATTATGCTGCTATCAAAATCCTACTGTGGACTACCAGAGATACCAGCCTAAGAAGTCAACCTTGCAACTCTTCATATCTGGTGAGACCTTTCCTAACACATGGGAGTAACTATATCCAAATTAGATGGCACGTCATTCAGATTTAGGGCTTAGAGTACTGGATACAAGTTCTAGGGCTTAGAGTATCCATAAGCAAGCGGCAATCATATAACTCAAAGTCGAAGTGCTTAATAATGGTTGAAGTGCCTAAAGAAGGCATCATAAATTCTGTAATTGATTGGATTTAGACCACATTAACTGGGCAATCTGGCAGAAAGGCCCAAAGAAGACAGATCCCAAAAACCTAACACAGGTTGAACTCAACAAATGATACTCAATGCCTAAACAACTGAGAGAAAATCTAAGATAAAGAAAGGTCTACAAAAAGTTGGATAAGGGCAAGAGACTTGCCCTGTTGTATACTTTACATTGGGTTGTTCTAGTTCTCCCCCGCCAAGAGAATTGGATCAGTCCTGCTAATTTCGCGGGCCCACTTGGCCCCGCCCCGAGGAACCCTGCCAGGGTGCCAGAGTTTCAGAGTTCGAGAGTAAGAGAGAGTTCGGGAGTTGCAGAGTTGGAGAGTGGCAGAGTAAGAGAGAGTGCTTGCGCCGCCGCAAAGAGACAGCAGAGTTCTGTTTGGTCATTAGTTTGGTTTAGTTTCTAAATCGTTGTTCCTGAATAAAGAAATACAGCTTCCCTGCCCAGCCGTACGTCTCTGGTCGTCTCTGTTACCCGCCCGTGAAGCTAGCCCAGCCGGCTGGAGCCTCCGAAATTTTAACAACAAATGGCGCCTACGTGGACCTGACCTGCGCATCTCTCAGATAAGTAAAGACAATTTGGCTACCTATGCACTATGGCCTTCTCTTCTGCTTGTGAAGAGATCTCCAAAGGCCTCTGCTCTTTCTTCACGAGACTGTTTTGCTGTTTCTGGAACATTTATCTCTGGACCACTCTGTGGTTTCCACTCGCTCGGGTGAACTCAGAACAGCCAGCAGGAATAGCCAGCGGGCGGGAGGCGAGGCGCGGAGCTGCTGTTTCCACCTGGTTAAACAGCCAGCCAGCAGGCTGTGCCCAGACAACCCCATGCACCGTGCCAGCAGCCCCGCAGCCCACAGGAGCCCGATGCCACCACACAGGAGCCCGATGCCAGCACGCTGGAGCCCGATGCCAACACGCTGGAGGCCGATGCCACCACGCAGGAGCCCAATGCCAGCACGCAGGCCAGCCCACAGGAGCCGGCTCTCCACCGCATGGCGCAGGGCACTGGATGCGTGATCCCTCCACACTGCTCGGCCACTGTGAGCAGGGCAGCAGACATGGCAGGGCCATGGGGCAGGGCCGCAGCAGCCTATCATGGCCGCCACCCCTGGGCACCTAGGCCCACGCCTTCTACAAAGCTGGCCTGCCTGCCCTCTTGCTATAAATTCTGGAACGATCCTGGACCCCCGGGCTCCCTGCCGAAACTGGGCACACGAGATCTCCAGCTGCCGGTCCGGTCTGAAGGCAGACAAGCTGGAGTACGCAGAGATTTGTGCAGAGATCGCAACCTGCAATTCCTAGAAGTGAAGCTGCCCAAGAGACCACCACTGGACAACGCACTCCCCCAACAACTAAGACAGTACAGATTTAAATTTGTGTTTAAAATGACATGTCTTCGTAACAAAGGTTTCTCTCCTTGTGTATTAATGACCATGTTTATGTGTGTGTTTAAAGTTTGGTAAACAGTAACTTTAAGGCTAAATTCTTACTAGACAAAGTTAAATGAAAAAGGTTTTCAACATAATTCTCATAAAGATAAAATTAACTTACATTTAAAGTCTGAGGTAAAAATTAGTTAACAATCAATATATTTTAACTAAGTTGGTCTAAACAAAAGGTTAAATAGACTTGTTGATATGTAAAACTCTCCATTACCTTCGCTATTAGAAATGGTAGATCGCACAATGGCTATGGTAATTATTCTCATGCCTGAGGTTTCCTTTCCTGAGTACGTGACTCCATCTTGAATGGGTGTAACAAAAGGTTAAAAGACGTTGTTGATATGTAAAAGTCTCAAATTCCTTCTCTATTAGAAATATGCTAATAACAAGTTTTGTTTCATAGTAAGTAAATTGCAGCCAGCTGCCTTTGGGACTCTAGGCCGTTCCCCGCCCCCATGCAAATGCCGTCGAGGCAAGTAGCCCCCCAGAGGCAAGAAATATATTTTTTTTTAAGCTGATAAAGTTTAGCCCACAGAGGCAGAAATGGCCCCCTCAGGCTTTCCCTTGGCAGCACACTGGTTCTTGTTACTTGCTTACATGTTTCTCCATGTTTGTGCCAGTTTCTTTTTTTAAAAATGCCTGTATGATATAGGTTTCTGTTCACCTCACACCCTTGATACTGTAGTCATTTAGTTAAAAAGAAAAGGGGGAATTGTTGTATGCTTTACATTGGGTTCTAGTTCTCCCCCGCCAAGAGAATTGGATCAGTCCTGCTAATTTCGCGGGCCCGCTTGGCCCCGCCCCAAGGAACCCCGCCAGGGTGCCAGAGTTTCAGAGTTCGAGAGTAAGAGAGAGTTCGGGAGTTGCAGAGTTGGAGAGTGGCAGAGTAAGAGAGAGTGCTTGCGCCGCCGCAAAGAGACAGCAGAGTTCTGTTTGGTGATTAGTTTGTCTTAGTTTATGAATCGTTGTTCCTGAATAAAGAAATACAGCTTCCCTGCCCAGCCGTTGTCTCCGCGTCTCTGTTACCCGCCCGTGAAGCTAGCCCGGCCAGCTGGAGCCACCGAATTTTAACAACATTGCCCACTTAAGAGACTTGCCTGTTTGAGGCTGGGAGTACGGATCGACCAGTCAACACCCATGTTCATCAGGGAAGTAATTACAGAAGCCAGACCTTCCACCTTCTGCATCCCACAATGATCTTAGGTCCATACTCCCAGAGGGATAAAGAATAGGAAAGCTAAAGAATAGGGATACGGACATCTGGTGGTGGGAATTGTGTGGAGTTGTACCCCTCTTATCCTATGGTTTTGTTAATGTCTCCTTTTTTAAATAAATAAATAAAAAGAAATATATATATATATATATAATGGCCTGTTTGGTCAGTGTCACACTATTTGATCATCTGGGGCCCTAATTAAGGAATCCTTGGATTCCCATACACATATGATGGGCCTTGACTTCTAAAGAGTCCCTCTCTTGGGGAGTTGGGCGGTGGCACAGTGGGTTAAGCGCATGTGGCGCAAAGCGCAAGGACCGGTGTAAGGATCCCGATTCGAGCCCCCAGCTTCCCACCTGCAGGGGAGTCGCTTCACAGGCGGTGAAGCAGGTCTGCAGGTGTCTATCTTTCCCCCTCTCTGTCTTCCCCTCCTCTCTCCATTTCTCTCTGTCCTATCCAACAATGAACAACATCAACAATGGCAATGATAATAACCACAATGAGGCTACAACAACAAGGGCAACAAAAGGGGGAAAAATGGCCTCCAGGAGCGATGGATTCATGGTGCAGGCACCGAGCCCAGCAATAACCCTGGAGGAAAAAAATTAAAAATAAAGAGTCCCTCTCTCCACTACCACTGGTCGCTTCCATAAAGAACAGCGTCTTGTGGGCCCTCTCAGGACCTTGGCTCTACCATAAAGCAATGATAGTAGGAATTACCCCAGTCTCTGAAGGGAGGCCCTGCCACTCAAAAAAGACTGGTCGTGAAATGAGTGCAGCCTGCAGTGTTCCTCAGATGTGACCATGAGCTATAAGCTCAGACCAATAGGGACTTAAGAGGTTACACAGGCTCTGGCGCTAAATATAAATATGCATATGGGCCTGGAGCAGGTGGATGGAGGTAAGTAGTTAATTCTAGCCACAAAAAAAAATATATATAAGAATGGGAGCTACTCCCTTCCCTAATCCAACCTTCTATCCCTTTTCACCACTCCAACACCGTTCTCTCATGTTGTTAAAATTCGGAGGCTCTAGCTGGCCAGGCTAGCTTCACGGGCGGGTAACAGAAACGACCAGAGACATACGGCTGGGCTGGGAAGCTGTATTTCTTTATTCAGGAACAACGATTCATAAACTAACCCAAACTAATCACCAAACAGAACTCTGCTGCCTCTTTCCCCCGCAGCAGCGCCAAACACACTGGAACTCTGGAACTCTCTCGGGGTTCCTTGGGGCGGGGGACAAGCGGGCCCGCGAAACTAGCAGGATTGAACCAATTTTCTTGGCAGGGGGAGAGCTAAAACAACCCAATGTAAAGCATACAACACTCTCAGATAGTATTCTTATCCAACCTCAGGCTAACTACCAAACTCAAGCAAAACTACTATAGTTGTGTGTCCCCCTGCCCTGAGGTGCTCGTGACTTACCTTTAGAGAGGTGTGTGTCAGGAACATGCCTAAAATGGTTCTCCTAGCTTTCTTCTACCCTAAAATCCCTAATCTCATCTGCTCTGATCCTGTTTTCTGGTTCCTGTTCATTAACCATCTTGTCTCAATTTAGGTCATGCCACCTTCCAGACACCAAGTTACAGGTGCTACCATGACTCCATCTCAACTTCTCTGGGCAGACGACCTCACCAATGTGTCCTAGACCCTCCCATCTCCAGAGTTCTGGCCCACTAGGGAAAGACAGAAACAGGCTGGGAGTATGAAGCGACCTGTTAATGCCTATGCTCAGTGGAGAAGCAGCTACAGAAGCCAGAACTCCTACCTTCTGCTCCCCATGAACAACCTTGATCCATACTCCCAGCGAGGGAGAAGTGATAGGATGAAGATAAGAGGACTCTGCTCTCCAGTTCCATGAGCACCCAGTGTTGGTATGCTTCTGGATTCTGCTTGTGAAGCGTTCTATTTTTATCATCACACTGGGTTCTCTTTGTGTTGCTTGCAGTGTGTTCTGTTTGCATGTCCACTGTTGGCTGGGCACCCCCCTGCCTCCGGGATATTGGTTTGGCCCTCGCTCCCCCTGCCTCTGGGACATTTGGTTTAGTCCTCACTGGTTCAAGCTTTTTCCTTCTCCCCGCCCCCTATCATACGTATTTCCTTGTTCCTGACTCTTCCACCTCAGGAGGGAGGTAGGAGAGATACAGGACAGAATTGTGTTGTGATTAGGTTGTTGGACTGCATCCCTGCTTGTGGATAAAGATTGAACTGCGTTCTTAGCTCAGCCATGAGTCCCTGGTCATCTCTGTCTCCTGCCCGCAAAGCTAATCTGGCAAAATGGCGCCCGAACAGGGACTAATACCAATGTGGGACCTAACCCACCCATCCACCAGATAAGTAAAGCCGTTTGGCTACCTATCCACTATGGGCTGCAGTTGCCGAGGTGGGTGCAGCATTCGGTCCTGCTGCTGTCTCGCTCTCCACGTCTTTTGGCCACCGCAAGCCGCAGAGTCCATGAGAACACGGGTCCTGCCATCACCTCCACGGAGTCACTCTGGGCCACACTTTGGTTCCCTGATTGGGAAACTTTGGTTCCTCGTGGCCGTGATCCTGGAGCTTGGGAGATATGCGGAGATTTCCCCTGGGACTTTCTGGACTACCTTTCGCATGTTTCCCGCAAAGAGAGACTACTCTGACCTGGGGAGCATTCTCCATTGCCCTGCTGGTCCCCAAAAGTGGAGACGTGGTTTTTTCTGCCATCCTGATTCAGTTCTTTCTTCTATGGGAAGACGTTTTTAAAAATGGGTGTCTGCAGCAATCCAGCAAAAACCGCCAGAAGCACCCTAAATGGAATTTCAAAGAGCTTTTTGGACTGGGACACCCTCCGGGGACTCATGATGCTACACAGTGAGATCTCGATAATCTGGTTCAAGAAATCCATTTGGACCCCTGTTCTCTGACATTGCCCACAAGATGGCATGACTACAATGCACCCCCTGAAACCATAACGTGACCTGGCACAACCTAAAGAAACAGATTCACAGACTCCAAAGCTCACTCTCTACAGAAAAGCAGAATTCCGGTGGCTGATCTTCCCCATCAAGGCAGACGTGCATCATTTCACCCCCTGGCATCTCTTCCGTGATCATCTGCTTTGGACTGGCACTTCTATCAGACTTGCTGGTACACCTCTTGGACACTTTACACAACTTCCCTTTACACTGCTGGGTTTCTCAAAGACTGACTGCAGCCAGCTGCCTTGAGAATCTATAGGCCACACACACCCCCCTTGCTAGGTAATGCCCACAGCGGCAAGAAACACCCGTTGAGGCATGAAGCGCCCCCAGAGGCAAGAGATGCCACAGAGGCAGGAAATGTCCTTCAGACTGATAGGCCTTGCCCACAAAGGCAAGAAACACCCCCCTCAGGCCTTCCCTTGGCATCACACTGGTTCTTGTTGCTCTCTTACTTGTTCCTCCATGTCTTGTGCCAGTTCTTTTGAAAATGCCTGTACAACATAGGTTTCTGTTCACCCCACACTCCTGATACTATGGCCATTAGTTAAAAAGATGGGGAATTGTTGGTATGCTTCTGGATTCTGCTTGTGAAGCCTTCTATCATCACATTGGGTTCGCTTTGTGTTGCTTGTGATGTGTTCTGTTTGCATGTCCACTGTTGGCTGGGCACCCCCCTGCCTCCGGAATATTGGTTTGGCCCTTGCTCCCCGGTAAAATCCATTTTTTTTTTTGCTCTCAGCCTGTATTCACCTATACAAGTTGTATAAGCAGCCCTCTTTGTTCAGGGTCCAGAATTCTTTAAGAGCATGAGCTCTTTCTGTGGTCCATTAAAATTAATCAATTTTTTCCTCTTCCTGAATCCATTTTGCCGGATTAAATTCACGGGTGGGAGACAGAGACGACCAGGGACTCATGGCTGAGCTGAGAACGCAGTTCAATCTTTATTCACAAGTGGGAATGCAGTCCAACAACCTAATCACAACACAATTCTGTCCTGTATCTCTCCTACCTCCCTCCTGAGGCGGAAGAGTCAGGAACAAAGGAAATACGTATGATAGGGGACAGGGAGAAGGAAAAAGCTTGAACCAGCGAGGACTAAACCAAATGTCTCAGAGGCAGGGGGAGTGAGGGCCAAACCAATATCCAGGAGGCAGGGGGGTGCCCAGCCAACAGTGGACATGCAAACAGAAAACATCGCAAGCAACACAAAGCGAATCCAATGTGATGATAAAAACAGAAGGCTTCACAAGCAGAATCCAGAAGCATACCAACAACCCAGAGAGAGAGAGAAGGAAAAGGAGAGGGACATATGGAGGTAATTATGAGGTCATGAGTGGCTTAGAGGGAAAGAGGATTGAATCAGGAAAAGAAGGGGCAATTATGTATAAATGTGAACAGATAGTTGTAGAGATGATGCTTGGCCCATGTATAAAACTTTAAGGAACTGTGGTGGATTACCGTGGGGAGAATGAAGATTCAGAACTCTGGTGGTGGGAATGGTGTAGATTCAAACCCTGTTGACATGTAATTCTGTAATACAAAAATGTGAGGGGAGAGAGTTGGGTAGTAGGGCAGCGGGTTAAGCGCAGGTGGTGCAAAGTGCAAGGATCAGTGTAAGGATCCCGCTTCAAGCCCCAACTCGAAAAGAGAAAAGAAATAAATATTAAAAAATATATATATAGATAGATAGATAGATAGATCCCGGTTCAAGCCCCTAGCTCCAAAAGAGAAAAGAAGTAAATATTTAAAAAATATAAATATATATATATATATATAGATCCCAGTTCAAGCCCCTAGCTCCAAAAGAGAAAAGAATATATATGTATTTAAAAATTAAAAAAGAAAAGCATTATTTTGATAAATGCCTTTCTGATGAAAAGATACAGCATTAAGGGGGTCAGGCAGTAGCACAATGGGTTAAGTGCACATGACCCAAAGCACAAGGACCTGTGTAAGGATACCCATTCGAGCCCCGGGCTCCCCACCTGCAGTGGTGTCGCTTCACAAGCAGTGAAGCAGTCTCAAAGTTCAGGATTTCACAATAGTCATTTCACATCAGGTCCAGTCATTTCTTCTTGAGCTGAAAAGACAAATTACATTCCTTCTTAATAGCCAACAAATAATAATAGGTTTTTCTGTCTGGGGAAGGGGTATTGAGATAGATGAGTTTGTTTACTACCAGTTATTTATGGACCTTGGCTCCTGCACTACCTCATATTCCTAGCAGCTAACTTTCTTACTTTTTTAAAGTATTTTTTAATATTTATTTCCTTTTGTTGCCCTTGTTTTATTGTTATTATTGTTGTTGTCGTTGTTGGATAGGACAGAGAGAAATTGAGAGAGGAGGGGAAGACAGAGAGAGGGAGAGAAAGACACCTGCAGACCTGCTTCACCACCTGTGAAGCGACTCCCCTGCAGGTGGGGAACCCAGGGCTCGAACCGGGATCCTTACACAGGTCTTTGTGCTTTGCACCACCTGCGCTTAACCCACTGCGCTACCGCCCGACTCCCACCTACTTTCTTTTTAAAAAATATTTTTACTGGGAGTCGGGTGGTAGCGCAGCTGGTTAAGTGCATGTGGCGCAAAGCGTAAGGATTGGCTTAAGGATCCCCGTTGAGCCCCAGCTCCCCACCTCCAGGGGAGTCGCTTCACAAGTGGTGAAGCAGGTCTGTAGGTGTCTCTCTTTCTCTCCCCATCTATGTCTTCCCCTCTTCTCTCCATTTCTCTCTGTCCTATCCAACAATGACAACATCAATAACTACAACAATAAAACAACAAGGGTAACAAAAGGGAATAAATAAATATTAAAAATATATAATTTTTTAAATTTATTATTGGATAGAGACAGAGAATTGGAAGGGGAGAGAGACAGAGAGACACATGCAGTCCTGTTTCACCACTTGTGAAGCTTCCCCCCTACAGTGGAGACCAGGAGCTTGAACCTGGCTCCTTGTGCACTGTAATGGGAGCACTTAACCAGGTATGCCACCACCTGGTCCCTCCTTCCTTCCTTTCTTTTTAATTTTTTATATTTATTTTCTCTCTTTTTTTAAATAATTTATTTCTTTATTGGGGAATTAATGTTTTACATTCAACAGTAAATACAATAGTTTGTACATGCATAACATTCCCCAGATTCCTATTTAACAATACAACCCCCACTATGTCATTCATCATCTTTCATGGACCTGTATTCTCACCACCCACCCACCCACCCCATATTTTCTCTTTTGTTGCCCTTTTTTTTTATTGTTGTAGATATTGTTGTTATTGATGTTGGCATTGCTAGATAGGACAGAGAGAAATAGAAAGAGGAGGGGAAGACAGAGAGGGAGAGAGAAAGTGACTCCCCTGCAGGTGGGGAGCTGGGGGCTGGAACTGAGATCCTTCCTCCGGTCCTTGGGCTTCAAGCCATGTGCACTTAACCCACTGCGCTACTGCCCAACTCCCCCTTTCTTTCTAGTTGAGAGGGAGAAAGGAGCTACTTCTCCGTTGCTTGTGAAGTTTACATCCTGCAGGCACACCCATATGTTATATGGGGCTCAAATCCAGATCAACACACACACTATTGCACTTTATCATGTGAGCTGTATCCTGGCTTTATGATGGAACAGGACATTGAACCTGGGACCTTGGAGCCTCAGGCATAAGAGCCTCTTTACATAATCATTATGCTATCTCCCCCACCCAGGAAAAATATTTTTACTAGCCTTTTTTGCTGCTGTTCAGCAGGAATGGATGTATGGGTTCTGGATTGATTCATGTACAAATGAAAGGTTTGTTCCCAGGTGAGTCATTTGTGATCTCTAGAAATGGACTAAGCCTGGGAGAAGTATTTTATTTTTTAATTAATTAATTTCCTTTTTGTTGCCCTTGTTGTTTTTATTCTTCTAGTGGTTATTGTTGTTGTTATTGATGTTGTCATTGTTGAATAAGACAGAAATGGAGAGAGGATGGGAAGACAGAGAGTGGGAGAGAAAGATAGACACCTGCAGACCTGCTTCACCGCCTGTGAAGTGACTCCCCTGCAGGTGGGAAGCCAGGGGCTCGAACTGGGATCCTCATGCCAGTCCTTGCGCTTTGTGCCACATGCACTTAACCCACTGCGCTACCGCCTGAATCCCTTTTTAAATTATTAGTGATTTATAAAACTATCAGATAATAGGGGTATCATTCCCGGCACCAGAGTTTTGTGTCCTCATTCCCATCCAGATTCCCAGTAACAAAAGTTTTGGGTCTTGGTGAAATTGCAATTCAGAGCCCTCTGGTTATCTTCCCCTAACATTTCCACTCTCTGGGAGTACGGACCAAAGTTCTTTTTGGGGTGCAGAAGGTGTGAGTTCTGGCTTCTGTAATGCTTTTCTGCTGGACCTGCACATTGGCCAGTGGATCTATACCCTCAGCCTGTCTCTTATCTTTCTCTAGTGGGGTAAGGGCTCTGGAGAGGAAATTCCAGGGTATGTTGGTAAGATCATCTGCCCAGGGAGTTCAGGAAAGAATCCTAATAGTATATGCATCTTGATTGAAAGTTGTCGAGACATAAAGCAGGACAAAATGTATAATAGACTGTCACCCCATCCCGCCGTCTGTTCCCGCCGACCAGCCTGCAGCCCAGCAACCTGCGGCCCAGGAACTGGTTTGGTTCTTGCAGGTGCCATGTCTGGCTCCTCCAGTGTCCCAGCTATGAGGAAGGTGGTTCAGCAGCTCGAGCTGGAGGCTGGACTGAACCGCGTGAAAGTTTCCCAAGCAGCTGTAGACTTTAAACAATTCTGTCTGCAGAATGCTAAGCATGACCCCTTGCTGACCGGAGTGTCTTCAAATATGAATCTCTGGAGTAGGGCGGTAGTACAGTGGGTTAAGCGCAGGAGGCGCAAAGTGCAAGGACCAGAGTAAGAATCGGGGTTCAAGCCCCTGGCTCCCCACCTGCAGGGGAGTCCCTTCACAGGCGGTGAAGCAGGTCTGCAGGTGTCTATCTTTCTCTCTCCCTCTCTGTCTTTTCCTCCTCTTTCCATTTGTCTGTCCTATCCAACAACAACTAAAACAAGGGCAACAAAAAGAAATAAATAAATAAGAAAGTCTGTTCCTGTGTGGAGGGTAGATAGCATAATGGTTATGCAAATAGACTCTCATGCCTGAGACTCCAACATCCCAGGTTCAATCCCCTGCACCACCATAAGCCAGAACTGAACAGTGTTCCGATCAAAAAAATGTTGGAAAGGGAGTTGGGCGCTAGCGCAGTGGGTAAGCACATGTGGCGCCAAGCGTAAGGACCAGCATAAGGATCCTGGTTCAAGCCCGTGGCTTCCCAACTGAAGGGGAGTCGCTTCACAAGAGGTGAAGCAGGTCTGCAGGTGTCTATCTTTCTCTCCCCCTCTGTCTTCCCCTCCTCTCTCCATTTCTCTCTGTCCTATCTAACGACGACATCAATAACAACAATGATAAATACAGCAATAAAACAACAAGGGTGACAAAAGGGAATAAATATTTTTTTTTTAAAAGTTGGAGAATGGGCCCACTGTCCCGGAAAATCCAGGCAATTGTTTCTATGAGATCTGAGTGGGTTGACCCCCAACTGTCCCTTTAGGTTGAGAGAAGGCCCTCGGACATGGGCGCCTTTCTACACATGCCATCTCCCCCCTTTTCTTCTTTAACTAAAAGCCATGGATTACTGTGTTAACTTTAAAACTCCAGCAAATATTGCTCAGCTTTCCCCCCTCTCTCTTACTGCTTTCAAGTGCCTGCAATTTACCTCTGGATAAATGTACATTGTAAAGCTTATGATCAGACAGTCTGTCAGTAAAGATGTAACTGTGGATTATCTTGTTCTGTGCTTGGGTTAATGGGTACCCCAAACCTTCCCCCCGAGGTGTGGCCTGTATATACCTACTTTTCTTTTCAATAAACGAACTGCCATCTGAGGCTTTTCCCAGGGCTGAGTATTTGTTTCCCTGTGCACGTCGCCAATGATGACATCAATAACTACAACAATAAAACAAGGGGAATAAATAAATATTTTTTTAAATGTTACAAAACAAGAACCAAAGAGTAGGAATAGAACAGATGAGGATAGGACTCCTAGGGTGGAAAGAAGCTAAGATATCTATTTTAGGTATGTTTCTAGGTGCCCAGGACTATAGTAACTTTTGCTTAACCTGGATAGGTAACACTGGAGGTGAACTAGAAATATTGTCTGGGAGGATGGTGTCAGAGTGAGATAGAACTGATGCAGCAAAGGAGACCAAAAAGCCATGTGGATTCAAGAAGAGGGAAAAAATTATTAATTTTAATGGACCACAGAAGGAGCTCATGCTCTTAAAGAATTCTGGACCCTGAACAAAGAGGGGTGCTTATACAACTTGTATAGGTGAATACAGACTGAGAGGGAAAAAAAAAAAAACACAACACAAAACATTCTCACAGGAGCCGAGCCTGTAAGGTTAAGGGGGTGGGACTTGTACCCACTGCTCAGGGCCTGGCTGCCTTAGTTACTGTTATCTTTTCTTGCATAGTTGTGAAGGTTAGCCTCAGAATTTGGAAGTTTATGACTTGTCAGGATAAAATATACCACTGGGTTGGTGGGTGGGCAACTTTCTCAAGGTCTCCTGTTATCTGGAGCTTCTCTTCTTCCTACAGTTTGGTTAGTTAACTCTTTCTTTGCTTTAACATTTTACCTTTACTTTTTATTTTATATTATCTTTATCTGAGAGAGACAGACAGAAATGGAGAGAAAGGGGAGACAGAGAGGGAGAGAAAGAAAGAGAGACACCTGTAGCACTGCCTCACCACTCCTGAATTTTCCTCCTGCAGGTGGAGACTGGGGGCTCACTGAACCCTGGTTTTTACATAATTGTGAGGTCGACTAGGTGCATCACCACATGGCCCCCCATTTTCCCTTTTCTATTTCAGAACTTGAAAGCCAAGTTAGGGCAAAGAGTGGCTCCCAAAATTGAAAACATATATATAAATACAGCTAACCATTGATCTGATTTGGGGTCCATGTCTATTTCTATTTCTATTTAGCACAGGAGCCTGTGTAATCTCTGAGTCCTTGTCAGTCTGAGCTCGCAGTCCATGGTCACAGCTGGGAACACTCTAGGCTGCACTCATTTCAGGACCAGTCTTGCTCCAGTGGTAAAGTAGGATGGCTTCTATTCTGTAGAGTGGGGCAGTTCCTACCATTGCTGCTTTCTTTATAAATTGTGAGGTCCTGGAGAAGCCCATAAAATGGCTAATGATGTCCTGCTGGAAGAGACCAGTGATGATAGAGGGATCCGTTAGAGGTCTAGGCCCATGAAACTTGAACATTTTATAGAGTCTCTGTAATTGAGCGATTCAATATCAGGACTAGTAACAACAGCAGAATTCAGTCATACAAGAGGCAATAAACTAGGAACTGTAAGTAGCCCTAGAATGGACCACTCTTTCTGAGTTTGCTACTAAAGTTTCTCGAAGATTGTTCCGTTGAGGATGCCAGAAGAGCTTATACTATTTGGCTTCAGGTTAAATGTTTAATAAAACTGACGTTAGAAACTGCTGATCTGAAGAGGAAATAGTTCTAGATCACAGAATGAAACGTAAAATAAACCAACACTCCAAGCCTTCCTTTCGGTAACCAAACAGGGCGGTCAACGGATAGGTAGGGGGCGGGGTCAGACTCAAGGGGCGGGGCCTCCGCCTGGTGGGAAGCCCAACCCGAGCGTCCGCTCGCTCCTCCTCCGAGGCGTCACGATCAGGCCCCGCCCCCAGCTGCCTGAGACTTACCACTGCGGCCCTTGCGCGCGCCGGAAGCTAACCCTTTTCTGGGGGTCATGATGGGCAGCAAGATGGCGTCTGCCAGCCGGGTCGTTCAGGTAAAACGATCCAGTTGCCTCTCCTCATCGCGAGCGGTGGGAATGGTGCAGCCTGTAGTGCCGGCGCGGGGGCAGAACGGCGGTGTGGAGGCTTCGTGGTGACTGTGGCCTTGAGTAGGGCCAGCGGTTCTGCTCTGGTGTGTGTGTTCGCGCGCGCGCTGAGTTGGACCTTGAATCCATTGGGCGGGGCAGAGGCTTCGAGCCGGGCCGCGGGGGTGCTGCATCTCAGCAGGTGGGCACAAAGCAGTCTCCAAACTGTCCTCGCTGAGACCCTCTTGCCCCCTCGGGCGTCTGCCGGCTAGGCTGTGGGGCTGAGCCCGGCCAATCGCCGTCTAGGATTGTCTGTGATGCGGCGAGTCAGCCAATCAGAAGGAAGACGGTAGCTGGGCGCAAAAGGAAGAGAATCCTGCGTCTGACCCAGTCGGTGTCCCTTCAAGGACTTGGGAATGACCTGGGAACTGGCCCGCGGCAAGCGTCCTAGCGTGGGGTCGGCTCTCTCTGGCCTAATGTTTATAAAAAGGAAAAATAGATACTATTTTTATTTATAATAACTTTAAAAAATTTTATTTATGAAAAGGAAACACTGACAAAAACCATAGGATAAGGAGGAGTACAACTTAACACAATTCCCACCACCAGAACTCCGTATCCCATCCCTTCTGATAGCTTTCCTATTCTTTATCCCTCTGGGAGTATGGACCCAGGATCATTATGGGGTACAGAAGGTTGTAATAATATATATATTTTTTTGCCTCCAGGGTTATTGCTGGTACTCGGTGCCTGCACCACATGTCCACCGCAACTGGAGGTTATTTTTTCCCTTTTGTTGCCCTTGTTTTTTTATTGTTGTAGTTATTGTTGTTATTGATGTCATTTTTAGATAGGACAGAGAGAAATGGAGGAGAGGAAGAGGGGGGGTGTGATAGACACCTACAGACCTGCTTCGCCGCCTGTGAAGCTACCCCCCTTCAGGTGGGGAGTTGGGGGCTGGAACCAAGATCCTTAAGCCAGTCCTTGAACTTTGCACCACCTGTGCTTAACCCACTGCGCTACCGCCTGACTCCCCCCAAAAGTGAATCTTTTACTCTCAGAAAAATTAGCTCTGGCTAAATCATAGAATTATATGTAAAATGTGAAACTATAAAACTCCTAGAAGGTAGCATAGGAAAAATATAGATGGCTTTGGGAGGTTCAGCATATTTCTTTGTTCTTTAATGACGTCATTTTATTTTATTATTTTATTTTTTAATATTTATTTATTCCCTTTGTTACCCTTGTTGTTTTATTGTTGTAGTTATTACTGTTGTTGTTATTGATGTCGTTGTTGTTGGATAGGACAGAGAGAAATGGAGAGAGGAGGGGAAGATAGAGGGGGGAGAGAAAAATATAGACACCTGCAGACCTGCTTCACCTGTGGAGCGATTCCCCTCCAGGTAGGGAGTGGGGTGGGACTCTAACCGAGATCCTTACACAGGTCTTTGCGCTTTGCACCACCTGTGCTTAACCCGCTGCCCTACCGCCAACTCCCTAATGAGGTGACTTTAAACGTTTTTAAAAATGCGTTTATTTTTACTTCAGGTAGTCAAGCCACATACTCCATTAATAAGGTTTCCTGATAGAAGAGACAATCCTAAACCCAACGGTAAGTTGCATTTTAGATTTTTCAATGGGCATGCATATTTACACATCAATATTATAGACAATACTTCTCAATCTAAATAGACTATTGTAGCATAGTCAAAATGGTATCTTTTTTAAAAACTTTTTTTAAAGATTTTATTTATTTATGAGAAATGATAGGAGAAAGAGAAAGAACGAGACATCAGTCTGGTACATGTGCTGCATTGAACTTGGGACCTCATGCTTGAGAGCCCAAAGCCTTATCCACTGCGCCACCTCCCGGACCACAAAATGGTATCTTTTATTTTCCCTTTTGTTGCCGTTGTTGTTGTTGTTATTGATGTCGTCATTGTTGGATAAGACAGAGAAATGGACAGAGGAGGGGAAGACAGGGGGAGAGAAAGATAGACATCTGCAGACCTGCTTCACCGCCTGTGAAACGACTCCCCTGCAGGTGGGGAGCTGGGGCGCTAACCAGGATCCTTGCCCAGTCCTTGCGCTTTGCGACATGTGTGCTTAGCCCGCAGCACTATCGCCCTACTCCCCAAAATGGTATCTTAAGGTTGCATGTAACACATTTGCTTTTATTATCACCATCATCACCATATTATTTTTTTATTATCTTTATTTATTGGATAGAGACAGTCAGATATCAAGAGGGAGGGGGTTGATAGAGAGCAGAGAGACACCTGCAGCCCTGCTTCACCACTCATAAAGCTTTCCCCCTGCAGGTGGGGACCACGGGCTCGAACCCGGGTCCTTGCAGATTGTAATACATGCTCTCAACCAGGTGTGCCACCACCCAGCCCCATTTATTATTTTCTTTCTTGACATCTCCAGGCTGACTTTTTCAGGTAGAGACAGAGGCAGACAGGCAGAGAAAGAAACCATAACACAGGGAGCCAGGCAGTAGCGCAGCTGGTTAAACGCATGTGGTACAATGCCCAAGGACCTGCAAAAGGATCCCGGTTCCCCAACTCCTCACCTGTAGGGGAGTCGCTTCACAGACGGTGAAGCAGGTCTGCAGGTGTCTATCTTTCTCTCCCCCTCTTGTCTTCTCCTCCTCTCTCGATTTCTCTTTGTCCTATCCAACAAGGACGACATCAATAACAACAAAAACAACAATGAAAAACAATAAGGGCAACAAAAGGGAAAATAAATAATAAATATTAAAAGAAACCACAACACCAAGCTTCTTTGAAAGGAGTGGGGGCTAGACTCAGCCCTGGGTCATACACATGGCAGAGCAGGACACTATCCAACTGAACTATTGTGACAACCCTCTTACTTATTATTTATGTCCTTTTATTATTATTTTTAATTTTTTCCTCTTGTTGCTCTTGTCTTACGTGGTTGTTATTGTTAATTGCTGCTGTTGTTGTTGGATAGGACAGAGAAATGGAGAGAGGAAGGGAAGACAGAGGGGGGTGAGAAAGACACCTACAGACCTGCTTCACCACTTGTGAAGCGACTCCCCAGTAGGTGGGGAGCCAGGGGCTCGAACTGGGATCCTTACTCCGGTCTTTGCATTCTGCACTACCTGCGCTTAACCCACTGTGCTACCGGCCAACTCCGCCCCCCCCCCCTTTTTTTAATCCAGACTACTATTGCCCTGCTATGGTTTATGGTTGTGTTGAAAAATTGAACATGGGACTCTGGTGCCTAGGATGAAAGTCAAGCAACAACAACAGCAGCAATAACAACAAGAACAGTAAAACTGGGGGGAAATGGCCTCCAGGAGCAGTGGATTTGTAGTATAGCCTCTAAGCCCTAGTGATAACCATGGAGGCAAAAAAAAAAAAAAAAAAGGTAGTGACTCAGAGCTGGGAAGGTAGATAAATGGATGGTTCAGCATTATGGTTCAGCATGATGGTTCAGCATTATATTCCCTTTTGTTGCCCTTGTTGTTTTATTGTTGTAGTTATTATTGTTGTTATTGATGTCACCGTTGTTGGATAGGACAGAGAGAAATCAAGAGAGGAGAGAGAAAGATAGACACCTGCAGACCTGCTTCACCACCTGTGAAGTGACTCCCCTGCAGGTGGGGTGCTAGGGGCTCAAACCCGGATACTTGGGCCAGTGCTTGTGCTTTGTGCCACCTGCGCTTAATCCGCTGCACTACTGCCCGACTCCCAAAATAGATATTTTCTAAAGACAAAACAATGCAACATCATAAATGGCAAATTAGTGTTCTGATCTACCTGTTATACTCATTACAATTTAATAGGTAAGAGGTAGATGACTTAATAACAGACAAAACTACCACATTATTTGTTTTACAAATAACTATGAAATTATATATAGATGTTCAACTAAGATACTTACCTCTTAGAATTATACTTCTTTTTTTTTTTATTTTATTTATTGATTCATGAGAAATGATAGAGAGAAAGAACCAGACATAAGTCTGGTACATGTGCTTCTGGGGATTGAACTCAGGACTTCATGCTTGAGAGTCCAATGCCTTATCCACTGTGCCACCTCCTACACCATAGAATGATACTTCTTTCTTTCTTTTTTAAAAATGTTTATTTATTTTCCCTTTTGTTGCCCTTGTTGTTTTATTGTTGTAGTTGTTGTTGTTATTGATATCATTGTTGTTGGCTAGGACAGAGAGAAATGGAGAGAGGAGGGGAAGACAGAGAAGAGGAGAGAAAGACACCTGCCTGTGAAGCGACTCCCCGGCAGGTGGGGAGCTGGAGGCTCGAACCAGGATCCTTATGCTGGTCCTTGTGCTTTTAACCCGCTGCACCACTGCCTGACTCCCAGTACTTACTTCTTTTTTAAAAAACTTTTATTTTTAATTTAAAAATTTTTTTTAACCAGAGCACTGTTCAGCTCTGGTTTATGGTGGTGCGGGGAATTGAACCTGGGACTTTGGAGCCTCAGGCATGAGAGTCTGTTTGCATAACCACTATGCTGTCTACCCTCCACCCCGATACTTATATCTTTTTTTTAATATATATCTTATTTATTTATTACCTTTTGTTGTCATTGTTTTATTGTTGTAGATACTTATTTCTTATAACACTTATGACTTGATTATTCAACAACAGGTAAATAAAATATTCCCCTCCTTTTTATTAGATAGTACAGAGAAATTGAAAGCGAAGAAGACAGAGCAAAAGAAAGACACTTGTAGACCTGCTTCACCCCTGTGGGTGGAGAGCAAGGGCTCAAACCTGGGTTCATGCAATTGGTAATATGTACACTTAACTGCTTGCATAAACACCCCCCCCCCGATAAAGAACATATTAAGGCAGCTGAACAATTTCTCTTTCTGTTTTTTTCTGCTAGTGTCAGACGTTTTGGGAGCAGCAGGACTGCCATCTCACTCTTCAGTTTCACAGCATTCTAAGGGAAGTAAAACATCTGACTGGTTGATGCATCAGGGCCCACCAGACACTGCAGAAATACTAAAAACATTACCTCAAAAATACAGAAGGAAACTTGTATCTCAAGAAGAAATGGAATATATCCAAGTATGTTTTTTTTTCCTTGATTGGGGGGGGTTAATAGTTTATAGTTGACATTAAAGTATTGTAGTTGGTACATGTGTAACATTTCTCAGTTTTCCTCATAACATTCTAACCCCCACCTAGTTCTTCCTCCACCATCATGTCCAAGGACCTGAACACACTCCTTCCTCCCCACCACAGGCCTTTACTTTAGTGCAATATGCCAACTATGTTGCTTTTTTTTTTTTTTCACAACACTGTCTAAAACATCTTAATTTGATTTTGAGATCACCTTGGTTTAAAAGCCTAAAAATATTCTAGAAGTGTTTTCTCACCTTTTCAGATTGTGTTACCTTACTCTGTGTCCTTACCAAAACATCAATATCCCTCTCCCAAAATCCAGTAGACCACCTCCTCCCTTGCACCTTTCTCAAGTCCCCTTTGAGATGAATAGAGCTTTGAGTCTCAAGCTCTACAACTTGAGTTCTAAATTTCCCTTCATTAGGGAGCTTTGCTTGTTATTATTATTTTTTTAATTTTTTTATTTATTGGATAGAGACAGCCAGAAATCAAGGGGGGGGGGGTGATAGAGAGGGAGAGAGAGAGACACCTACAGCCCTGCTTCACCACTCGTAAAGCTTTACCCCTGTAGGTGGGGACTGGGGCTCAAACCCAGGCTCCTGCGCATTGTAACATTGGCACTCAGCCAGGTGCCCCACCACCCGGCCGCTTTTTATTTGTTTTTACTAGATCTATTCATTGCTGGACTATGATGGTCCTGGAGATTGAACCTGGCACCTTTGATGCCACAAGCATGAAAATATATATTTTTTTAATTTATTCCCTTTTGTTGCCCTTGTTTTTATTGATGTCATTGTTGTTGGATACGACAGAGAAATGGAGAAGGGGAAGACAGAGAATGAGAAAGACATCTGCAGAGAGAGAGAGAGAGACACCTGCAGACCTGCTGCATCTCTTGTGAAGCAACTTCCCTGCAGGTGGAGAGCTGGGACTGGCTCTTTACATTGGTCCTTGTGCTTTGCACCACCTGCACTTAACCTGATGCACTACCGCCCGACTCCCGAAAATCTTTTTTATAACTATTATGCTATCTCTCCAGCCCTTGTTTGCTTATTCCCTGTGGGTGAGGTCATTTTGTATTTTCATTTTATTTATTTATTTATTTTTACCAGAACATTGTTCAGCTTTGGCTTATGGTGGTCCAGGGGATTGAACCTGGGACCTTTGGTGCCTCAGGCATGAGAGTCTCTTTGCATAGCCAGTATGCTATCTACCTCCACCCTGTATTGTCATTTTTAAGTCCCTTTTATAAACTTTGGAAGTTTACTTCCCACAGCCCTCCGAGTTGTATTTATAGCTAAGAGATAAATGGTTAGGTAGCTCATGGCTATGAGGAATAACGTGTCAGAACCTGAAGGAATATATGTAGCAATGCTGCTGGTGGCACACCTGGTTGAGGAACATGTTACAATGTGCAAGGACCTGGGTTTGAAAAGTGGTGAAGCACTGTTGCAGTCGTCTCTCTGTCTCTCTCCCTCTCTATTCCCCCCTTCCCTCTCAACTTTTGGCTGTCTCTATCCAATAAATAAATAAAGATAACAAGAAAATTTTACAAGGAATATATGTAGACATATAATACCATATAATAGCAATATGAAAAGAAGCTCTGTAAGGCCTCCAATACATTTTCGGAGAATAAATGTCCCCTGAGACTACAAAACTCAACACCGATCTAGGGCTTTAATTATACTAATGGGCTGGCAAAGGAAAAATAGGTCACTTGGATAGTACATTGCTTTACCATGTGCACAACATAAGTTTAAGCCCAGCCCCCACTGCACTGGAGGAAATTTCAAAGTTGTGACCTCTTTCACTCTCTCTGCCACTGTACCACTCTGTCCCTATCTTAAAAAAAATAATAATTGGGAATCGGGCGGTAGCGCAGAGGGTTAAGCGCAGGTGGTGCAAAGCGCAAGGACCTGCATAAGGATCCCGGTTCGAGCCCCCGGCTCCCCACCTGCAGGGGAGTTGCTTCACAAGCAGTGAAGCAGGTCTGCAGGTGTCTGTCTTTCTCTCCCCTTCTATCTCTTCCCCTCCTCTCTCCATTTCTTTCTGTCCTATCCAACAACGATGACAACAACAATGATAACTATAACAATAAAACAAGGGCAACAAAAGGGAATAAATAAATAATAATAAAACTGGAAGTTTCCAGGGGTTAAAAAAAAATAATTTATATTATTATGTGTACCCAAAAGTTATAAATTGTTTCTAAAAATATAAAGATTGGGAGTCTGGCAGTGGCACAGCAGGTTAAGCGCACGTGGTGCAAATCCCAAGGACCCAGCATAAAGATCCCAGTTTGAGCGCCCAGCTCCCCACCTACAGGGGAGTCGCTTCTCAGGCAGTGAAGCAAGTCTGCAGGTGTCTGTCTTTCTCTCCCCCTATCTTCCCTTCCTCTCTCCATTTCTCTCTGTCCTAACAACGATGACATCAATAACAACAATAATAACTACAACAACAATAAAAAACAAGGGCAACAAAAGGGGAGATAAATAAGTATAAAAAAATTGAAGATCAACTGCTTAAAGCTTGTTGAAAAAAAATTATTATCTGGGAGGCAGACGGTGGCGCAGCTGGTTCAGAGCACGTGGCAGAAATAACACAGAGCAGCATCAGGATCCGGGTTTGAGCCCTCAGCTCTGTACCTACAGGGGCCGAGTCGCTTCACAGGTGGTGAAGCTGGTCTTCAGGTTTCTGTCTTTCTCTCCCCTTCTCTGTCTTCCCTTCCTCTCTTGTTGCTGAGGAGTTATTCTGATGCAGTCTCTGCCCCCAGGTTTTACTACGCCCGGCGAAATCCTAGCAGTGCCCCCTTCAACCAATCCTGGCCCCACACGTCACCCCTGGTTGTCGCCCAATAAAAAGCCCCCTCACCCCCCTCCCTGGGCTCTCAGCTCCCCCTCTCTCAGATCTCGCCCCCTGCTCTCCCCCCGTGGTCAGGTAGTAAGGACAGCCATTGCCGTCACACCACACTGGCTTTTACTACTCCCCTACTTGTCCCTTCCTGTTTTGTTATATCATTTAGGTTTATGCCCAAAAGGTTTCTGCTCCATGATAGTCTTTTACAGACTTTGAACATCTTATGCTATTACTAGATAGAAAGATAGAAAAGATGTAGAGATATTGTGAAGAGATGGTTGAGCAGGCTACGCTTAAACCTATGAGATGAGTCTCTCCAGGTAAGTCTCTCTCTCTAAAGAGGGGTTGAGCACAGGGGGACACAAATCTCACAAGGTTGGCAGCCATTTAAGCCTTCCCTCCTCCACAGAAAGTCCTACATCTTCCCACCTGAGCACGGCATTCCTTAAAAACACTTAAGCCTGCTCCATTCCATTTTTCTTTACTGTGTCCATTTAGATATAAAGGGATAGGAGGAGATGTTGCTGAGGAGTTATTCTGATGCAGTCTCTGCCCCCAGGTTTTACTACGCCCTGCGAAATCCTAGCAGTTCCCCCTTCAACCAATCCTGGCCCCACACGTCACCCCTGGTTGTTGCCCAATAAAAAGTCCCCTCACCCTCCCCCCTCTCTGGGCTCTCAGCTCCCCCTCTCTCAGATCTCGCCCCCTGCTCTCCCGCCGTGGTCAGGTAGTGGAGACGGCCATTGCCAGCTGGCTCCACGTGGTATGAACCAACCCCCCCCATCCTATAATAAAGATTTGTGTACCCCTTTGCTCTGGACGTCCACTCTCTTCTCCGCGGTGCAGCCCGACACCAGACCGCCACAGCAACACTCTCTCAATTTTTCTCTGTCCTATCCAACAAAGACAGCAATAACAATAACAACAATAAACAACAAGGCCAACAAAAGGGGGGAAATTTATTTATTTTTTTAATAAATAAAAATGATAAAAATGTCCAACAATGATGACATCAATAACAATAATAACTACAACAATAAAAACAAGGCAACAAAAAGGAAATAAATATATTTTTTAAAGATTTTTTAAATTTAGTTTCCCTTTTGTTGCCCTTGTTTTTTATTGTTGGTAACTGATATCATTGTTGGATAGGACAGAGAGAAATGGAGAGAGGAGGGGAAGACAGAGAGGGGGAGAGAAAGAGAGACACCTGCAGACCTGCTTCACTGCCTGTGAAGGGACTCCTCTGCAGGTGGGGAGCCGGGGGCTTGAACCATGATCCTTATGCCCATCCTTGGGCTTTGCACCACATGCGCTTAACCCACTGCACTACCACCCGACTCTCATTAATAAATATTTTTTTTAATTAGCTTTATTTATTGGGTAGAAACAGTCAGAAATTAAGAAGAAAGGTGGTGATAGAGAGGGTAAGAGAGGGGCCTGGACGGCAGCACAGCAGGTTAAGCACACATGGCGCAAAGCGCAAAGGACTAGTATAAGGATCCCTGTTCAAGCCCCCAGCTTCCCACCTGCAGGGGAGGGGGGCTGCTTTGCAAATGGTAAAACAAGTCTGCAAGTCTCTCCTCCTCTCTGTCTTCCCCTCCTCTCTTGATTTCTCTCTGTCCTATCCAACAACAACAATAGCTATAATAACAATAACAACCACAAGGGCAACAAAATGGAAAAATAGCCTCCAGGAGCAGTGGGTTTGTAATGCAGGCACTGAGCCCCAGTGATAACCCTGGAGGCAAAAAAAAAAAATAGAGAGTAAGAGACGCTGGGGTAGATAGCATAAAGGCTTTGCAAAGAGACTAATGCCTGAGGCTTCAGAGTCCCAGATTCAATCCCCCACACCACCATAAGCAGTGTTCTGGCTCAAAGGGGTGGGGGGGAAGACCTGCAGCACTGCTTTACCACTCACAAAGCTTTCCCCCTGCAGGTGGGGACTAGGGGGCTTGAACCTGGGTCCTTGTGCATTGTAAGGTGTGCACTCAACTAGGTGCACTACCACCCAGACCCCTTAACTTTTCATAATAGTCATGAAAACATTTTTGTGGGAATATATCATCTGATCTTAATACGTTATTTTTTCCTTTTCAGCGTGGAGGCCCAGAATAATCAATGACATTGTGGCTGCTGTTTGTCATCAGACAAAAGAACAGTCTATCATAAAGGACTTCCAAAATGACAAATTGTACATTAAGCAACTTTAATAAATATTCTGTAAAAAGGAAACATAGGAAATTGAGAAGGACACTTGCACCTCCTAATTTATGTATCTTGGTCAGCTTATCCACAAGCTTACCTAATTGTTTATGTACTTCATACTTATTAAAGTGTGCATTTATAAATATTAGCCTATTAATTGACTTTTGATTATCAAGTATTACCTATGTTGCACTATGAAAAGCACACAATGCCTAGCATAGATTTCCCACTTTTCTTTCAGTTTCTATTTCAACATTTATGGGGTTTATCTTGTAATTATTTGGGAAAGTGATTTCCTTAGAATTTAGTGAGGATCATTAAAGTTATTCATAATTTTCTCAACAATTTTTTTCACTTACAAAGTATAACTGATAAGTGGATCTTACTATAAGCAATGAAAAATGTATAGCCAAAGTAAAATAAATGACTTTGTGGTATTAAGATGGGAAGTTGACACCCCAGAATTATTTGTAAGCTCTATTCAGAAAAAAGTGTCCAGGTATAAAATAGAAAATGAGAAATCAAAATGGATCTTACATAGGAATGTTTGACTGGAAATTTCAATTTGATCATGTTGTGAAGGGTACTAAGAAAAGTCTCTATTTTACTTTATCATTTTGATTGTGATCATGTAGTGCAAATTCTAATAACTATTTTCTGAAAGCTTCATAAAATCAAACTAAATATTTACCTTAGGGCCACTTATAAAATTTTAATGAGATCTTCCTGTACCACAGGTGTGTATTCTTGTGAAAGTAAAGTCTCACAAAACTAAATAAATTCTGTTCCATATCTTCCTGATTTCTAGAATATGTTTTAAAGAAGTCATCCCTGATTATAATGATAGCACATGAACAATAACTGTCTTTGGAAATTTTTCTTTAAGACTTGCAGTATTTTCCTCATTTTGTGTTATCATTTCAATTAAAAGAAACCTAGGACTTTTTTTTAAAATTTTATTTATTTATTCCCTTTTGTTGCCCTTGTTGTTTTATTGTTGGTAGTTATTATTGTTGTTGTGGTTGTTGGATAGGACAGAGAGAAATGGAGAGAGGAGGGGAAGACAGAGAGGAGGAGAGAAAGACACCTGCAGACCTGCTTCACCACCTGTGAAGCGACTCCCCTGCAGGTGGGGAGCCGGGGTTCGAACCGAGATCCTTATGCCGGTCCTTGTGCTTTGCGCCACCTGCGCTTAACCCGCTGCGCTACAGCCCGACTCTCAACCTAGGACTTTTTAAAAATTTATTTATTTATTAATGAGAGGGATAGGAGAGAGAGAAAGAACGAGACATCACTCTGGTACATGTGCTGCCGGGGAGTGAACTCAGGACCTCATGCCTGAGAGACCAATGTTTTATCCACTGTGCCACCTCCCGGACCACTGTGCCACCTCCCGGACCACCTAGGACTATTTTTTAAAAATTGTTTATTTTGGGGGGTCAGGCGATGGCGCAGTGGGTTAAGCGCATGTGGCGCAAAGTGCAGGGACCGGCGTCAGTATCCTGGATCGAGCCCCGGCTCCCCACCTGCAGGGAGTCGCTTCACAGGCGGTGAAGCAGGTCTGCAGGTGTCTTTCCCCCCCCCTCTCTCCCCTTCCTTTCTTCATTTCTCTCTGTCCTATCCAACAACGTACATCAACAATGGCAATAATAATAAGAACCATAACGAGGCTACAACAAAAAGGGCAACAAAAGGGGGGAAAATGGCCTCCAGGAGCAGTGGATGCATGGCGCAGACACCGAGCCCAGCAATAACCCTGGAGGGGAAAAAAAATTATTTTTGTTTTTTTAATTATTCCCTTTTGTTGCCCTTTTTTTGGTTGTGATTATTATTGTTGTTGTTATTGATGTCCTTGTTGGATAGGACAGAGAGAAATGGGGAGGAGAGAAAGACTGAGAGGGGGAGAGGAAGATAGACACCTGCAAACCTGCTTCACCGCCTGTGAAGCGACATCCCAGTAGGTGGGGAGCTGGGGGCTTGAACCAGGATCCTTACACGCTGGTCCTTGCGTTTTGTGCCACCTGCACTTAACCCACTGTGCTGCCACCCGACTCCCCTATTTATTTATTATTTATTTATGAGAAAGATAGGAGCAGAAAGAAAGATCCAGACATCACTCATGCTTGAGAGTCCAAAGCTTTATCACTGTGCCACCTCACGGACTACAATTTTTTTATATATTTATTTTCCCTTTTGTTGCCCTTGTTTTTTTGTTGTAGCTATTGTTATTGATGTCATCGTTATTGGATAGGACAGAGAGAAATGGAGACAGGAGGGGAAGACTGAGGGGGAGAGAAAGATAGACACCTGCATTCCTGACCTGCTTCACCACCTTTGAAGCGACTCCCCTGACGGTAGGGAGTCAGGGGCTCCAACCGGGATCCTTAAGCCGGTTCTTGCGCTTTGCGCCACTTGCACTTAACCCACCACGCTACCGCCCGACTTCTTCCTAGGACTTTTTTTTTTTTTAATACTGATTTATTAATGAGAGGAGAGAAAAAATTACTCTCTGGCACTTGCTGTCAGGGCTTGACCTTGGACATAATGCTTGAGCGTCCAATACTTTGCATCACCTCTCGGGGGCCATTTTGTTTTCAGAAATAGAATAGGTTCAAGTAATGATGGAGTGATTTGAGTAGTGATCCAGGTTTGAGCCCAGCCCCCCTATAGTGAAGGAAACTTTGAAGCTTAGGTGCTGTTGTTTCTTTCACTATCTCTGTCTCTATTTGTTTTTCCTCTAGGGTTATCACTGGGGCTCAATACCTGCACTACAAATCCCCTGCTCCTGGCAGCCATTTTTTAATGGATAGGATAGAAATTGAGAGAGGAGGGGAAGACAGAGGGGGAGAAAAAGACACCTGCAGACCTGCTTCAATGCTTGTGAAGTGACTCCCCTGCAGGTGAGAAATTTGGGCTTAAACCGGGATCCTTGCACTTTGTACTATGTGTACTTAGTGTGCCACTGCCCAGCCCCTTCTCTGTGCCTCTTTTTAAAATATTTATTTACTTATTTATTTTCCTTTTTGTTGCCCTTGTGTTTTATTATTGTTGTAGTTGTTGTTATTGATGATGTCCTTGTTGGATAGGACAGAGAAATGGAGAGAGGAGGGGAAGACAAAAAGGGGGAGAGAAAGACACCTGCAGACCTGCTTCACCGCTTGTGAAGCGACTCCCCTACAGGTGGGGAGCCGGGGGCTCGAACCGGGATCCTTCGTTGGTCCATGCGCTTAGCGCCACCAGTGCAAGGACCGGAAAAAAAAAAAAAAACAAGTGCAAGAACCGGGTGTAAGAATCCTGGTGGGAGCCCCTGGCTCCCCACCTGCAGAGGGTTGCTTCATAAGCGGTGAAGCAGGTCTGCAGGTGTCTTATCTTTCTCTCCCCCTCTCTGTCTTCCCCTCCTGTCTCCATTTCTCTCTGTCCTATCCAAAAACGACAACATCAATAATAACAATAACTACATCTAGGGAGTCCGCGGTAGCGCAGTGGGTTAAGCACATGTGGCACAAAGCGCAAGGGCCTGGCTACAGGATCCCAGTTCAAGCTCCCGGCTCCCCACCTGAAGGAGAATCACTTCACTAGTGGTGAAGCAGGTCTGCAGGTGTTTTTCTCTCCCTCTCTCTATCTTCCCCTCCTCTCTCCACTTCTCTCTGTCCTATCAAACAGCAATGACAACAATAATCATAACAACAATAAACAACAAGGGCAACAAAAGGGAAAAATAGCCTCCAGGAGCAGTGGATTCGCAATGTAAGCACTGAGTCCCAGTGATAACCCTGGAGACAAAAAAAGGGGGTGGTAGGAGCTGTGTGGTAATGCATTGCACATGGGGCAAAGGCAAGAACCAGGGCAAGGATCCTGGTTTTAGCTGCTGCTCCCCATCTGCATGCAGGAGGGTCGCTTCACAAGTGGTAGAGCAGGTCTGTAGGTGTCCATCTTTCTTACTCTCTGTCTTCCCCTCCTTTCTCAATTTCTCTCTGGCCTATCCAACAACAACAACAAGGGCAATAAAAGTGGTCTCTAGGAGCAGTGGATTCATAGTGCAGGCATAAAGCCCAGTGATAACTCTGGAGGCAAAAAGAAAAAGGAAAGATTACATCAACAACAGTAATAACTACAACAACAATAAAAACAACAAGGGCAACAAAAAGGGAATAAAGTATTTTTTAAAAATCTAAAAAAAATACATTTATAGTAAATCCCCTTAAATTTTTTTCTTTTTGATAAGTCAGAGAAATTGAGAGAAGGGGAGATAGGGAGAGAGAGGTCAGGGTAGATAGCATAATGGTTAAGCAAAGAGACTCATGCCTGAGGTTATAAAATCCAGATTCAATTGCCCACACCACTTAACCAGAGCTGAGCAGTGCTCTGGTTAATAATAATAATAATAATAATAATAATAGACACCTATAGTATATGCTTCACCACTTGTGAAGCTTCCCTCCTGTTATTGCAGAGCAGAGGCTTGAACCCAAGTCCTTATACATAGTAGCGTATATGCTTAACCCAGTGCGCCACCACCTGGCTCCCACAAATTACCTTAAAATTTAGGGAGTTTATGTGGTCCGGGAGGTGGCGCAGTGGACAGAGCATTGGACTCTCAAGCATGAGGTCCTGGGTTTAATCCCTGGCAGCACATGTACCAGAGTAATATCTGGTTCTTTCTCTCTCCTCCTATCTTTCTCATGAACAAATAAATAAAATATATTTTTTTAATATTAGGGAGTTTGACGGTAGTGCAGCAGGTCAAGTGCATGTGGTGCAGTGTAAGGATCCCGATTGGAGCCCCCAGCTCCTCACCTGCAAGGGAGTCACTTAACAATCAATGAAGCAGGTCTGCAGGTGTCTGTCTTTCCTCCTGTTTTCCCCTCCTCTCTCCATTTCTCTCTGTCCTAACAACGACAACATCAATAATAACTACAACAACAATAAAAAAAATAAGGGCAACAAAAGGGAAAATAAATACTTTTTTAAAATTTAGTGACTGGGTCATGGAGACAGCTCACAGGTTGAAGCACAAATCTTGTCTTATATACAGCTGAGGCTTGAGCCCTGGTACCACATGGAAAAGTGCTATGGCCCCAGAATAATCTCTGATGCTGTAGTATCTCTTCCTGTCCCCCTTCTTTTCCTCAAACTGTATCTAAATGGAAAAGTAACCCAGAAGTGGTATAACTGCACATACATGGGCTAGCAAATTAGCTCACTGTATAGTGCACTGCTTTGCCATGTGCACCACCCAGGTTCACACCCAGTCCCACTGCATTGAAGGACGCTTTGGTGCTGTGGCCTTTTCCTCTTTATCTTAGATGGAAAACAGGCACATGCTCAAGGCTTTGATTCTGCAAAATAAAAACAAAAAGTAAGGAAGATGTCCCATAATCTCTTCTGACAGCAGTAATGTTAATGTCACCCTCTTGAGAATCTTTAGAATACTATATACAGGGGGGTGGGTGGTAGTGCAGTGGGTTAAGCTCACATGGCTCAAAGCTGCAAGGACTGCCTTAAGGATCTCGGTTTGAGCCCCGGCTCCCCACTTGCAGGGAGGTCGCATCAGAAGCGGTAAAGCAAGTCTGCAGGTGTCTATCAGTCTCTGCCCCCTCTCTGTCTTCCCCTCTTCTCTCAATTTTTTTCTGGCCTACTCAACAACTATAACAACTGTAATTTAAAAAAAGTGCAACAACAAGGGCAACAAAAATAAAAGATGGCCTCCAGGAGTAGAGGATTCGTGGTGTAGGCACTGAGCCCCAGCAATAATCCTGGAAGCAAAAATAAATAAATAAATAAATGATATACAATTGGCCAAGAGATATACTGGCAAAAGTATATATATCAGAGTTGGGCGGTAGTGCAGTGGGTTAAGTGCACGTGACGCAAGACGCAAGGACCAGAGCAAGGATCCCAGTTCGAGCCCCCGGCTACCCACCTGCAGGGGAGTCACTTCACAGGTGGTGAAGCAGGTCTGCAGGTGTCTATCTTTCTAGCCCCCTCTCTGTCTTCCCTTCCTCTCTTCATTTCTCTGTCCTATCCAACAATGACATCAATAACAATAATAACTACAACAACAATAAAAAACAAGGGCAGCAAAAGGGAAAATAAATAAATATGTATTTAAAAAGTATATATATATATATATGTATATATATATCAACTAGAGGACAATTTTCCCCAATTACAACTTCCATTCTAATCAGCAAACAAGTAGAATTCAGTAAAACTTAAGGTTAACATAGATCCCACTTAAACCCTAGGTCTATTCCCTCCCTAACTTGAGGCCAGATCCCATAAACCCAGTAAAGGTTTGGATACAACAAATGACACTCTATGATTTGACAACTGGGAGAAAGGGTAGCCTCATCAGATTAAAAAAAAAAAAGTTAATGGGGGCTGGGTGGTAGCTCAGTGGATTAAGCACACATGGCACAAAGGACAAGGACGGACTCAAGTTGGCTCCCCCTGGCTCCCCACCTGCAGGAGGTTCGCTTCACAAATGGTGAAGTAGGTCTGCAGGTGTCTATCTTTCTCTCCCCCTCTCTGTTTTCCCTTCCTCTCTCCATCCTTTCCCTGCCTTTTGTTGCCTTTTTAAAAATTTATTTATTCCCTTTTTGTTGCCTTTGTTGTTTTTCTTATACTTGTAGTTACTGTTTTTTTAAATATTTATTTATTCCCTATTTGTTGTCCTTGTTTTATTGTTGTAGTTATTATTGTTGTCTGTCTTCGTTGTTGGATAGGACAGAGAGAAATGGAGAGAGGAGGGGAAGACAGAGAGGGGAAGAGAAAGATAGACACCTGCAGACCTGCTTCACCACTTGTGAAGTGCTCTCCTGCAGGTGGGGAGCCAGGGGCTCGAACTGGATCCTTAAGCCTGGCCCTTGCGCTTTGTGCCATGTGCACTTAACCCACAGTGCTACTGCCCGACTCCCCAGATGTAGTTATTGTTATTATTGATGTTGTTGTTGTTGGATAGACAGAGAGAAATGGAGACAGGAGGGGAAGACAGAGAGGGGGAGAGAAAGACACCTGCAGACCAGCTTTACCACCTGTGAAGCGACTCCCCTGCAGGTGGGGAGCCGGGGCTCGAACTGAGATTCTTACACTGGTCTTTACTGCTGGGAAATTGTGCAGATGCAGTCACATCTGCCATGTTGTGCCCTCAGGGCACTGTTGATTCCCCGCAATAGTTGAAGTGCTTTGGTTACTCCTCCCCCTTCCCATTCTCACAAGAGTTATTATCCTACCCTGGAGTGCTGTGGTTACTCCTCCTCCTTCCCATTCTCAGGAGAGCTACTCCCATAAAATCCCTTCTTCTTCCGCACCTCTCTCTCTTGCCAGCCCTTCACTTCGGTGGTTAGACACAGGGAAGGTTGCTGCTGCATGAGGCGGCCATTTTTACTACCTCCACGTGGCCCAAGCTGCTTCTCTCTCACCCAACTCTGAGGTGCCAGCGCAAATAAAGATTTGTATTCCCTCTTCGCTCCCGATCTCCTCTCTCTCTTCTCTGCGGTGCAGCTTGACACTTTACGCTTCATGTTTAACCCACTGTGGTATGGCCTGACTCCCCATTTCTCTCTGTCCTATCCAACAACAGCGACATCAACAACAATAACTACAACAATAAAACAACAATGGCAACCAAAAGGAATAAACAAATAAATAAATATTTTTGAAAAAAGAATCCCTAAAAAAAAAAAAAAAAAAACCTCATAGTGATGAAACCCCAGAGATGACACACACAGAGAGAGTAGTAGGTAGAAAAAAATAAGAGGAGGATTAGAAGAACTTTGGGGCCAGGCATTGTGCGGTAGAGCAGTGGGTTAAATGCACGTGGTACAAAGCGCAGGGACTGGCTCAGGTAGCCTGGGTCAAGCCCGTGACTTCCCATCCACAGGGGGTTCACTTCACAAGTGGTGAAGCAGTTCTTCTGGTGTCTATCTTCCTCTCCCACTCTCTGTCTTCCCCTCCTCTCTCGATTTCTCTCTGTCCTAGCCAATAATAGCAGTAACAACAACAATAATAACAATGATAAACAGCAACAACAAGGGCAACAAAAGGGGAAAAAATGGCCTCCAGGAGCAGTGGTTTCTAATGCAGGCATGGAGCTCCAGTGATAACCCTGGCAGCAAAAAAAAAAAAAAAAAGAAGAAGAAGAAGAACTTTGGGCCAAGTGGTAGTACATAATGCTAAGAGCAAGGACCGCGTTCAACATCCCTCCCCCCCAAACACACACACCTGCAGTAAGGACACTTCACAAGCCATTAAGCAGGTCTACAGGTGTCTCTATCTCTGTTTCCTCTCCCTTCTCAATTTCTCTTGGTCTTATCGAGTAAAATGGGGGGTGGGGGGAGTAGGAAAAATGGCCACCAGGAGCGGATTCATAATACTGGCACTGAGCCCCAGCTACTGGAGGTAAAGAAAGGAAAGAAGTAGAAAAAGGAGGGCTGGCGGTAGCGCAGCGGGTGAAGCACAAGTGGCGTGAAGTGGAAAGACCAGCCTATGGATCCCGATTTGAGCCCCCGGCTCCCCACCTGTAAGGTAGTCCACAGGCTGTGAAGCAGGTCTGCAGGTGTCTATCTCCCCCCCACCCCCGCACCCCCCGTCTTCCCCTCCTCTCTCAATTTCTCTCTGTCCTATCCAACAACGACAACAATAACCACAACAATAAAACAAGGACAACAAAAGGGAAAATAAATTTTAAAAAAAAGTGGGGGGGAAGTACTTCATTCATTAATGGTGTAAGTGGGGCTGGGGAGACAGCCTAATGATTGTGCAAGACTCCCATGCCTGAGGCTCTGAGGTCCCAGGTTCAATCTGCTCCACAACCATAAGCCAGAGCTGTGCAATGCTCTGATCTTTCTCTTTGTATCTCTCTCCTCTCATTTAAATAAAATACTTAAAAATAAAATTAAATTGAGGACTGTAACCACCATGTAAGTCAAGTCAATCTTAATATCTCTCTTTACTCCTACCTCTCTCTCTCTCTCATGCCCTAACATGTTCTGTTTTTAATAATAGTTTAATTTACCTGGAAATTTTTAAATTATCTTTATTTATTTATTGGGTAGAGATATCCAGAAATCAAGAGGGGAGGGGATGGTAGAGAGGGAGACAGAGAGACACCTGCAACACTGCTTCACCAGTTGCAAAGCTGGTGTTACAATACACTAGGTGGGGACAAGGGGCTTGAACCTGGGTCCTAGTGTATTGTAACATGTGCACTCAACCAGGTGTGCCACCACCTGGCCCCAATAAAATACTTTTTCTATTATCTTTATTTATTTATTGGATAGAGACAGTCATAAATCAAGAGGAAGGGGGAGACAGAGAGGGAAAGAGACAGAAAGACACCTGCAACCCTGCTTCACCACTCTCAGATCTTTCCCCCTGCAGGTGGGGACCAGGGGCTTGAACCTGGGTCCTTGAGCATTGTAACATATGCACTCAACCAGGTGCGCCACCACCCAGGCCCCAATAAAATACTTTTTAATGTGTAAATGGAGAATGGTGTTCTAGTCATGTATTTTTTATTACTTATTTTTTTTCCTTTTTGGAGGATTAATGGTTTACAGTTTATTGTAAAATACAGTAGTTTGTACATGAGTAACATTTTTCAGTTTTCCACATAACAATTCAATTCCCTCAAGGTCCTCCTCTGCCATCATGTTCCAGGACCTGAACCCTCCCCCCAACCTCAGAGTCTTTTACTTTGATGCAATACAGCATTAGTTTTGTATTTTATTTAATTTTTTTTTATTGCCATCAGGGTTACCGCTGGGGCTTGGTGCTGGCACTACAAATCCACAGCTCCTGGTGGCTATTATTTCTACTTTTTTTCTTTCTGTTTTATTTTTACTTGACAGGACAGAGAGATATTGAGGGAAATAGAGGAAGAGAGAAAGACACCTGCAGACCTGTTCACTGTTAGTGAAGCATCCCGCCTACAGGTGGGAATTGGGGCTTGAACCCAGATCCTTGTGCATAGTGATATCAGTGAGCTTAACCAAGTGCTCCCCAGCTCAGTCCCTGTAGTCATATATATATTTTTTCCTCCGGGGTTATCACTGGGAATTAGTGCCTGCATTTGGGTTGCATTGGATCGACCTTTTCGTGGTGCATCCCATTCATTGGGGAAACTGACGATCCTTCCTAGCCGACTGAATACACATGGATCCCAGTCACTTTCAAAGCCAGCAACAAGCAGCTCCTGACAGCTTTGCTGTTGACTGGCTACGGAAGAAGGGCAAACGCTAGAAGAAGAAGTGCCTGCACTACAAATCCATGGCTTCTGGATGCCATTTGTTCCCCATTTTTTGTTGCCCTTGTTGCTGTTATTGTTATTGTTGCTGTTGTTTAATAGGACAGAGAGAAATCAAGAGAGGAGGGGAAGACAGAGAGGGGAGAGAAAGATACCTGCAGACCTGTTTCACCGCTTGTGATGCGGCCCCCTCCTCCCCTACAGGTGGGAAGCCGCGGTCTCGAACTGGGATCCTTATGTCCATCCATGTGCTTAATCTGCTGCACTAGCACTCGGCCCCCTATAGTCATGTATTTTCATACACATTTCACACAATTAAAACAAGAAGATAGGGGGGCAGGCGGTAGCGCAGAGGGTTAAGGGCACATGGCGCAAAGCGCAAGGACTGGCATAAGGATCCAGGTTTGAGCCCCAAGCTCCCCACCTGCAGCGGGGGGTCGCTTCACAAGCGGAGAAGCAGATCTGCAGGAGTCTTTCTCTCCCCCTTCTGTCTTCCCTTCCTCTCTCCATTTCTCTCTGTCCATCCAACAATAGAAATAATAATAACAACAACGATAAACAACAAGGGCTACAAAGGGGGAAAAAATGGCTTCCAGGAGCAGTGGATTCCTAGTGCAGGCACCGAGCCCCAGTGATAACCCTGGAGGCAAAAAACAAACAAACAAACAAGATAATGGCCAACAGAACAGCTCACCTAGATTTTTACAACCATTTCCTTTAAACTGAAGTAACATTTTAGGAGTGCCTTTTTAAAAAATTATTTTATTTTATTTTATTATTTATTTATTGTATAGACAGTCAGAAACTGAGAGAAGGAGGGGAGATAAACAGGAAGAGAGACACTTGTAGACCTGTTTCACCACTCACAAAGCTTTCCCCCTGCAGGTGTGGACTGGGGGCTCGAACCCGGGTCCTTGAGCACTATAACATGTGTGCCACCACTCGCCCCTCCTTTTTTTTTTTTTTTAAACATTAATTTAAAAAGAAAAGAAAACCAGGATGAGGCAGCAGTGCATCTGGGAGAGTGCACGCACAACTGTGTGCAAGGACCCAAGTTTAAGTCACTGGTCCTCACATGCAGGAGAGAAGTTTCATAAGCAGTAAAGCAGTGCTGCAGTGATTCTTTCTCTCTCTCTCCCCACCCCTCTCAATTTCTCTCCTTTTCTATCAACAACAACTACAACAAACAAATGGCTACGAAGAGCATGGATTCTTTGTGCAGGCACTGAGCCCCAGCAATATCCTTGGTGGGAAGAAAACAAACAAAAACAAAGCAAAGAAAAAAAAAGCGCTCTAGGGATTTGCAGGATTCTGGAGGTCTCGAAACTTTACATCAGGCTCAACCTGACGCTGTTGACTGGCTACGGAAGAAGGGCAAATGCTAGAAGAAGCACTCATGTAGTCCAACCTTTCAATTGTATTTCAGGCACAGAGAGACACCACAGAATTGCTCCATTTTCTGGGAGCTTCCTTCCCATCCTCAATCCTCATGACATGGTGCTTCCATGTGGTTCCAGGGTTGTAACCCAGGAACGTGCATATGGGAAAATGCATTCTCTATCAGCTTAACTACCTCTCAGGCCCTGAAATTACCTTATTTAAAACCGCAAAGACTGGGGGCTGGGTGGTAGCACAGCAGGTTAAGTGCACGTGGTGCTAAGGATCCCGGATTTGAGCCCTCAGTTGGCTCCCGCCCCTGCAAGAGGTGAAGCAGGTCTTCAGGAGTCTATCTTTCTTTCTCCCTCTTTATGTTCTCCTCCTCTCTCGATTTCTCTCTGTCCTATCCAACAACAACAGCTATGCCAACAATAACAATAACAACTACAACAAGAGCAACAAATGGGAAAAATAGCCTCCAGGAGCAGTGGATTCATAATGCAGGCACCGAGTCCCAGTGATAATCCTGGAGGCAAAAACAAAACAAAACAAAACAAAACACTGCAAAGACTGATATTGCATCAAAGTAAAAGATTCTGGGGTGGGGTAGGGGGGAGTACAGGTCCTGGGAAAGGATGACAGAGGACCTAGTGGGGGTTGTATTGTTATGTGGAAAACAAAAATGTTATACATGTATAAACTATTGTATTTACTGTCGAGTGTAAAAAATAAATCCCCCAATAAAGGAAAAAAAGAAAAAAAATACTGTAAAGACTGTTATCTCTACAGCACATAATTACTATATATTATTTTACTAGTGTCAACTAGAGAAAGATTATCACAGTGTAATCAGAAAGAACTATATCTGATAACACAAATTCTGATTCTAATACATACAGGAGCAGTTTCAAGATGTGTACTGACAGGATCAAGACAAAGGGGATCAAAGGATCAGGCAAGGAAGTAGTTTGAACTTAGATCATCTGTTGTGAAACTTCTGGGATTAGTTTCTAAATGTACTTGTCTGTGGTTGGTAGGCAGACAGTTTCCAGACAGAAAGCTAGAATAATTAGGAACATTCTCACTGAACTGCTGTGTCAGCTTGTTTAACTTTCATCTAGATGTCTCAACATGGTAGCTCAGAAATAAACTGAAGTTGGACTCAAAGCAGTTTCCATACCTCTTTTTTCTTGGTGATTCCTTAGTCTACAAAATCTAGCGTATGGTCAGAACTTTAGGTGAACTGTAGCCAATTAATAAATTAGTTAATGTGCTTTAACTTGTTGACATATATGAAAATTTATCTTGTCTTTCTGTCTCACTGAGTTCTCACAATCATCTATTGGTAGTCTATTATTGTTAGTTCCATTTATTTATTTGTGCTGAATCCCAGGGTTATCACTGGGGTTCAGTTCCTACATGAGGAATCTATCCAAGGGGGCCTTTTTTTTTTTTTTTTAAATCTTCATTTGATAGGATTGAGAAGAAGAGAGACAGCTTCTTGCAGCACTCACTTCACTGCTTGTGAATCTCCCTCCGTAAAAATGCTGGGTTCTTGCTCATGGTAACTTATATGCTTAACCAGGTGCACCACAGTCTGGCCATCGTTAATTCCATTAAAAATATTTAATAAGAGAGAGGAATGAGGGAGATAGGGAGGGAGACAGAGAGACACCTGCAGTACTGCTTCACCATTCATGAGGCTTCCCCCTGCAGGTAGAGACTGTGGGCTTGAATCTAGGTCCTTGTATATTGTAATACATGCTCTCTACCAGATGCAAACCACTTCCCTGTGCTTGTTAATTCCATTTTATAGAATAGAAAAATGATTATCCAAAGCTAGTAATATAGCTCAATTGCATAATAAGGGGCTTTGCAATGTACAAGACCCAGGTTCAACATTGATAAAAGTTTGCATGTTGTGATTTCTTTCTGTCTGCTTCTCTTGTCTCTGTTAAAATGAGTCTGGAGTGATGAAGTCCATAGATGATGAGAAAAAAGATAGTTCTGGTACATCTTTTTTTTTTTTTTTTTTACTAGTCATTTATAGTATGCTCTAGATTGTTATATATTACATCTTTTCTGAGCCAGTTAGATGTATTTTTTGTCTTTATTTTTTATTATTTTTTATTTCTTTATTGGGGAATTAATGTTTTACATTCAAAAGTAAATACAATAGTTTGTACATGCATAACATCCCCCAGTTTCCTATATAACAATACAACTCCCACTAGGTCCTCTATCATCCTTCATGGAACTGTATTCTGCTCACCCACCCCCACCCAAGAGTCTTTTACTTTGGTGAGATATGCCAATTCCATTTCAGGTTCTACTTCTGTTTTCTTTTCTGATCTTGTTTTTCAACTTCTTTTTTTAAAATTTTTATTTATTTATTTATTATTATTATTAATTTTTTAAAAAATATTTTATTTTATTTATTTATTCCCATTTGTTGCCCTTGTTGTTTTATTATTGTTGTAGTTATTATTGTTGTTGTTGGATAGGACAGAGAGAAACGGAGAGAGGAGGGGTAGACAGAGAGGGGGAGAGAAAGATAGACACCTGCAGACCTGCTTCACCGCCTGTGAAGAGACTCCCCTGCAGGTGGGGAGCCGGGGTTCGAACCGGGATCCTTATGCCGGTCCTTGTGCTTTGCGCCACCTGCGCTTAACCCGCTGCGCTACAGCCCGACTCCCTATTATTATTTTTTTAATGTTTTACATTCAACAGTAAATACAATAGTTTGTACATGCATAACATTCCCCAGTTTCCCATTTAACAATACAACCCCCACTATGTCATTTATCATCCTACATGGACCTGTATTCTCCCCACCCACCCCAGAGTCTTTTACTTTGGTGCAATACGCCAATTCCATTTCAGGTTCTACTTGTGTTTTCTTCTTTTTTTTTTTTTTAATAATTTATTTCTTTATTGGGGAATTAATGTTTTACATTCAACAGTAAATACAATAGTTTATACATGCATAACATTCCCCAGATTCCCATTTAACAATACAACCCCCACTATGTCATTCATCATCTTTCATGGACCTGTATTCTCCCCACCCACCCACCCACCCCAGAGTCTTTTACTTTGGTGTAATACTCCAATTCCATTTCAGGTTCGACTTGTGTTTTCTTTTCTAATCTTGTTTTTCAACTTCGGCCTGAGAGTGAGATCATCCCATATTCATCCTTCTGTTTCTTACTTTTTTTAAAAAAATTTATTTCTTTATTGGGGAATTAATGTTTTACATTCAACAGTAAATGCAATAGTTTGTACATGCATAACATTCCCCAGTTTCCCATTTAACAATACAACCCCCACTATGTCATTTATCATCCTTCATGGACCTGTATTCTCCCCACCCACCCACACCAGAGTCTTTTACTTTGGGGCAATACCCCAATTCCATTTCAGGTTCTACTTGTGTTTTCTTTTCTGATCTTGTTTTTCAACTTCTGCCTGAGAGTGAGATCATCTCATATTCATCCTTCTGTTTCTGACTAATTTCACTTAACATGATTTTTTCAAGGTCCATCCAAGATCGGCTGAAAACGGTGAAGTCACCATTTTTTACAGCTGAGTAGTATTCCATTGTGTGTATATACCAAACTTGCTCAGCCACTCATCTGTTGTTGGACACCTGGGTTGCTTCCAGGTTTTGGATATTACAAATTGTGTTGCCAAGAACATATGTGTACACAGATCTTTTTGGATGGATGTGTTGAGTTCCTTAGGATATATCCCCAGGAGAGGAATTGCAGGGTCATAGGATAGGTCCATTTCTAGCCTTCTGAGAGTTCTCCAGACTGTTATCCACAGAGGTTGGACCAATTGACATTCCCACCAGCAGTGCAGGAGGGTTCCTTTGACCCCACACCCTCTCCAGCATTTGCTGCTGTTACCTTTTCTGATGTATGACATTCTCACAGGAGTGAAGTGGTATCACGTTGTTGTCTTTATTTGCATTTCTCTGACAATCAGAGACTTGGAGCATTTTTTCATGTGTTTCTCATCCTTTTGGATCTCTTCTGTGGTGAATATTCTGTCCATGTCCTCCTCCCATTTTTGGATGGGGTTATTTGTTGTCTTGTTGAGTTTGGCAAGCTCTTTATATATGTTGGTTATTAAACTCTTGTCTGATGTATGGCATGTAAAGATCTTCTCCCATTCTGTGAGGGGTCTCTTGGTTTGGGTAGTGGTTTCTTTTGCTGTGAAGAAGCTTTTTAATTTGATGTAATCCCATAGGTTTATACTTGCTTTAGTCTTCTTTGTAATTGGATTCGTTTCATTGAAAATGTCTTTAAAATTTATGCGGAAGAGTTTTGCCAATATTTTCCTCTAAGTATTTGATAGTTTCTGGTCTAACATCCAAGTCCTTGATCCACTTGGAATTTACTTTTGTATTTGGTGAAATACAGTGGTTCAGTTTCATTCTTCTGCATGTTTCAAGCTATTGTTTCCAACACCATTTGTTGAAGAGACTCTGCTTTCCCCATGTAGTGTCTGGGCCCCTTTGTCAAAGATTAGATGTGCATAGGTATGGGGCCTCATTTCTGGGCTCTCAATTCTCTTCCACTGGTCAGTGTGTCTATTCATGTTCCAGTACCAAGCAGTTTTGATGACAGTGGCCCTATAATACAGTTTGAGATCTGGGAGTGTGATGCCTCCGGTTCTGTTCTTTTTTCTCAAGATTGTTTTGGCAATTCTAGGTCTTTTCTGGTTCCAGATAAACATTTGTAGCATTTGTTCTATTCTCCTAAAAAATGTGCTTCGGATCTTGATGGGGATAGCATTAAATTTGTAGATGGCTCATCATTTTGATGATGTTAATTCTTCCAACCCATGAACATGGAATATCTTTCTACTTCTTTGTGTCTTTTTCAATTTTTTTGAGTAGTGACTCATAATTTTCAGTATACAAGTCTTTCACTTCCTTGGTTAGATTTACTCCTAGATATTTTATTGTTTTTGTTGCTATAGTAAAAGGTATTGATTTCTGGCTTTCAATTTCTTCTAACTTAGTGTTTGCATAGAGGAATGCCACTGACTTTTGAATGTTAATTTTGTAGCCTGACACCTTACTGTATTTCCTGATGATTTCCAAAAGCTTCTTGCTGGATTCCTTAGGTTTTTTTTTAATTATTATTCCTTAGGTTTTTCCATGTATACTATCATGTCATCTGCAAATAAGGAGAGTTTGACTTCTTCTCTTCCAATCTGTATCCCTTTAATTTCTTGCTCCTGGCTGATTGCTATGGCAAGAACTTCCAACACTATGTTGAATAGTAATGGTGATAGTGGGCAGCCCTGTCTAGTACCTGATCTGAGTGGAAATGCTTCCAGTTTTTCACCATTGAGTATGATGTTGGCTGTATGTTTGCTATATATAGACTCCACTATCTTCAGGGATTTTCCATCTATTCCCATTTTTTGTAGTGTTTTGATCATAAAGGGATGTTGTATTTGTCAAAGGCTTTCTCTGCATCTATTGATATGACCATGTGGTTTTTGGTCTTGCTTTTGTTGATGTGGTGGATCACATTGATTGATTTACGTATATCAAACCAACCTATGTGCATGCCTGGGATAAACCCCACTTGGTCATGATGAACAATCTTTTTGATATACTGCTGTATCCGGTTAGCTAGAATTTTGTTCAATATTTTTGCATCTATGTTCATCAGAGATATTGGTCTGTAGTTTTCTTTTTTGGTTGTGTCCCTGTCTGCTTTTGGTATTAGAGTAATGTTGGCTTCATAGAAGCTGGCAGGGAGTATTCCAGTGTGTTCAATCTTCTGGAAGATTTTTAAAAGTAGAGGTATTAGTTCTTCTTTGAAGGTTTTATAGAATTCATTTGTAAAACCATCTGGTCCAGGACTTTTATTTTTGGGGAGATTTTTGATAACTGTTTCAATTTCATTAGCTGTGATGGGCCTGTTCATGTTATCCACTTCCTCTTTACTTAGTTTTGGAAGTTGGTAGGTATCTAGGAAATCGTCCTTTTCTTCCAGGTTCTCTAGCTTGGTGGCATATAGTTGTTCATAGAAGCCTCTCATGATATGTTGAATTTTGGCAGTGTCTGTTGTGATATCTCCTCTTTCATTTACTAACCGATTTATTTGGGTCTTCTCCCTTTTTTGTTTTGTGAGTCTGGCTAAAGGTTTGTCGATTTTGTTCACCCTTTCGAAGAACCAACATTTACTTTTGTTGATCTTTTGTATGGTTTTCCTATTCTCAATGTTATTTATTTCTGCCCTAACTTTAGTAATTTCTGACCTTCTGGTTGCTTTAGGGTTCCTTTGTTGTTCTTCTTCTAGGTCTTTAAAGTGTGCAATTAGGCTGTTTATTTGTGCTTTGTCTTGTTTCCTAATGTGTGCTTGTATAGCTATGAACTTCCCTCTCTGTACTGCCTTAGCTGTGTCCCAAATATTTTGATAGCTTGTATCTTCATTTTCATTGAAATCTTGAAACATTTTGATTTCTTCCTTGATTTCCTCTTTGACCCAGAGGTTGTTAAGAAGTGTACTGTTGAGCTTCCACATTTTGGGACTGTTACTAATCTCTTGTTGATTGTTAATTGTTAGTTTAATTCCACTGTGGTTGAGAAGATGCTTGGGATGATTTCAATCCTCTTGAATTGGCTGATGCTGTCTTTGTGGCCTACCAGATGGTCTACCCTTGAGAATGACCCATGTGGATTTGAGTAAAATGTGTATTCCAGTTTCTTGGGATGAATGACTCTGAAAATGTCCAATAGTTCTAGTTTATCTATCTCTTCATTTAGCTCCCTTATGTCTTTATTGATTTTCTGCCTGGATGATCTGTCAAGTTAGGAGAGTGGGGTGTTGAAGTCTCCTACTATGACTGTGTTGCTGTTAATATATTGCTGTAGCTCTTTCAGTAGAAGTTTGATGTATTTAGATGGCTTCTCATTGGGTGCATAGATGTTAATAATTGTTAAGTCCTCTTGATTGACTGATCCTCTGAGCATTAAGTAGTGTCCATTCCTATCTTTTTTAATCTTATCTATTTCAAAGTCTATCATGTCAGATATGAGAATAGCTGTTCCTGCCCTTTTTTGTGGGCCATTGGCTTGTATGATAGTTTTCCATCCTTTCACTTTAAGTCTGTGTTTGTCTTGTTGAGTTAGGTGGGTTTCCTGTAGACAGCATATTGTTGGGTTGTGTTTTCTGATCCATCTTCCTACTCTGTGTCTTTTAATAGGTGAATTCAGGCCATTGACATTTATTGATATCAAAGATTGAAGATATTTTAACACCATTCTTGTAGAGTTTTAGAGTGTTCTGATATATGTCCTATTTATGGTGGTCTGATTGTTTATAGGAGACCTTTCAGAACTTCTTTCAGGGCAGGCTTGGTGATAGTTGATTCCTTCAATTGTTGCTTGTCTGAGAAGGTTTTTATGCTTCCATCTAGTCTGAATGACAGTCTAGCAGGATATAGTATTCTTGGTTGAAAGCCTTTCTCATTGAGCACTCAATAGATATCTTGCCATTCTCTTCTGGCCTGTAGTGTTTGTATGGAGAAGTCTGCTGCTAATCTTATGGGTTTTCCTTTGTAGGTGACTCTTTGTTTTTCTCTTGCAGCCTTCAATATCCTTTCTTTATCCTTATTCCTTTCCATTCTAAGTATGATGTGTGTTTAGGTCTGGGTTAATTCTGCTTTGGACCCTCTGGGCTTCTTGAATCTTTATGTCTTTGATGTTGTCTAGACTAGAGAAGTTTTCAGCTATTATGGCCAGGAGAATGCTTTCTTCCTCTCCTTCTCTTTCTTCCTCTGGTATGCCAATAATGCCATATATTGTTTCTTTTGAAGTCATCCCATAGGACTCTGTTGTTGTTTTCAGCATCTCTTTTTGAGATCTCTTACTTCTTTTTTAGTTGTCTCTAATTCATCCTCGATCTTGCTAATTCTGTCTTCAGCCTCATTGATTCTATTCTCTCTGCCCTCTACTGTTTTCTGGAGTTCATCTATTTTGTTGCCCTGCTCTGATACTGTTTTAGCTTGTTCAGCTAGTTGCCTTCTTAGCTCAGCGATTTCAGCTTTCATCTCTCTAATAACCATGAGATAATTAGTATTTTCTTCCATAGTCTCATTTGTTGTTCCTGTATTTCTGATTACAATTCTTTCAAATTCTTTACTCACTCCTGTGATTATTTCCTTAGCTAGTGTTTGGATGTTGAACTCGTTATTTTGTGCTTCACCCTCTGGAGGACTTTTAGCTGGACTCTTGTCCTGGTTCGATTCTCCAATATTTTTTCTTGTTGTTTTAACCATTTTATATATTATGTTATGAGTTGCCTTTATCAGTACTTTTCAAATTACTGATCACTATTGCCTGGATTGACTTGTGTCTAAGTAAGTTAATTAAAGGGTTCACAGTGGTGGAAGTTAACAGTTGGTTCAATGGTATTTTAATCCCTGAGTTGGAGCTAGGTGGTTTAAAGGCGTCTTTTTTTTTTTTTTCTTCCCTGTAGGCTATGGGAGGACTTTTAAACTATAAGTAGGCTTCTTAGCTTAATCACTGACTCCTGAACAAGAGATAATGACTGCCACCTCTCCAGATTCAAAGGAGGTCTCGAAACTTTACATCAGGCTCAACCTGACGCTGTTGACTGGCTACGGAAGAAGGGCAAACGCTAGAAGAAGAAGAAGAGATAAAGCAGGGTGTGGCAGAGATAATCCAGTGGTTATGCAAAGAGACTTTCACAGCCCCTCAGCTATGCCACCGAGTTTCCTTCTCCTGAGTTTCCTGGTTAGATCTCTGTCCCCTGGTGTCCCTCTCTGTCACTGCTCCAGATTCTGAGGGCAGTAGCAATGGAGACTCAGAGTTGCACTTGGTGAGTCTCTGGGGGCTCCTCTCCTCCCTTCAGCTGTCCCCTTGTTGGTGGAGCAGACTGGAGGTGGTGTCTCAACTGATAAACTGCTGGAGTGTTAGCAGTCACTTAATCTCTCCCTATGCTCCTCTCTGTCACCAGCCACACGTGTTTGTACTAACCGGTGATTTAGTGGGTTCCTGTGGTCATTCTAGTCCTGTCTTGTTTCGGTCCTGGGTGGTCTCCTTTGGTATTCCTAGTTGATCCGGGAGAGGAGAGGAGAGAAAGAGATCTGTCCTGGTACATCTTTTTTTTAAAAAAATATTTATTTAATTATTATTTTATAATATTTATTCCCTTTTGTTGCCCTTGTTGTTTTAATGTTGTAGTTATTATTGTTGTTGTCATTGTTGGATAGGACAGAGAGAAATGGGGAGGAGGGGAAGACAGAGAGGGGAAGAGAAAGACACCTGCAGACCTGCTTCACCGCTTGTGAAGTGACTCCCCTGCAGGTGGGGAGCCGGGGGCTGGAGCTCTGGTACATCTTCTATGAATACAGTCCTGAAGGAGCCTCTGGCACTGTCCTTACCTTTCTATCTAAAATTGGTTTTAGCAGCACAACCCTATGGATGAGATGGATAAAGGACCACAGAAATAGAACTTTGACTTTGCCAGGACAAGGTCCCAAATTTGCCCTCCTGCACTGCATATGGCAGAGTGCTTCTTGGCCTCTCACCTATTTCGCTGCCTCTCATGAAATAAAATTAACCACCCCCACCTCCTAACTTCCTTTGACGAAAACAAAACAAACAAACAAAAACACCCCAGAACTGTGGCATAGTGGGTAAAGTGCTGGATTTGCAAGCATGATGTCCTGATTCAGTCTGAAATATGTTCTGGTTCTCTCCCATTCCTTTCTCTTTCTTTGAAAAAAAATTATCTTTATTTATATTTATTGGATTAATGAGATAGCCAGGCATTGAGAGGAAATTGGAGGGAGAGAGAGACCTGCAGCCCTGCTTCACCACTCAAGAAGCTTTCCCCCTTCAGGTAGGGACCAAGGGCCTAGAACCTGAGTCCTTGAGCACTGTAATGTGTGTGTTCAACCAGATGTGCCACCATCCAGCCCTTTCTTCCCATTCCTTTCATCAATCGATCTATAAATCTTTAAATAAGATAAATGGAGGTAGGGTAAAGTGGGACAAGGAGCTAGCACTATAGTTATGCAAAATAATTTTATGTTGGTGGCTCTGAGATCCCAGGTTCAATCCTTGGCACCACTGAGAACCAGAGTTGAGCATGTTCTGTTAAAAAAAGGGGGGGGGAGTAAAAAAAAAAAAGGGGGGAGGGAGGCGGGTATTGGTGCACCTGGTTGAGTGCACATGTTATAGTGCGCAAGGACCTGGGTTCAAGCCCCGGTTCCCCACCAGCAGAGGGAAAGCTTCACAAGTGGTGAAGCAGAGCTGCAGGTGTCTCCGTCTCTCTCCCTATCACTCCCTTCCCTCTCGATTTCTGGCTGTCTCTATCCAAATAAATAAATAAGTAAATAAATAAAATTTTTTAAAAAGGGCGGGGGTAGATCGTATAATGGGTATGCAGCAACTCTCATGGCTGAGGCTCCCAGGAACAGATTCAGTCCACCTGCACCACCATAAGCCAGAGCTGAGCAGTGGTCTGGTGAAAAACAAAGTGTGTCCCACAGTGTATATTTATTAGGGAGGAATTTGCTTCCTTCGGTGCACTACCCTATAAAGGAACTGGAGTAAGAGTGTTTAGGCCAGTCCTGAATAACTGGGTACTAGTCCAATACTGTTTGTCTAGGCCTCTATAGGAACCACAGAAGCCAAAATTCCCTTGGTAAAAAAAACAAGATTAGGGACAAAGCCAAGCCTTCCACATCTATTGTATCCCCGCACTAAAGAAATATCTAAATTAACAGAATTAACAGGATGACAGCACTAGTTACTGCGGTTTCTCTTAGAAACTGAAGGGCAGTCAAGTGATAGCGCAGGGCGGGGCTAGGCGCACGTTGCCTAGGAACCCCGCCTCGCGCCTGGCTCAGCTTCCGTAGGACCCGCTCTACGTCGGACTCCCCCAATCTCGGAAGTGGGGGCGGAGCTAATAAGGCGTCGGAGGCGTGTGGACGGAAGTGGCTGTTGGAGGCTTTTAGGTAGCTTTAAATTTCTGCAGTTTGGGACGCTGGCCTCTTTCCGCGGGAGTCCGGTATTCCGTGAGGGATGGCTGTGGACGTGAAGTCGCGAGCAAAGCGTTATGAAAAACTCGACTTCCTCGGGGAGGGCCAGGTGAGGCTCTTGGGGGCGGAGGGGGCTCACAGAGTGACAGTGGAGGCGTCGCGCTTGGGGGTCGCGGCCTGGGGGTCGGGGGACCGGGCTGGCCGGGCTGCTTGGGGAGCGAGTCGGCCTGCGCGCCCTGGGCGGCCCCGTGTGCAGGACGACGATCCCCGGCCGGGGCCGCTCGGCTGTGGCTCGGCGTCGGGGCTCCGGGGCTCCGGGGCTCCGGGGCTCCGTTTCTGTAACTCCGAGCTGCCTAACCCTCCCCCTAAATATGTAAATGACGGCGAGCACGGACTCAGTTCACTCCTGTTTTTCTGCCTAGTTTGCCACGGTGTACAAGGCCAGAGACAAGAACACCAATCAGATTGTCGCCATTAAGAAAGTAAGTTACATTTTGTTGTTTGGGGCCTTTTTGAAGGCGTTGCTGGCTGCTCGGAAGGTGGCAGACGGACTCGTCTGGGGGAAATCACTCAGGCTGGATCTCAGGGCTCAAAGGACTGGGCGGGTGGTATGGTGGTTATGCCTGAGGCTCCAGGGTCCCAGGTTCAGTTCCCCACCAGCATCAGCGCAGCCCTGAGGGAGACGAGGTTTAGTCGGGAAGGAAGAGCCATGAGAGTTTGGTGTTCTGAAAGCACGAGGCGATGCCTCAGATCCTGCCTGCACGACAGCTCTGTCTTTTCCCGGAGACCTAGGGGACATGTTCCTAGATCATCCGTCTTGCCGCCTCGCCCTCTCCCAGCGCTGCTCAGCTCTGGCTGATGGCGGTGGTGGGGATTGAGCTTGTGACCTTGGGCGCCTTAGGTTTGAGAGTCCTTGGTGTCTCCTGGTCCAGCTTCCTTAAGTTAGAGGAGGAAGGCAATGCAGTCTGGCCAGCTGTGTGTATGGCCATCGCGAGGGAGGTCCAAGAGGCATCTCTGCAGTTGGACTAGTTTTTGTTTTGTTTCTTGTTCCATTAGTAGATTTGAAATGAAGCTATTGTATTTTCTTCATAAACTTAGACGTTGGCCTTGGGACCAAGTACTACTCTTCTGTTGGGTACTCACAAGTATTTAATAATCAAGATATTTTCAGGTCACTACTTCTGTTTCCCCTACATCCACTCCAGTCTGTGTCTGTTGTGCAAATTTACCTTGAATTTTTCAATTTTTTAAGGTTTATCTAATGGGGGTGTGATGCCAGGGATCTAACTTGAGTCCTCATGCTTGAGGGTCCAAAATTACTCATTTCACTACTCCTTAGGCCGTTCTGTGAATGTTCTCATCAGCATTAATGATAATGATGTGGGGCACTAGTTTATAGTAACTTTTTTTAAAAAAAATTTATTTATGTGTTCCCTTTTGTTGCCTTTGTTGTTTTATTGTTGTAGTTATTATTGTTGTCGTTGTTGTTGGATAGGACAGAGAGAAATGGAGAGAGGAGGGGAAGACAGAGAGGGGGAGAGAAAGAGAGACACCTGCAGACCTGCTTCACCGCCTGCGAAGCAACGCCCATGCAGGTGGGGAGCCGGGGCTGGAACCGGGATCCTTATGCCGGTCCTTATGCTTTGTGCCACGTGCGCTTAACCCACTATGCTACAGCCCGACTCCCTATAGTAACTTTTTTTTTTTCCTCCTCCAGGGTTATTGCTGGGCTCGGTGCCTGCACCATGAATCCACCGCTCCTGGAGGCCATTTTTTTCCCCCTTTTGTTGCCCTTGTTGTAGCTTCGTTGTGGTTATTATTATTGCCCTTGTTGACGCAATTCGTTGTTGGATAGGACAGAGAGAAATGGAGAGAGGAGGGGAAGACAGAGAAGGGGAGAGAAAGATAGACACCTGCAGACCTGCTTCACCACCTGTGAAGCGACTCCCCTGCAGGTGGGGAGCCGGGGGCTCGAACTGGGATCCTTACGCCGGTCCCTGTGCTTTGCGCCACATGCACTTAACCCACTGCGCCACCGCCCGACCACCCTCCCCCCCATAGTAACTTTTAAACCTGTGTGTTCGTTTGAGAAACTTAAGTGATACCGAGCTATTTATAGTCTGGGCATTTTCACCTTCATTCTGTCATTTTACTTAGAAAATATGAAGTAAGTTAATATCCTTACTTTATAATTGAGGTATCGAAGACAATGAGATTAGGTGGCTAAAACTAGCATTTAAATCTACCTACCCTGCTGGTTATTGTTTATATAAGGTGCATGGGAATGAGCCCAGGATCTCTTGATCACAGGATGAAACTTGAACAGCCTTCCTGACCTACCCTTTCTCTTTCTTTTAAAAATACTTTATTTATTTTAATGGGAGAGATAATCGACCAGAGCACAGTTCAGCTCTGTCTTGTGGTTTTAGGGACTGAAACTGGGACTTTAGAGCCTCAGGCAGTAGTCTTTTGCAAAACCATTAAGCATAAACTGTCTCCCCTGCCCCCTCACCTAGTTTTTCACCTATTTTTGAGGAGGAAGGGAGATAGCAGAATAGTAAAATGTTGTTTCAGTGCCCTTGGAGCTCTCGTAGTGCCATTGGTAGTGCTGAGACTCAGATTCAAGGCATGTTTGATACTGAGTTAGCTGTCTCCTGGCCCCTATTATTATTAGTTTTTAAAGAGTTATCTCAGGGCTGGGTGGTGGTGCACCCAGTAGAGCACACGTGTTACAGTGTGCAAGAACCCGGGTTGGAGCCCCTAGTCCCCAACTGCAAAGGGAAAGCTTCTCAAGTAGAAGCAGGGCTGCAGGTGCCTCTCTGTCTCTCCCCCATCTCCCCATTCCTCTCAATTTCTCGCTGTCCAATAAAAATAAAGATAATAAAAAATTTTTAAAAGTTCTCTCTATTTTGAGAGAGGCCCCAGAGCATAGCTCTGGCATATGCAGTGCCAGGTTCTAACTTGGGAACTCACATTTGCATGACTTCTATGCTCCTCTATGGAGCCATAGAAGTACATATGGAGTATGTACTCAGTATGTTTATTTTAATTTTTTCCAGAGTATGATTTGCTTTGGCTTATGGGGGTGCTAGGGATTGAACTTGGAACTCCAGTGCCTCCGGCTGTTGTGCTACCAATGGCTCTGTTTTTTTTCCTTTTTAAAATGTTTACCGATGAGAGGGAGAGAGAACCCGAGCATCATTCTAGCACATGTCTCGTGATTGAACTCAAGACCTCATGTTTGAGAGTCCGATGTTTCATTCACTACACCAGTTCCAGGCCACTTCCCAGCCTATTTATTGATGAAATCAATAATCCTTGTAAGAAATAATGAGGGGAGGGAGGGATAAAGAATCAGCACAGTTAACTGTCATAAAGTGGCACCAGGTGTTGGCACACTGGGTCGAGCGTATGTTATAATGTGTAAGAACCTGAGCTCAAGCCTCTGGTCCCCACGTGCAGGGGCGAAGCTTTGCAAGCAGTGCTACAGGTGTCTCTATCTTTCCTTTCCTCCTTGATTTCTGTCTCTGTCCAGAAAATATGTAAATAAAATACTTCTAAAAATTAAGTGGTGCTAGGGCTTTATGGCCTCAGACATGCAATATTATGCTCTAATTGGCTGAGCTAATCCCTAGACCTGCAATAGCCCCCTTAAGGAGAGGTGTCCTTCATGCCTTGTAACTCTCAAGTTTTATATTTTCCTATCCAGTGAGTCTTTGAGATCATGAATTTCTTTCTTGACCCATTTCTGCATATTAAATTGAGAACTTTGAATTTCTTCAAATTTCCTTACAAGTATATTCTAAATTCATTATCTGAAAGCTCTTCTCACTCTGCATCATTAGGTTTCTGGCTGTCAGATTGGTTTTGCCAAATGGGGTTTTTTTCCTGCTTCCCTGGATGCCCCCCTGCGTTCATTCTAGAGCTAGTGGCATCTTTAGCTCTGAATAGCAGTGCTGAGCTTCTTTTGTTAGACTACTTGGTAACTGAACTGCCGTGTGGATTTGAAGCAGTTGCAAATTGTTGGCCACCGACATTGAGATAATATACTTTTGTTGGAGTCTTTTCTTGAGAGCTTGTTTGGAGGTTCTAGCAGGGGAGTGCAGCTACTTTTAGACCCTCTACCGAAGACCAGTCAGTCAGTCTCTGTTCGGGGAAGGCCGTCCTCTTCGAGTGCGTGGCAACTTTGGGAGGGACGCACATGGAGCGGTGAGGGAGGAAGGGGACACCCGCCTAGCCAGCCAGATCAGCCACATCAACCCTGGTAATCAATGGGGTAACAGATGTCGCAGCCAGATAGCCCTCACATCCTGGTTGAGTCTTTTTTTTTTTTTTTTTTTTGATATTTATTCGTTCCCTTTTGTTGCCCTTGTTGTTTTATTGTTGTTGATGTCATCATTGTTGGATAGGACAGAGAGAAATGGAGAGAGGAGGAAAGATAGAGAGGGGGAGAGAAAAACAGAGAGGGGGACAGAAGCAGACATGCTTCACCTTGTGAAGCGACTCCCCAGCTGGTGGGGAGCCGGGGGCTGGAACTGGTATCCTTACTCTGGTCCTTGCCCCACCTGCACTTAACTATTTATTGATTTTTACCAGAGCACTGCTCAGCTCTGTTTTATGGTGGTGCAGGGGATTGAACCTGGGACTTTGGGGGCTCAGCCTTTTTGCATAACTTTTATGCCTGTGATACTTCCTTCTTTACATGAAATCTCAGCTGTTCTCTGATGAAATCCATTGTTCTAATATTTTGTTTTCTCAGATTTCTACAACTGTTGTTTGGTGTGTACTCTACTGGGTGAGCAATCCCCCAGTCGTTGAAATTCTGTGTTTTTTTAAAATTAATTTATTTACTTGTTATTGGATAGAGACAAAGAGAAATTGAGGGGAGAAGGGGAAATAGAGGGGGAAAGATACAGAGAGACACCTGCATCCCTGCTTCGCTATTTGTGTGGCAGGCAAGAATTCTACCACTGAACCACCAATGCTTCCAGCTTCACTACTTGTGAAGCTTTCCCCCTTCAGGTGTGGGCCAGGGGCTTGAACTTGGGTCCTTGTGTACTGTAATGTTTGCACTTAACCAGGTGAGACACCGTCTGGCCCTTGGTTTATTAATTTTTTTTTAGATTTTTTTATTAATTTTTTTTTGTTATCTTTATTTATTGGATAGAGAAAGCCAGAAATTGAGAGGGGGTGGTGATAGAGAGAGACAAATAAACACCTGCAGCCCTGCTTCAACACTCGTGAAGTTTCCCCACTGCAGGTGGGGACTGGGGGCTCAAACCCGGGTCCTTGCGCACTGTAACATGTGCGCCACCACCCGGCCCCTAGACTTTTTAATTTATTTATTAGAAAGGTAGGAGGAGAAAGAACCAGACATCCTTCTGGTACATGTGCCGGGGATCAAACTCAGGACATCATGGTTGAGGGTCTAATGCTTTATCCACTGTGCCACCTCCCAGATCACACCTGTTATTTATTTTTTAAGTGAATTTCTTTTTTGAAATTTCTTTTTATTTCTTAGATAGAGACAGAAACTAAGAAGGGTGGTCCGGGAGGTGGCGCAGTGATAAAACTTTGGACTCTCAAGCATGAGGTCCCGAGTTCGATCCCCGGCAGCATGTGTGCCAGAGTGATGTCTGGTTCTTTCTCTCTCCTTCTATCTTTCTCATAAATAAAGAAAATCTTTAAAAAAAAAAAAAGAAAAAACTAAGAAGGGAGGTGGATATAGAAACGGGAAGAGACAGATACCTGAAGCCCTGCTTCACCACTCCTGCAAGTGGGGAACAGGGGGTTGAACCCAGGTCCTTGCACACTGTAATGTGGTTAACCAGGTGTGACACCTCCAGACCTCCCGTTCCCCCTGAAATTCTCTCACATAGGAGTTTATTTACTTTTACTCAGATTATAGTTAGGACTAGTACATCTATTGCTTGATTTACATTTAAGTGCTTTATATATTTAGTGATCAATATTTAGCTTATGCTTTAAATACAAAGTGCTGTTTATAGTATATATAGGTGGGAAGGTTTTGTTTTTTTCTTTTGTCACCAGGGTGATTGTTAGGCTCATTGCCTGCATGGCTGTGGATTCTAACAAACATTCTTTTTTCCTTTCTCTAAAGAAAAGGTGAGAAGTAGAGAGGGAAAGGGAAGATAATGAGTATACCTTACTGGGTAAATCACCTCCTAGGCCTCAGTGGAGTTTCTCACTTCTGGTACTTTACCCTATTGGGCTGACTTAGAGAGAGGAAGGAAGATGGAAGGAAGTTACACCACTGAAGCTTCCTTCATTGTAGTGGGGTTTGCTTATGGCAAAGAAGCACACTATCCAAGTAAACTCCTATTTTGCAAGCCATTTATTATTAATGAAAGAGAGGGGGAGAGAGAAACAGCATTGGTCTGGCACATGAGATGCTAGGGATTGATCTCGGGACCTCATGCTTTAGAGCCCAAAGCTTATCTACGGTGCCACCTCGTAGGGTTTTCTTCTTTCTTTCTTTTAAATATTTATTATTCCCTTTTGTTGTTTCTTTTAAATATTTATTATTCCCTTTTGTTGATCTTGTTTTATTGTTGTAGTTATTATTGTTGTCTGTCTTCGTTGTTGGATAGGACAGAGAGAAATGGAGAGAGGAGGGGAAGACAGAGAAGGGGGAGAGAAAGACACCTGCAGACCTTCTTCACCGCCTGTGAAGCGACTTCGGGAGCCGGGGGCTAGAACTGGGATCCTTGCGCTTTGTGCCACATGCAATTAACCCACAACGCTACTGCCGGACTCCCAAAATTTTCTTTTATCTCTTTTTTTTAAATTTATTTTTACTTTTTAAAATTATTTATTTTCCCTTTTGTTGCCTTGGTTTTTCATTGTTGTTGTAGTTATCATTGTTGTTATTGATGTCGTTGTTGTAAGATAGGCCAGAGAGAAATGGCAAGAGGAGGGGAAGACAGAGAGGAGGAGAGAAAGACACCTGCAGACCTGCTTTACCACCTGTGAGGTGACTCCCCTACAGGTGGGAAGCCCGGGGGCTGGAACTGGGATCCTTACTCAGGTCCTTGCGCTTTGCACCACGTGCACTTAACCCGCTGCCCGCCCGACTCCTTATTTTTCTTTTTCTTGTCCTTGTTGTTTTTTAACTGTTGTTGTAGTTATTGTTGTTGTCATTGTTGGATAGGACAGAGAGAAATGGAAAGAGAAGACAGAGGAGGAGAGAATAATAGACACCTGCAGACCTGTTTCACTACCTGTGAAGTGACTCCCCTGCAGGTGGGCAGCCTGGGGCTCGAACTGGGATGCTTATGTTGGTCCTTGTGCTTTGCACAACGTGGGCTTAACCCGCTGTGCTACCACCCAACTCCTGAAAAGTTGTGGTTTTCCAGCAGTAATATTTGGGGTATTATTGGGAAAGTTTAGTCTTTATGTAAAGTAGTAGGAGGATGATTTTCATTGGTAGTAATCTATTTTGTGTAAGATTCAACCATTAATGCAGTATGTCATGCTTATTCATACTAACAGTAGCTTAATCATTTCTATTTTTATATTTTATTCATTTATTTTAATGAGAGATATACAGAGAAGGGAGAGAGCACTGCTCGGCTCTGGCTTATGGTGGTGCTGAGGATTGAAGCTGGGACCTTGGAATCTCAGGCATGGAAGTCTCTTTGCATAGACATTATGCTGTCTCCCCAGCCCACTTAATCATTTTAATTTTTTTTTTGCCTCCAGGGTTATTGCTGGGGCACAGTCCCTGCACTACGAATCCACTGCTCCTGGAGGCTATTTTTTCCCTTTTGTTGCCCTTGTTGTTTATCATTGTTGTTATTATTGTTGTTGATATTGCTGTCCTTGTTGGATAGGACAGAGAGAAATCGAGAGAGGAGGAGAGAAAAACAGATACCTGCAGACCTGTTTCACTGCTTGTGAAGTGACCCCCCTGTAGGGAGCCAGGGGCTAAAACTGGGATCCCTACACCGGTCCTTGTGCACTTAACTGCCCAGCCCCCGGAACATTTTTTCATATGTCTGTTGGCTTTTTAGATTCCTTGGTGAATATTCAGTTCATATCCTCTCCCTACTTTTGGATTGGGTTATTTTGTTGTTGTTGTTGCTGAATTTGGTGAACTTTTTTTTTTTCTTAGCCATTTGTTTGATATACGGCATGTAAGCATCTCCCATCCTGTAAGGGAGTCCCTTTGTTTGGATGGTGGTTTCTTTTTTGCTGTGCAGAAGCTATTCAGTTTGATATAGTCCCATTGGTTTGTTTTTGTTTTGCCTTCCTTGTAATTATAGGCATCATTAAAGATGCTTATAAAATTTATATTTATTACTGAGTTCTGCCAGTATTTTCCTCTAAGGATTTGATAATTTCTGGTCTAACATTCAAGTCTTTGATCCATTTGGAGTTGTCTTTTATGTGTGGTGAAATATGGTTCAGTTTCATTCTTCTGCATATTTCAACCTAATTTTCCCAACACAAATGTGTTGAAGACACTCTCCTGTCTCCATTTAGTAATTTGGATCCCCTTGTCAAAAATTAGCCGTCCATGGTTGTGGGGAAGTTATTTAAGATTCAATAAATCCTTATTTGTTTCACATTTAATATTTTAAAGACTTAATGCTTTCACTCTTATTTATTTTCATTTTTTCAGTAGCCATCAGGTTTATTGTTGGGGCTTGGTGCCTGCACTACGAATCCATTGTTCTGGTGGTCTTTTCCTTCCCTCCCTCCCTTCCTTCCTCTTCTCTCTCTCTTTCTTTCTTTCTTTCCCTTTTTTTTACTTGAGAGGACAGTGAGAAATTGAGAGGGGACAGGGAGACAGAGTGGGAGAGAGACACCTGTAACATGGCTTTATTGTTGGTAAAGGCTTCTGAGTACAGGTGGGGAATGTGGGCTTGAACCCTGAGTTCTTATGTATTGTAATGCATGTTCTCAACCCATTTTAACACCATCTGGACTGAAAGCACTTCTTTCCTTTTCTTTCTTTTCTTTCTCCACTTCTCAGCTCTGGCATATGATGGTGAAGGGGATTGAATCTAGGACTTTGGAGCTGCAGGCATGAGAGTCTTTTGCATAACCATTATGCTATCTACCCCCACCCACATTTGTTTTAATTTGATTATTTAGATGTGTAATTTAAAACCTTAATGAGCAAGGAGTGATAGGTACTTGAAACTCTCTTATGCTATTAATTTTGTCTTTCTGATAAATGGTTCATGTTATCTTGTTGCTTACAATTCTAGCAGCATATGGGGTGCTACATGTTTTGGCCATGACTCCATTTTGGAAGTGATATATAGTATGTATTAAGTCTAATTCAAAACAATTTTAATGTACTTGTTTTCTTCTGCTTCAATAGATCAAACTTGGACATAGGTCGGAAGCTAAAGATGGTAAGTGTTTCATATAATTTGACAGAATAGGAAAAGTTTCTATCTCTGAGGAAATAAATAAAATGTTAATTGGAGTTAGCAGTGGTGTTCTATAGAGTTATTACACGGCCACAGAAAAGTAAAGATAAGGGGCTGGGTGGTGGCACATCTCGTTGAGCACATTTTACAATATGCAAGGACCCAGATTTGAATCCCTGGTTCCCACCTGCAGGGGGAAATCATCATGAGTGGTGAAGCAGTACTTTAAGTGCCTCTCTGTCTCCCCCATTGCTCTTGATTTCTGGCTGTTTCTATTCGATAAATAAGTAAAGATAGGAAAAAAATTTAAAAGAAACCATTAAAAAATTACTGTAAAAAAAGACAAGAGGGAGTTGGGTGGTGTAGCGCAGCGGTTTAAACGTACATGGTGCAAAGTGCAAGGACTGGCATAAGGATCCCAGTTCAAGCCTCCCTGTTCCCCACCTGCAAGGTAGTCACTTCACAGGTGGTGAAGCAGGTCTCTCCCCCTCTCTGTCTTCCCCTCCTCTCACCATTTCTCTCTGTCTTATCTAACAATGATGACTTCAATAACAATAATAATAACTGCAACAACAATAAAAAAGGGCAATAAAAGGGAAAATAAATATTAAAAAATTAAAATAAAAAGATAGACTCAAAACAAAGAGGAAATATATTATTTCTACTATTTGAATGTTCAGAGGAACGCTCGGTTCACCTAAGTAAATAGAAGACCTTAAGGCTGTTAATGACTTGCCCTGATGTCTTCCTTACTTTTTATTATTACCTTTATTTCTTTATTGGGGATTAATATTTTGTGGTCTACAGTAAATGGAATAGTTTGTGCATGCCTAACATTTCTCAGTTTTCCACAACAGTACAACCCCCACTAGGTCCTCTGACATCCTATTCCAGGACCTGAATTCTGCCCCCACCCACCCCAGAGTTTTTTACTTTGGTATAATACACCAGTTGCATTACTTTTTGAAAAAATTTAAAATTTAATTAATAATTTATTTTTGACTCTAGGGTTATTTCTGGGGCTCAGTGCTGCCACTGTGAACCCACTGCTCCTGGTGACCATTTTTCTCATTTTATTGGATAGGGCAGATAGAAATTGAGAGAGGAAGGGGAGAGAGGAAGACAGACACCTGCAGACCTGTTTAACCACTTGTGAAGCATCCCTCCTGCAGGTAGGGAGCTGTGGGCTCGAACTAGGATCCTTGTGCAGGTCCTTGCACTTAGTACTATGTGTGTTTAACTGAGTGTGCCACTGCCTGGTCACCTTAATTATTTTTATTTTATTTATTTTTTTAAAATGTTTTTTAATATTTATTTTCCCTTTACTTGTCCTTGTTTTTCATGGTTGTAGTTATTGTTGTTACTGTTATTGATGTCGTCATTGTTGGATGGGACAGAGAAATTGAGAGAGGAGGGGAAGACAGATACCTGCAGACCTGCTTCATTGCTTGTGAAACGACTCCCCTGCAGGTGGGGAGCTGGGGGCTTGAACCTTACGCTGGTCCTTGCACTTTGTGCCACATGCACTTAACCCGCTGCACTACTGCCCGACCGACTTCCAATTATTTTTATTTTTTATAGGATAGAGACAGAGAAATTGGGAGGAGTAGGGGAAGAGATACAGAAGGAGAGAGACAGAGGGACACCTGCAGCCCTGCTTTACCTCACATGAAGCTTTCCCCCTACAGGTAGGGACCAGGGTCTTTAACCTGGGTTCTTGTACACTGTAATGTGAACACTTAACCAGGTGACCCCTCTGCATTATTTTTTCAGTGGTGGTACAAATTATCATTTCTTTAACAGCAACCCCCCCCCTCCAGCTTCTTATTTTCAAATCCAGGGTATACTTTTATGGAAGTACATAATAAATGGGGGAGAAGGTCCCCTGCCCCTTTACCAGACCTCTGCTCAGCTCTGGTGGTGGTGTGGGGGATTTAACCTAGGATCTCAGAATCTCAGGCATGAGAGTCTGCTTTGCATAACCATTATACTATCTCCTCTGTCCTGGGAAAATATTTCTTTCAAAAATAAAAAACTTATTTAGGGGCCAGGTGGTGAAGCACCTGGTTAAGCACTCATACATTACAGTGTGCAAGGACCCAGGTTCAAGCTCCTGATCTCCACCTGCAGAGGAAAGCTTCACAAATGGTTAAGCAGGGCTGCAGGTGCCTCTGTCTCTTTCCCTCTCTATCTCCTCCTCCCCTTTCAATTTCTGTCTCTATCCAATAATGAGTAAATGCAACTAAAAATATTTATTCCTTTTTGTTGCCCTTGTTTCATTGTTATAGTTATTGTTGTTATTGATGTCATTGTTGGATAGGACAGAGGGAAATGGGAGACAGGAGGGGGAAGATGGGGAGAAAAAGATAGACAGCTGCTGACCTGCTTCTCCACTTGTGAAGCAACCCACCTGCATATGGGGAGCTGGGGACTCGAACTAGGATCCTATGCTGGTCTTTTTTTTTTTTTTCCTTTTGTCATTCTTCCAATACTTGTTTGCTGGACTGTTGCTAAATCCTGTCAAGCCATCAAAAAAATTGTTTCTGTAAAACCATGCCAGATCTCATTTAAAATTTTAAATTTTGTCCTTTGCATTGGACAAGATAAAAGCATACTTGCTTTAAAAATTGTCTAAAATAGGGATTTGGGTGGTAGTGCAGCGGGTTAAGTGCACGTGGCGAGAAGCACAAGGACCAGTTTGAGCCCCCGTCTCCCTGTCTGCAGGGGAGTCGCTTCACAGGCGGTGAAGCAGGTCTGCTGGTGTCTGTATTTCTCTCCCCCTGTCTTCCCTTCCTCTCTCCGTTTCTCTCTGTCCTAGCTAACAACGATGACATCATAACAACAACAATAACAACTACAACAACAATAAAAAAACAAAGGCAACAAAAGGGAAAATTAATCAATATAAAAAATTTGTCGTGGTCTCAGAGGTGGCGTAGTTGCTAAAGCACTAGACTCAAGCATGAGGTCCTGAGTTTGATCCCCGGCAGCACATGTACCAGTGATGTCTGGTTGTTTCTCTCCTGTCTGTCTCATAAATAAATAAATAAAATCTTTAAAAAATAAAATTGTCCAAAATAGCCTTTATTTTTCTCTTGAGTATTTGTTATTTTTGGGAGAGACTCCCAAAAAATGTCAGTGAAAATGTTTGAAGTTTCAGAATTATTATTTACTGTTTGCTTTATCTTTGTATGCAGGTATAAACAGAACAGCCTTACGAGAGATAAAATTATTACAGGAGCTAAGTCATCCAAATATTATTGGTGTGAGTATGATTATGATCTGTTATTTCTGGAATTCGGGATGCTGACTTTATTGATGATAAATTATGAATTATTCTGAACAGATTAAAAGTTTATCGGGTTAATTGTTCTTGTAGGCAGTATCTTTAAAAGTATACAACTGAGGCCTGGACACCGGCACATCTAGACACATTACCATGTATGACAATTTAGCTTCAAGCCCATTGTCCCCACCTGCACTGGGGAGACTTCACAAACAGCAGGGCAGTGTTGTAGGTGTGTCGTCCCCCACCCACTCACAAACTACCACCACCAATTCCTCTCCCTGTCAAAAGAAGAGAAAACTTTTTTTTTTTAAGGTTTTATTTATTTATGAGAAACATAGGAGGAGAGAGAAAAAACCAGACATCACTCTAGCACATGTGCTGCTGGGGATCGAACTTGGGACCTCATGCTTGAGAGTCCAAAGCGTTATGTTTGTACCACCTCTCGGACCACTTTTTTGTTCCGTTTCTTTGTTTTGTTTTTGCCTCCAGGGTAATCTGCGGCTCCATGCCTGCACTACACTAGAAATCCACTGCTCCTGGAGGCCATTTTTCCCATTTTGCTGCCCTTGTTGTTGGATAGGATAGAGAGAAATCAGAGAGAGGAGGGGAAGACAGAGGGGGGAGAGAAGAGAAAGACACCTGCAGACCTGCTTCACTGCCTGTGAAGAGACTCCTCTGCAGGTGGGGAGCCGGGGGCTCAAATAGGTCCTGTGCTTCTCTCCATATGCACTTACCCGCTGCACTACCACCTCCCAATGTCTGGTTCTTTCTCTCTCTCCTATCTTCATGAATAAATAAATAAAATCTTAAAAAAAAAAAAAAGTCCAAGGACCGGCATAAGGATCCCGAGCCCTGGCTCCCCACCTGCAGGGGAGTCACTTCACAGGCAGTGAAGCAGGTCTGCAGGTGTCTGTCTTTCTCTCCCCCTCTGTCTTCCCCTCCTCTCTCCATTTCTCTCTGTCCTATCTAATAACAATGACATCAATAATAATAACAACAACAAGTGCAACAAAAGAAAACAAATAAATATTAAAAAAAATTTTTAAATTATATATAGATATAAATATATATAATTTTTTTTATTCCTCAGGACTGCTAATTCGTAGCCAAAAAAGCTGGGAGGGAGTGAATGCTAAATTTAATAAAATTACTTAAAAGTTTTTGTTTTTTAAAATTTTTTAGTATTTATTTTCCCTTTTGTTGCTCTTTTTTATTGTTGTTGTAGTTATTATTGTTGTTATTGATGTCATCATTGTTAGGACAGAGAGAAATGGAGAGAAGAAGGGAAGACAGGGAGAGACCTGCTTCACCGCCTATGAAGCATGTGGGGAGCTGGGGGCTCGAACCAGGATCTTTTTTTTTTTTTTTAAGATTTTATTTATTTTATTAATGAGAAAGATAGAGAGAGAAAGAGCCCAGACATCACTCTGGTATATGTGCTTCCGGGGACTGAACTCAGGACCTCATGCTTGAGAGTCTAGTTCCTTAACCACTGTGCCACATCCTGCACCACAGAACCAGGATCCTTATACCGGTCCTTGCGCTTTACCTGCTGCGCAGCTCCCTTACTTAAAGTTTATTTATTTTTATTTATTTATTCCCTTTTGTTGCCCTTTGTTTTTTATTGTTATAGTTGTTGTTTTTGATGATGTTGTTGTTGAATAGGACAGAGAGAAATGGAGAGAGGAGGGGAAGAGGGGGGCGAAAGAAAGATAGACACCTGCAGACCTCCTTTACCGCCTGTGAAGCAACTCCCCTGCAGGTGGGGATCTAGGGGCTCGAACCGGGATCCTCATGCCGATCCTTGCTCTTTGCTTCACCTGCACTTAACCCGTTGCGCGACTGCCCACCTCTCTTAAATTTTTAAAAAATATTTTTTTATTTATTCTCTTTTGTTGCCCTTGTTGTTGTTACTGATATTGTCGTTGTAGGATAGGACAGAGAGAAATGGAGAGAGGGGAAGACGGGGAGAGAAAGATACCTGCAGACCTGCTTCACCATTTGTGAAGCGACCTCCTGCGGGTGGGGAGCCTGGGGCTTGAACCGGGATCCTTATGCTGGTCCTTGTGCTTTGCACCACCTGTGCTTAACCCGCTGAGCTACCACCCGACTCCCCCCTACTTGAAGTTTTTAAGCATGGGCAGGGGTAGATAGCATAATGGTTATGCAAACAGACTCTCTCATGCCTGAGGCTCCAAAGTCCCAGGTTCAATCTTCTGCACCACCATAAGCCAGAGCTGAGCAGTGCTCTGGTAAAAGATAAAAAAATAGTGGTCTGGGAGGTGGTGCAGTGATAAAGCTTTGGACTCTCAAGCATGAGGTCCTGAGTTTGATCCCTGGCAGCACATGTGCCAGAGTGATGTCTGGTTCTTTTTGTCTCCTCCTATCTTTCTCATTAATAAATAAATAAAATATTTTTTAAAAAAGTAGGGAGCCGGGCGGTAGTGCAGCAGGATAAGCACAGGTGGCACAAAGCGCAAGGACCGGCATAATGATCCCGGTTTGAGCCCCCGGCCCCCCACCTGCAGGGGAGTCGCTTCACAGGCGGTGAAGCGGGTCTTCAGGTGTCTATCTTTCTCTCCCCCCCTCTGTCTTCTCCTCCTCTCTCCATTTCTCTCTGTCCTATCCAACAACGACAATAACAACAATAATAACTATAACAATAAAATAACAAGGGCAACAAAAGGGAATAAATAAATAATTTTAAAAAATAAAGTTTTTAAGCAGATTTAGTTGCTTACTTATTAAAGAGGGAGTGGAGAGAGGTAAAGGCTTATGTAGTAGTGCCAGGATCAAACTCATGATCCAAGCTCACAAGCCTGATGTGCCACATAACAGCTGTAAAATGATTTAAATTTTGCAGGGAACATCAGCGGTACAAATGCATATATTTTCTTATTTCTTTATTGAGGGATTAATGGTTTACAGTTGACAGTAAAATAAAAACTTGTACATGTGTATCATTTCTCAGTTTTCCACATAACAATACAACCCCCACTAGGTCGTCCTCTGCCATCATGTTCCAGGACCTGAAACCTTCCCCCCACCCCAGAATCTTTTACTTTGGTGCAATACACCAAGCTTATTTAAACTTTTAAAAATCATTTCAGTTGGTATAATACTGTCAAGTATTTATCAAGGAATCACATTTTGATGTTTAAAATGTTTACTTTACAGCTCCTTGATGCTTTTGGACATAAGTCTAATATTAGCCTTGTCTTTGATTTTATGGAAACTGATCTAGAGGTAAGAATATACTCTAAACTGAAATTTCATCTGAATTCTTTTTTAGTTTTATGATTCACTTTTTATTTGTTTATTTATTGCCTCCAGGGTTATCTTTGGGGCTCTGTGCCTACACTGAATCCACTACTACTGGTGGTCTCTTTTTTTTTTTAATTGGATAGGACAAAGAGAAACGGGAAAAGGGAGGGAGATAGATACCTGTAGACCTCTTTCACTGCTTGAGTAGTGGCCCCGTCACACACTCCCGCCCCCGCAGGTGGAGAGCCAGGCACTCGAACCAGGATCCTTTTGAGGGTCCTTGAGCTTCGTACTATGTGTGTTTAACCCGATACGCCATGCTTGATCCCCAGATTAATTTATTTTTATAAGAGAGACCAGAGCACTGCTTGGCAGAGCTTTACTGAATAACTGCAAACACAGGCTACACATCTTCTCTCTACCTATTGAGTTACCTTCTTGGCCTCTTCTGAGTCACTTACTTTGAAATCATTTAGCTGTGTTTTCGGTGTTAAATACAGTGAATTGGATTATATGAGAATTTCTTTGACAAAGTTACCTCATTCACATTGTTCTTAGAGATGTAGTAGGTCTTTGGAAATTTAGAGCTTTTTTTACATTATGACAGAATATTAACCTTTTGTTTATAGTCATCGTTGGGGGGGTTCACTGTACTGGGCCATTTTTTGTTTGTTTTTAATTTATCAAATGGAAGTATTGACAAGACCATAGGATAAGAGGGGTACAATTCCACATAATTCCCACCACCAGAATCCCGTATCTAGTCCTCTCCCTTGATAGCTTCCCTACTTTTTTTTTAAAGGAAAGATTAAAAAAAATTTTATATGTATTTTCCTTTTTGTTGCCCTTTTTTATTGTTTTTGTAGTTATTGATGTTGTTATTGAATAGGACAGAGAAATGGAGAGAGGCGGGGAAGACAGAGGGAAAGAGAAATTTAGACACCTGCAGACCTGCTTCACTGCCTGTGATTCCCCCTGCAGGTCTGGACCGGGGGCTCAAACCGGGATCCTTACTCCGGTCCTTGCACTTTGCACCACGTGCGCTTAACCCGCTGCACTACCGCCAGACTCCCTACCTTCCCTATTCTTTATTCTTCTGGGATCACGAACCCAGGATCATTATGGTGTACAGAAGGTGGGAGGTCTGGCTGGCTTCTGTAATTGCTTCCCCACTGAACATCGGCGTTGATAGGTCAAACCATACTCCAGCTTTTTTTTTTTTTTTTTCTTTCCTCCTCCAGGGTTATTGCTGGGCTTGGTGCCTGCACCATGAATCCACCGCTCCTGGAGGCCATTTCCCCCCCCCTTTTGTTGCCCTTGTTGTAGCTTCGTTGTGGTTATTATTATTGCCCTTGTTGACGCAATTCGTTGTTGGATAGGACAGAGAGAAATGGAGAGAGGAGGGGAAGACAGAAAAGGGGAGAGAAAGATAGACACCTGCAGACCTCCTTCACTGCCTGTGAAGCGACTCCCCTGCAGGTGGGGAGCCGGGGGCTCGAACCGGGATCCTTACGCTGGTCCCTGTGCTTTGCGCCACATGCGCTTAACCAACTGTGCCACCGCCCGACCCACCAGCTTTTTTTTTTTTTTCTTTAATTTCTTGAACCTAGAGCCTAAGGCATGAAAGTTTCTTTGCGTAACCATTATTCTATCTATGCCTGCCCTGTTTTGGGTCAGTTTATTCAGATAGAAAGACAAAGAGAGACACCACTCTAGGAAAGGTTCCTGGTGCATTGGGAGAAGTGTGTGATTGGATTTTGCATATAACAAGTCAGGTATGCTGCCAGGTGAGTTAATTTGTCAGCCCTGAAATATCAACTTTTGAAAGCAGTTCCTTTTTGAGGTAAATAAAATTTGATGCTTTTCATTAATGTGAATTGAATCTCAAAAATTGACAGTTGTAGAATATGTAACAGGTAATGTTCTCATTGCTGCTCTTGGGGATACAAGATGGTACCACAACTTTGTGAAACAGTTTTGTAGTTTTTATGTGGTTAATCATATACTAAAGATTGTATGTAGTACTACCATTGCTAGTTATTTTCCCAGGAGAAACAAAGATATATCTACATAGAAATCAGGTAGTACACAGATAATTTTATTAATAATTAAATAAACTAGAATAAATAACCAAACTATTCTCCATCTAAAGAAATATAATAAGAGCAGGGGTAGATAGCATAATGGTTATACAAAGAGACTCTTATACCTGAGGCTCCAAAGTCCCAGGTTCAATCCCCTGTACCACCATAAGCCAGAGCTGAGCAGTGCTCTGGTAGAAAGAAAAAAAAAGTATAAGAAAAATTGGCACATAGTGACATACTATTCAGGACTAAGTAGAAACAAATTACTGATACTTGGAGCAATGTAGAGATGAATCTGGCATACATTCTACTAAATGTAAAAAACCATCCTCAAAAGACTTAGCATATGATTTCATTTCTGTGGTATTCTGGAGAAAACAGAACTAAAGGAGTAGAAATTAGATCAGTGAAGGGGATGGGAGGTGGCTCACCCAGTACCGCACATGTTACTATGTGCATGAATTTGAGCTCCAGGCCACAACATAGCAAGCATCTGCCGGGGCCAAGTTTACCTCACTCTCTCTCACTTTCTGTCTAGTGGGAAAAGAAAAAAAAAAAGGGCTTATGTAGGCCTTGAGCCCTAGCAATAACCCACAGTCGAGCCACCCCCCCCAAAAAAAAAAAAAAATTAGATTTGTGGTAGTCAGTCCTGAAGGGCCTTAGGGTAGGAATACAGTGATATGTAGATGTGTTTATGTATTATATTTTAGATGATACATATATTTAATTTTACTAGTGATTTAATAGTGGTTTACAAAATTGTACAATTACAGAAGTATCGTTGCACACCATACTTACCACCAGAGTTGTGTGTCTCCACTGCATCCCTACCTATAACCACAATTGTAGTGTTATATTTTGTTTATGGTGGTGATTAGATCTGTGGAAGTGGTTCTTTTTTAATATTTATTTATTCACTTTTGTTGCCCTTGTTTTATTGTTGTAGTTATTATTGTTGTTATTGATGTCATTGTTGGATAGGACAGAGAGAAATGGAGAGAAGGAGGGGGAGACAGAGAGGGGGAAAGATAGACACCCGCTTTACCACTTGTGAAGCGACTTCCCTGAAGTTGGGGAGCTGGGGGCTCAAACCGGGATCCTTACACTGGTCCTTGGCTTTGCGTCACATGCACTGCCCGACTCCCTGGAGGTGGTTCTTAAGACTCGGAGCAAAGTGCAAGGACCAGTGTAAGCATCCTGGTTCCAACCCCCACTCCCCACCTGCAGGGGTGTCGCTTTACAGGCGGTGAAGCAGGTCTGCAGGTGTCTTTTTCTCCCCCTCTGTCTTCCCCTCCTCTCTCCATTTCTCTCTGTCTTATCCAACAATGACAATGACAGTAATGACTACAACAGTAAAACAACAAGGGCAACAAAAGGGAATAAAATAAATATAAAAAATTAAAAACAAAAATCATGGATCTACAATAGAAGTAATACCTGACTTTTTCCAAAAAGGGGAGAAATTGGGCCAGAGAAATAGTTCACTGGGTAGGGCACCTGCCCTGCCATGCATATGACCTGTTTGGATTTCTTGCACCACATGGGAAATGTTGTAGTATTGCGGGATAGAGGGACAGCTGTAGTGAATCTTCTTCCTTTTCTGTTAATTAAAATTTGGTCTGGGTATTGACATAACATGTGTGAGAAACCCTAACTTGTGAGGCTGAGGCTGGAAGTAGAAGTACTGAAGTGGAAATTTGTAGTTCAGGAATAAACTGACGATAGGCATAATTCACAATTAATTCCATTGGAACAGGCTTTCATTTTTGTTTAGTTTAAGTTCTATTTTCTGTTGTTTGTGTGTACTTACACATTTATAACTGTTTTACAGGTTATAATAAAAGATAATAGTCTTGTGCTGACACCATCACACATTAAAGCCTATATGTTGATGACTCTTCAAGGGTTGGAATATTTACATCAGCATTGGATTCTGCATAGGGTAAGATTTTTATTTATTTACTTATTTATTCTCTTTTGTTGCCCTTGTTGAAAAATTTTTTTAATTCCCTTTTGTTGCCTTTGTTGTTGTAGTTACTATTGTTGTTATTGATGTCATTGTTGTTGGATAGGACAGAGAGAAATCGAGAGAGGAGGGGAAACGGGGAGAGAAAGACACCTGCAGACCTGCTTCATTGCTTGTGAAGCGACTTCTCTGCAGGTGGGGAGCCGGGGGATCGAACTGGGATCCTTACATGGGTCCTTGTGCTTTGTGCCACCTGTGCTTAACCTGCTTCATTACTGCCGACTCCCCAGGTAAGATTTTTTAACCAAGTATGATTGCTTTTTTTTTTTAAATTTATTTATTCACAAGAAAGATAGGAGAGAAAAAGAACCAGACATCACTCTGGCACATGTGCTGCCACTGCCAGGCATTGAACTTGGGACCTCATGGTCAAGAATCCAGTGCTTTATTTACTGCACCACTTCCTGGACCACCAAAATAACTTTTCTGCCTGAGTATTTAACCAACAAACTGATGAACCACATTCAATTTAAAATGAAGCATACAGCGTTCCAGTTTTGAAAGCAGATTTGCTGCAGTCACAGAAGCAAAAGCCACAAACGCCTGAACAGGGACATGAACCCTGTATCTTCAAGATTAAGAGTCTAATACTCTACCAACTGAGCTATCCAAGAACTCCTCCATTGGGGGACTCTTGTTTATTTGCTATAACTAACAAATTACCTTTTTTTTTTTTTTTTTAAATACCAGAGCACTGGTCAGCTCTGTCTTATGGTGGTACAGGGGATTGCATCTGGGACTTTTTTAGAGCCTCAGGCAAGAGACTCTGTTTGTGTAACCATTATGCTATTTCCTCTGCCCACAAATCACCTTTGTAAATTAAATTTAGATTATTGTGTTTGTTTGTTTTTTTCAAAATAAGACAAAACAAGCATTTCTTTTCATTCACCACTCATTTCAAACATTTTTCAAATTAAAAATTTTTTTCCCACTAGGATTTTTGCTGGGGCTTGGTGCCCACACCTGGATTGATCAAGGGATCAAGCCCACTTTTTTTTTCTTTAAATAGATATAGAATGAGAGGGAGATGGGGAAAAATATTTTAAATAATAATCATCATCATCATCAATAAAATTTAGTGGTTCAGGAGGTGGCGCAGTGGATCAAGCATTGGATTTTCAACCCTGAGGTCCTGAGTTCAATGCCCAGCGCACATGTACCAGAGTGATATCTGGTTCTTTCTCTCTCTCATATCTTTCTCTTTTCTGATCTTATTTTTCAACTTCTGCCTGAGAGTGAGATCATCTCATATTCATCCTTCTGTTTCTGACTTATTTCACTCAACATGAATTTTTTTTTTTTTCTCCTCCAGGGTTATTGCTGGGCTCGGTGCCTGCACCATGAATCCACCGCTCCTGGAGGCCATTTTCCCCCCTTTTTGTTGCCCTAGTTGTTGCAGCCTCGTTGCGGTTATTATTGCCATTGTTGACGTTGCTTTGTTGTTGGATAGGACAGAGAGAAATGTAGAGAGGAGGGGAAGACAGAGAGAGAGGGGGAGAGAAAGATAGACACCTGCAGACCTGCTTCACCGCCTGTGAAGCGACTCCCCTGTAGGTGGGGAGCCGGGGGCTCGAATTGGGATCCTTACGCCGGTCGGGTCCCTGCGCTTTGCGCCACGTGCGCTTAACCCACTGCGCCACCGCCCGACCCCCAACATGATTTTTTTCAAGGTCCATCCAAGATTGGCTGAAAACAGTAAAGTCACCATTTTTAACAGCTGAGTAGTATTCTATTGTGTATATATACCACAACTTGCTCAGCCACTCATCTGTTGTTGGACACCTGGGTTGCTTCCAGGTTTTGGCTGTTACAAATTGTGCTGCCAAGAACATATGTGTACACAGATCTTTTTGGATGGATAATGTTGGGTTCCTTAGGATATATCCCCAGGAGAGGAATTGCAGGGTCATAGATAGGTCCATTTCTAGCCTTCTAAGAGTTCTCCAGACTGTTCTCCACAGAGGTTGGACCAATTGACATTCCCACCAGCAGTGTAGGAGGGTTCCTTTGACCCCACACCCTCTTCAGCATTTGCTGCTGTTACCTTTTCTGATGTATGACATTCTCATAGGAGTGAAGTAGTATCTCGTTGTTGTCTTTATTTGCATTTCTCTGACAATCAGAGACTTGGAGCATTTTTTCATGTGTTTCTCATCCTTTTGGATCTCTTCTGTGGTGAATATTCTGTCCATGTCCTCCCCCCATTTTTGGATGGGGTTATTTGTTGTCTTGTTGTTGAGTCTGGTAAGCTCTTTATATATGTTGGTTATTAAACTCTTGTCTGATGTATGGCATGTAAAGATCTTCTCCCATTCTGTGAGGGGTCTCTTGGTTTGGGTAGTGGTTTCTTTTGCTGTATAGAAGCTTTTTGATTTGATGTAGTCCCATAGGTTTATACTTGCCTTAGTCTTCTTTGTAATTGGATTCGTTTCATTGAAGATGTCTTTAAAATTTATGTGGAAAAGAGTTCTGCCAGTATTTTCTTCTAAGTATCTAATAGTTTGTGGTCTAACATCCAAGTCCTTGATCCACTTGGAATTTACTTTTGTATTTGGTGAAATACAGTGGTTCAGTTTCATTCTTCTGCATGTTTCAAGCTATTGTTTCCAACACCATTTGTTGAAGAGACTCTGCTTTCCCCATGTAATAGTCTGGGCCCCTTTGTCAAAGATTAGATGTCCATAGGTGCGGGGGCTCACTTGATTTCTTCTTTATGTTGTAGACAAATAGGATTTTAATTTTTTTGGTAGAAAATTTTATGTATCTAATTTAGTACATAAATTAGCTGAATATTCCTCTTCTTTCTCTATGTGTGCCCTTCAGTTATTCCACCAGGTGGTGCTGTGAGTACTTTAAATTACTTGTGAAATTTAGAAATGGTAAAGACCTAATTTTTTTTTTTTGAAGAATTTATTTATGAGAATGATAGGAGGAGAGAGAGAAAGAACCAGATATCACTCTGCTACTTGTGCAGCAGTGGATTGAATTTGGGAACTCATGGTTGAAAATCCAATGCATCATCCACTGAGCCACCTCCCAGATCACACTAAAGACCTAATTCTTCGTTTTATTTCATAGACTAAGAGCTAAATTTCTAAGTGACCTGACTGAAGTCATGGATATTTATCAATTTATTATTTATTTATTATTGGATAGAGACAGAGAAATTCAGAGGGAAGGGGGAGAGAGAAACCTGCAGCACTGCTTCATCACTCATGAAGCTTTCCCCCTTCAGATGGGACCAGGGACTTAAACTTGGATCTTTCCACACTGTAATGTGTGTGTTATACCAGGTGCGCCACTACTTGGCCCCGTGGATTTTTTTTTTTTTAAAAAAAGCACCAGAGCACTGATCTACTCTCGCTTATGGTGGTGCAGGGGATTGAACCTTGGGCTTTGGAGCCTCAAGTGTGAAAGCATAACTATTATGCTATCTATTTCTGCCCCCATAGAATTAAAAAAAATCTTTTTTATTATTATCTTTATTTATTGGATAGAAACAGTCAGAAATCGAGATGGTAGGGGAGGTAGAGAGGGAGAGAGAAAGAGAGACACCTACAGCTCTGCTTCACCACTTGCAAAGCTTTCCTTCTGCAGGTGTAGACCGGGGGCTCGAACCAGGGTCCTTGTGCACTAACATATGTGTTCAACCAGGTGTGCCACCACCCGCTCCCATGAATTTTTTTTTTTTTAATTCAAATGGTGAGGGGGCCAGAATAAGTGCACACATAGTGCACAAGGACGCAGGTTCAAGCTCCTGGTCCATATATTCAGGGGGAAAGCTTTACAAGTGGTGAGGCAGGGCTACAGGTGTCTTTCTCTCTCTACCTCTACCTGTCCTCTTCAATTTCTCTCTGTCTCTATCCAATAATAAATTTAAAAAGTCACTATCTAATAAATGATAGGATACTAGAACCTAGATCTTTTGGCTTAAAATTCATTGTTCATGCTACACAGTTATTGGGGTGAAGAGTTAATAGTGAGAGTCTATATTAAAGTATACAATGCTAAAATACTTGTTTAAAAAAATCCTTTGTATCTAAAATCCTATGAAGGGGGCGGGTTGTGGTACACCTGATTATGCACACACATTACAGTGCACAAGGGCCCAGGTTTGAGCCCCTGGTCTCTTTGTCTCTCTCCTTCTCTGTCTCCCCCCCTCTCAATTTCTGGCTGTTTCTATCCAATAAATATTTAAATAAAGATAATAAAGGATGTTTTTTTAAAAAAAATCCTATGAAGTAATAAAAAACCAAAATGAAAAATTTTGAAATGGTTGACTGTTAGCCATTTTTAGCCATTGAAGTATTACTGATAGTTTAGATAGGTAAATGTTTTTAGGCACCATATTTATGTATATATTTTATGGCTAGAAATTCTCATAACTAAAATTATTTGGTTGTCAGAAAATTAACGAACTTTTCAATGTTTTTTATACAAAAATGTTTTGACTTTTCCAACAACCAATAGAATATCCTTTGGGCTGTTTCCAATTTTTTAAAAAAAAATATTTATTCTCTTTTGTTGCCCTTGTTGTTTTATTGTTGTAATTGTTGTTGTTGTTGGATAGGACAGAGAGAAATGGAGAGAGGAGGGGAAGACAGAGGGGGAGAGAAGATAGACACCTGCAGACCTGCTTCACCACCTGTGAAGCGACTCCCCTGCAGGTGGGGAGCTGGGGGCTCGAACCGGGATTCCAGTCTTTGCACTTTATAATACCTGTGCTTAACCTGCTACGCTATTGCTCGACTCCCTGTTTTTAATATATATTCCCTTTTATTGTCCTTGTTAGTTTATTGTTGTTGTTGTTGGATAGGACAGAGAGAAATGGAGAGAGGAAGGGAAGACGGGGGGAGAGAAAGATAGACACCTGCAGACCTGCTTCACTGCTTGTGAAGTGACTCCCCTGTGGGTAGGGAACTGGGGTCTCAAACCCGGAGCCTTATGCCGGTCTTTGCACTTTGCAACACTTGTGCTTAACCTGCTGTGCTACCGCCCAACTCTCTTGTTTTTAATAGTTTTTTTCGGCATAGATTTGAAGAATATACTCTTCCTTTCTAAATGCATAGCAACATGAAAAAAATTTTTAAAATATTTATTTATTTTCCCTTTTGTTGCCTTGTTTTTCATTGTTGTTGTAGTTATTCTTGTTGTTGTTATTGATGTTGTCGATGTTAGATAGGACAGAGAGAAATGGAGAGAGGAGGGGAGGACAGAGAGGGGAGAGAAAGACACCTGCAGACTGCTTCAGTGCCTGTGAAGCAACCTACCCTGCAGATGGGGAGCTGGGAGCTTGAACCAGGTTCCTTAGCCTGTCCTTGCGCTTTGCTGCATGTGCACTTAACCAGTTGTGCTACCGCCCGACTCCCAATACATAGTATTCTTAATATTTTATTTCTTTTTTATGAGAGAAAGATCAGAGCAGTGATTGGCTCTGGCTTATGTTGGTGCTAGGGATTAAACCTGGGACCTTAGAACCTCAGCTATGAAAGTCAACCATTATGTTGTTATAATAGTATTTCTAAAAAACATTATCTTTATTTATTGGATAGAGACAGCCAGAAATCAAGAGAGAAGGTGGTGATAGAGAGGGAAAGAGACAGAGAGACACCTGCAGTCCTGCTTCACTGCTTGCAAAGCTTCCACCTGCAAGTGGGGACCAGGGGCTTGAACCTGGATCCTTGCGCACTGTAACATGTACGCTCAACCAGGTGTGCCAACACCTGGCTCCCAAATAATACTGTTTTTAAAACAAAATTATATATATATGTGTTACTGTTATTTAATTATAGCTGCTATTTGCTGAGTGCTTATAATAAGCCAGTCAATATACTAGAATATTTTTAAAGATTTATTTTTTTAGTCATGAGAAAGATGGGAGGAGAGAGAAAAAATCACTCTGCCCCATCTCCTGGACTACTACTAGAATTTTCTTTCTTTATTTTTAGCTTCCTTTATTAATGGTGAGGTAAGAGAGAGCCAGAATATCATTCTTGGACATTCATTCAGTGCTAAGGATTGAACTCAGGACTCCATGCTTAAGAGAGTCCACTGAAACATCTCCTGGGCCTGTCATAGGGGCCTATAGAAAATTGTATTTGGGAGTCAGGCGGTAGTGCAGTGGGTTAAGTGCAGGTGGTGCTAAGCACAAGGACCAGTGTAAGGATCTCGGTTTTTGAGCCCCTGGCTCCCCATGTGAAGGGGAGTCTCTTCACAGGTGGTGAAGCAGGTCTGCATGTGTCTTTCTCTCCCTCTCTGTCTTCCCCTCCTCTCTCCATTTCTCGCTATCCTATCCTACAACAACAACAATAATAACTACAACAATAAAACAACAAAGGTAATAAATATTTAAAAAAAGAAAGAAAGAAAAGAAAATTATATTTAACGCAAATCGCAAGGACCGGCGGCCGGTGTAAGGATCCTAGTTCGAGCCCCTGGCTCCCCACCTGCAGGGGGTCACTTCACAGGTGGGGAGCCAGGTCACTTCACAGGTGCAGGTCTGCAGGTATCTATCTTTCTCTCCTCCTTTCTGTCTTCCCCATCTCTCTGTTCTATCCAACAACAATAGCTATGACAACAGTAACAACTATTAAAAGGGCACTAAAATGGGAAAAATGGCCTTCAGGAGCAGTGGATTTGTAGCGCATGTCCTGAGCCCCAGCAAGAGCCCTGGAGGCAAAAAAAAATTAAAAGAAAAGAAATTATTATATTTAATCATCACAGCCATTCTGTGAAGTAGGCAAATCAAATCTCAGTGAAATTAGGTATCTTAACCCAGGACTCATCAAGTAATGTAGTCAACCGTATGTTTCTTTAACCTTTAGTTATCAGAAAAGTGATGATGCACTTTTTAAAATTTCATTTATTTATTAATGAGAAAGGAGCAGAAAGAGAAAGAACCAGATATCACTCTGGCACATGTGCTGCCGGGGATCAAACTCAGGACCTCATGCTTGAGAGTCCCAAAGCTTTATACACTGTACCTACCACCTCTCGGACCACAGTGATGCACTTTTTAAAAATATTTATTCATGAAGAAGATAGGAGGAGAAAGAGAGAGAGAGAGAAAATAAGAATGAACCAGACGTCACTGTGGTATATGTGATGTCGGAGATTGAACTCAGAACCTCATGATTGAGTCCATTGCTTTTTTTTTTTTTTTTAACCAGACCACTGCTCAGCTCTGGCTTGTGGTGGTAGTGTGTGTGTCTGTGGGGGGTATTTTGAACCTGGGACTTTGAAGCCTTAGGCATGAACATGTCTTTGCATAACCATTATGCTATCTATCCTCTGCCTGCCCTTGTTCATTGTTGCTGTTTTTATCATTGTTGGATAGGACAGAGAGAAATGGAGAGAGGAAAGGAAGACAGAGAGGAGGAAAGACACCTGTTGATCTGCTTCACTGCTTGTGAAGCAACCCCCCACCCCTGCAGGTGGGGAGCCAGGGGCTCAAACCGGTATCCTTATGCCTGTCCTTGCGCTTGCACCATGTGCGCTTAACCCGCTGGCTACTGCCTGGCCCCTGAGAGTCCATTGTTTTATCCACTGCACCACTTCCTAGTCCACCGATGATGCATTTTTGTATAGAAACGCATAGAAAAAAATGTCCTGACTTTTCTGACAACCTAATAGTATTTTATATCAATTAAAAATGGTAATGTTTACCTGCAGGGGGAAAGCTTTTCGAGTGGTAATGCAGTGCTACAGGTATCTCTGTCTCTCTCCGTCTCTGTCACCCTCTTGATTTCTGGCTGTCTGTCCAATAAAGATTAAAAATAAAAAGAAAGAAAAAAATGGTAATGTTTAAATTGAAGTTGCTGTTTTATTGTTGGTAAGATTATAATTAAGCCAACTAAACATTAGTGTTATTCTCCCCTTCTGCTTACTTATTTGTTTAAAATTTTTGTCATACAGGATCTAAAACCAAACAACTTATTGCTAGATGAGAATGGAGTTCTAAAACTGGCAGATTTCGGGCTTGCTAAATCATTTGGGAGCCCCAACAGAGCTTATACTCATCAGGTTGTAACAAGGTAATACTTTCTTAAATAACTGGAGGCATGTTGTGCAGGATACTAGTCACAAATAAGCATCATCTGGCTTCTCTGAATTAAGTGACAGATTTTAGTAATCATTGTTTTGGTGTTTTGCTTAAAAGTACACCTACTTTTTGGTCAGGTGGTGGTGCAGCTGGTTAAGCATATACATTACAGTGTTTAAGGACTCAGGTTCAAGCCCCCAGTCCCTACTACCTGTATTGGGAAAGCTTCACAAGTAGTGAAACAGGGCTGCAGGTGTTTCTTTTGTCTCTCTCCCTCTCTGCTCTCAATTTCTCGCTGTCTCTATCCGATAAAATAAAAGATAATTAAAAATAAATTGGGAGGCTGGGCAGTAGTGCAGTGGTTTAAGTGCACGTGGAGTAAAGCACAAGAACCGGTGTAAGGATCCCATTTTGAACCCCCAGCTCCCCACCTGCAGGGTGTGTTGCTTCATCTTTCTCTCCCTCTGTCTTCCCCATCTCTCTCAATTTCTCTCTGTCCTGTCCAACAACAGCAGTGATAACAATAACAGCAAGGGCAACAAAATGGGGCAAATGACCTCCAGAAACAATGGATTCAATGGAATCAGTGTAGGCACCGAACTCCAGTGACAACCCTTGAGACTAAAAAACAATTTTCATAAGTGGGATGATGTTTCACTGAGAAGATTTGTTTTTCATTTTTTTCCCCCAGTCTCTATTTACTTATTTAATTTGGTTTTCCCCCCTTTTGTTGCCCTTGTTTTATTGTTGTTACTCTTTTTCACTTTTTGTAAGTTTAATTTTTTTCTTTTAAAATCTTTATTGGATGGAGACAGCCAGAAATTGAAAGGTTAGGAGGAGATAGATTAACTCCTGCAGGTGGAGACCCGGGGGGCTCGAATCCAGGTCCTTGTGTACTCAGTCAGGTCCACCACCACCGGCCTGTACAAATTTTCTTTCTTTCTCTCTCTCTTTTTTTGCCTCCAGGGTTATTGCTAGGGCTTGCTGTCTGCACTATGAATCAACTGCTCCTGGAGGCCATTTTTTTCACTTTATTGGATAGGACAGAAAAATTGAGAGAGAAGGGAGAGATAGAGGAAGAGAAAGACACCTGCACACCTGCCTCACTGCTTGCAAATTGATCCCCCGGTCAGGGGCTTGAACCAGGATGCTTGCATTGGTCCTTGCACTTTGTACTGTGTGTTTAACCCAGTGATCCACCACCCAGCCCCCAAAATTTTCCTCTTTAAGAAGTATTGGAGGACATGGATATAGCTCTTTTATAGCTTATATACCACACATATGAGACCATGAGTTTGGTCCCCAGCATTCCCCCAAAAAAGACTTTTATAGTTCCATTCTTTTTTGTTTAATTTTTATTTATAAAATGGAAATATTGACAAGACTATAGGATAAGAGGGGTACATTTCCACACAGTACCCACCCCCAGCGATCCATATCCAATCCCCTTCCTTGATAGCTTCCCTGTTATCCCTGTGAGATATAGTTCCATTGTAAAATAACTTTTTTTTCTTCTCAGGTGGTATCGAGCCCCAGAGTTACTCTTTGGAGCCAGAATGTATGGTGTAGGTGTGGATATGTGGGCTGTTGGCTGTATATTAGCAGAGTTGCTTCTAAGGGTAAGGAACAATTCAATATAATTATAGATGTTTGCTCCTATAATTTTTGTAGTTATTTTCTTCACAGAGCTAACTTCAGACAGAAAATACCACTCTTAAAACAACATCAAAAAACACATAGTTATAAAAATGCCCTCTGGCTCAACCTAGGTTTGAGCCTAGCCCCTACAGCATTGAAGGAAGCTTTGATTCTGTAGTCTTTTTCACTCTCTACCTCTTTTTATATATTTTTTGTAACCAGAACAGTTATAGTGGTGCGGGGATTGGACTTTTGGAGCCTCAGGCATGAGAGCCTCTTTGTGTAACCGTTACACCAGCTACCTCTACCCGTCTGTATCTTAAAAAAAAAAAAAAAAAGGTTTATATAGCCATCTTCCCCAAATACAGCCTTTTTATTAATATTAATGTAAGATGAGAAGTACTCAATTTATTGATACAATAAAGATTTTACTGTAGGTCATTTCTGTGATATGAAATATAACTATAATAAAAGCATTATTGGTTTAGAGTATGTAATGTCTCTTGTAACTAAATGTGTTAGGGTGAATTTTTGTGCTTTATGGACTTGGAGACTTTATTTTTTTTTAAAAAATTAATGTATTTATTGGATAGAGACAGAAATCAAGAGGGAAGGGGAGATAGTGAGAGAGACAGAGAGACACCTGCAGCTCTACTTCACCACTCATGAAGTCTCCTAACTGCAAATGGGGACCAGGAACTTGAACCCAGGACCTTGCACACTGCAATGTGTGCACTTAACCATGAGTGCTACCGTCTCGCCCCTGTTTTGAGACTATTTAAAAGTACACTTGTGGGACCGGGAGATAGCTTACTTAGAAAATAAAGCACATACACTGCTTTGCCTGAGACCCATGTTTAAGTCCCAACACCACATTGGTAGCACAGTGGAGGGCTCTGTGGGTGGTAGAGTGGTGGTATGGCATCTCTTCTCTCTGTAGAACAGAAAATGGCTAGGGAGGGGCCGAGGTGCAGTGGTGTACCAGGTTGAGTGCACATGTTACAGTGCACAGGAACCTGGATTTGAGCCCCCAGTCCCCACCTGTAAGGGGAAAGCTTCACAAGTGGTGAAACAGGGCTGCAGGTGTTTCTCCCTCATTTATTTATTTATTTATTGGATAGAAACAGCCAGAAATTGAGAGTGAAGGGTGTGATAGAGAGGAGAGACAGACACCTGCAGCCCTGCTTTACTACTCTTGAAGCTTTCCCCTTGCAAGTGGGGACCAGGGGCTTGAACCCGGGCCCTTGTGCACTGTAACATGTATGTTCATCCAGGTGCACCACCATGAGGCCCCTCTCTCCTTTATTTACCCCTTCCTTCTCAGTTTCTGGCTGTCTCTATTCCTATAAATAAAGAAAGAAAATAAATAAAAGTGAAAAAAGAAGGAAAGAAAATGGCCAGGGATGGCACTCAGTGGTTTTATGCATGAAATAATTAAATTTTTGAAGTATTTTCTTTCTATTTTTAATCTGTATTTATTGGATAGAGACAGCCAGAAATTGAGAGAGAAGAGGGAGAGAGACAGAGACACCTACAGCACTGCTTTACCACTCACAAAGCTTCACCCCAGCAGGTGGGGACTGGTGCACTGTAACATGTGCGCTCAACCAGGTGCCTTACCACCTGGCTCCGAAATAGTTTATTTTATCTTATATGAGATAGTTTCACAGGGGTGAGAGAGAAACCAGAAAATCAGTATAGATGTTGCTGGGCCTTGAAGAGGGAGCCTTGGGCATGTAAGTCCTGTACTCTACCTGTTGAGCTATTTTCCTCTTGGAAAATAGCTCACTTGGATAGTGTGCTACTTTGTCACCCAGCAAGCACATCAAAGGAAGCTTCAGTGCTGGGGTCTCTCTCACTCTGCCTCTGTCACCCCCCCAAAAAAAGGTTTTCTTTTTCCATGTTAAGACTATTTAGCTGACTCTTCGTCATCTTTCCTTTTTTTGAAGAATTTTTAAAATTTATTTTTATTCCCTTTTGTTGCCCTTGTTGTTTTATTGTTGTTGTTATTTCTTCTTTCAATTTCAGCTGCCACTTCCTCTAGGAAGCCTCTGACTTTACGTAAGGGTTAGGTATTGCTCCTGTGTGAACTAGCATCCTGTGTTCAAATACTTTAGTAAGTTTCTTGTGTCACTAATGTTCATTCTTTACTCCAGGATAGAGGGATTATCTTATTATCTCATTTTAATTCCTAGAATTTAGCATAGTGCCTATTCTATAGTGAGGGTTTAAGATTTGTGGAATGAATAAAATGAACAGTGTGATGATCTTACTTGGTTAGCAGTGGCAGGCTTTAATCTATATTCAATATATCTATTGTTGTTAAAATTTTCGGCAGCTCTAGCCGGGCTAGCTTCACGGGCGGGTAACAGAGACGCGGAGACAACGGCTGGGCAGGGAAGCTGTATTTCTTTATTCAGGAACAATGATTCATAAACTAAACCAAACTAATCACCAAACGGAACTCTGCTGTCTCTTTGCGGGGGCGCAAGCACTCTCTCTAACTCTAGAACTCAGGAACTCTTCAACCCTGGAACTCTGACACTCTCCTACTTTGGAACCCTCTCTCGGGGTTCTTCGGGGCGGGGCCAAGTGGCCCCGTGAAAACTAACTGGACTGATCCAATTCTCTTGGCGGGGGAGAACTAGAACCCAATGTAAAGCATACAACAATTCCCCCTTTTCTTTTAACTAAATGGCTACAGTATCAAGGGTGTGGGGTGAACAGAAACCTATATCGTACAGGCATTTTTATAAAAAGAAACTGGCACAAACATGAAGAAACATGCAAGCAAGTAACAAGAACCAGTGTGCTGCTAAGGGAAGGCCTGAGGGGGCCATATCTGCCTCTGTGGGCTAAACTTTATCAGCTTAAAAAAAAAACATTTCTTGTCTCTGGGGGGCTACTTGCCTCGATGGGCATTTGCATGGGGGCGGGGAATGGCCTAGAGTCCCAAAGGCAGCTGGCTGCAATTTACTTACTATGAAACGAAACTTGTTATTAGCATATTTCTAATAGAGAAGGAATTTGAGACTTTTACATAGCAACAACGTCTTTTTAACCTTTTGTTACACCCATTCAAGATGGAGTCAGGAAAGGAAACCTCAGGCATGAGAATAATTAGCATAGCCATTGTGCGATCTACCATTTCTAATAGAGAAGGTAATGGAGAATTTTACACATCAACAAGTCTATTTAACCTTTTGTTTAGACCAACTTAGTTAAAATATATTGATTGTTAACTAATTTTTACCTCAGACTTTAAATGTAAGTTAATTTTATCTTTATGAGAATTACGTTGAAAACCTTTTTCATTTAACTTTGACTAGTAAGAATTTAGCCTTAAAGTTACTGTTTACCAAACTTTAAACATACACATAAACATGGTCATTAATACACAAGGAGAGAAACCTTTGTTACGAAGACATGTCATTTTAAACACGAATTTAAATCTGTATTGTCTTAGTTGTTGGGGGGGGGGTTCACCATCTGGAGGTGGCTTCCCGCACAGCTTCACTTCTAGGAATTGCAGGTTGCGATCTCTGCACGAATCTCTGCATACTCCAGCTTGTCTGCCCTCAGACTGGACCGGCGGCTGGAGATCTTGTGTGCCCAGTTTCAGCAGGGAGCCTGGGGGTCCGGGAGGTCTGGGATCATTCCAGAATTCATAGCAAGAGGGCAGGCAGGCCAGGCTTGTAGAAGGTGTGGGCCTACGTGCCCAGGGGTGGCGGCCATGATAGGTTGCTGCGGCCCTGCCCCATGGCCCTGCCATGTCTGCTGCCCTGCTCGCAGTGGCCGAGCAGCGTGGAGGGATCCCGCGTCCAGTGCCCTGCGCCACACGGTGGAGAGCCGGCTCCTGTGGGCTGGCCTGCGTGCTGGCATCGGGCTCCAGCGTGCTGGCATCGGGCTCCAGCGTGTTGATATCGGGCTCTAGCATGCTGGCGTCAGCCTCTTGCGTGCTGGCGTCGGGCTCTTGGGGCTCTTGTGTGCTGGCGTCAGCCTCCTGCGGGCTGCGGGGCTGCTGGCGCGGTGCGCGGGGTTGTCTGGGCACAGCCAGCTGGCTGGCTGTTTAACCAGGTAGAAACAGCAGCTCTGCGCCTCGCCTCCCGCCCGTTGGCTATTCCTGCTGGCTGTTCTGAGTTCGCCCGAGCGAGTGCAAACCACAGAGTGGTCCAGAGATAAATGTTCCAGAAACAGCAAAACAGTCTCGTGAAGAAAGAGCAGAGGCCTTTGGAGATCTCTTTACAAGCAGAAGAGAAGGCCGTAGTGCATTGGTAGCCAAATTGTTTTTACTTATCTGAGAGATGCGCAGGTCAGCCCCACGTTGGGCGCCATTTGTTGTTAAAATTTTCGGCGGCTCTAGCCGGGCTAGCTTCACGGGCGGGTAACAGAGACGCGGAGACAACGGCTGGGCAGGGAAGCTGTATTTCTTTATTCAGGAACAACGATTCATAAACTAAACCAAACTAATCACCAAACGGAACTCTGCTGTCTCTTTGCTGCGGCGCAAGCAGTCTCTCTAACTCTAGAACTCAGGAACTCTTCAACCCTGGAACTCTGACACTCTCCCACTTTGGAACCCTCTCTCGGGGTTCTCGGGGCGGGGCCAAGCGGCCCGTGAAAACTAACTGGACTGATCCAATTCTCTTGGCGGGGGAGAACTAGAACCCAGTGTAAAGCATACAACAATCTATCTCAGACTATGTTTTAGTTTTGTTAGATTTTTTTGTTTCTCTTGTTAAATTTATATTATTGTAACAGTTGTCACAAACATCTGAAATTCTGTCTCTTGCTTTAATTCAGGTTCCTTTTTTGCCAGGAGACTCAGACCTTGATCAGTTGACAAGAATATTTGAAACGCTGGGCACACCAACTGAAGAACAGTGGCCTGTAAGTGTACATTTTCTTGGAAATTTAGTTAGGATTCTAAAGTAGATATTTTATTATTTTTTTTTATTTGCTATTATTATTTTTTTAACCAGAGCACTGCTCAGCTCTGGCTTGTTGGTGGTGCAGGGGATTGAACCTGGGACTTTGGAGCCTCGGGCATGAGAGCCTGTTTGCATAACCATTATGCTATCTACCCCTGCAAGTTAGGATTCTAGAAAGTAATGAATTGCCATGTTTGTATATTATTTAAAGAAGTGTGTTCATTATGTTAATTCACTAGTAATATACAGTGTATGAAGTAAAAATTGTGACATGGGAGTGGGCTGTAGCGCAGCAGCTTAAGTGCATGTGGCACAAAGCGCAAGGACCAGTGAAAGGATCCCGGTTCAAGCCCCCAGCTCCCCACCTGCAGGGGGATCCATTCACAGGTGGTGAAGCAGGTCTGCAGGTGTTTCTCTTTCTCTCCCCCTCTCTGTTCCCCTCCTCTCATCATTTCTCTGTGTCCTAACAACGACAACATCAAATAACAGTAATAACTACAACAACAATGAAAAACAAGGGGAACTAAAGGAAAAATAAATAAAATTAAAAAAAAATTGTGACATATTGTCTAGTCTCATATAACCTGTGTCCCATCTCAGCATTAATCCCCATTAACTTATATAGACTACCTGTGAGGATACATCTACCTGCATGTACACTTGCATTTCTTCCTTGTACTTTTAATGAAATTTGGATCAAAGATAGTGCTTTTAAAAAATAATTTTTTGATTATATTTTGACTTATTATTGGATAGAGACAGAAATTTAGAGGGGAGGAGGTAGAAAGGGAAAGAGACTCCTACCCTGCAGGTGGGGAGCCAGGGACTCGAACTGGGATCTTTTTTTAAAATTAATTAATTAATTTTTATTTATTTATTTCCTTTTTGTTGCCCTTGTTTTATTGTTGTTATTGATGCCATTGTTGCTGGATAGGACAGAGAGAAATGGAGAGGGGAGGGGAAGACAGAGGGAGAGAAAGATAGACACCTGCAGACCTGCTTCACCACTTGTGAAGCGACTCCCCTGCAGGTGGGGAGCAGGGGCTCAAATTGGGATCCTTAGGAGGGTCCTTGCGCTTTGCACCACGTACGCTTAACCCTCTGCACTACTGCCCGACTCCCCAAACAGGGATTTTTACACGGGTTCTTTTGCTTGGCTTAACTTGCTAACGTGCACTTAACCCACTGCACTACCACCCGACCCCCTATTTGATCATTTTCTTTAAAATATTTTTCATAATTTTACATTTAACATCTGCTTCACCACTTAGGGAGCTTTCCTCCTGCAAGTGGGTTTTTCTTTTTTATTATCTTTAGTATTTATTGGCTAGAAACAGCCAGAAATGGAGAGAGAAGGGGATATAGAGAGACAGAGACACCTACAGCCCTGATTCACCACTTGTAAAGCTTTCTCCCTCAGGTGGGTCCTGGGGCCTTGAACCTGGGTCCTTGTGCATTGCAACATGTGCACTCAAACCAGGTGTGCCACCACTGCGACCCCTTTTAATTTTCTTTACAGAGAAACTTTAAATTATTTCTTCGCCTGTATTACTTTTTTTAAAAAAAAAAAATATTTTATTTACTTATTAATGTGAAATAGGAGAGAGAAAGAAAGAACCAGATGCTACTCTGGTACATGTGCTGCTGAGGGTTGAACTTGGGACCTCATGCTTGAAAGTCTAATGCTTTACCCACTACGCCATCTCCCTGGTCATTATAAAATCATACTTTTGTTAAACCAACTCTTTACCTAACACGAAAATGTCTTTTTGTTTCATTTCATTTTATTTTCCTTTATTGAGGGATTAGTGTTTTACACTTGACAATAGTTTGTACATGCATAACACTTCTCAGTTTTCTGCATAACAGTACAACCCCCACTAGGTCCTCTGTCATCCTTTTCCAGGACCTGTACCCCCCACACCCCCAGTCCCAGAGTCTTACTTTGGTGCAACAAAGATATCTTTTTTTTTTTTTTTTTTGCCTCCAGGGTTATTGCTGGGGCTCAGTGCCTGCACCATGAATCCACCGCTCCTGGAGGCCATTTTTTTCCTTTTGTTGCCCTTATTGTTGTAGCCTCGTTGTTGTTATTATTGTTATTGTTAGTGTTGTTCGTTTTTATTTATTTATTCCCTTTTGTTGCCCTTTTTTTTTTTAATTGTTTTAGTTATTGTTGTCATCATTGTTGGATAGGACAGAGCGATATGGAGAGAGGAGGGGAAGACTGGGAGAGAAAGATATCTGTAGATCTGCTTCACCGCCTGTGAAGTGACTCCCCTGCAGGAGGGGAGTCCGGGGCTCGAACTGGGATCTTTATGCTTGTCCTTGTGCTTTGCTTAAGTTGCTAATGTGCACTTAACCCACTACGCTACCATCCAATCCCTTATTTGATCATTTCCTTTAAAATATTTTTCATAATTTTACATTTAACATCTAAGGTCTTGTTCCCTTGAGTTAGTTTTTGTATCACTTGGGTCAGAAATCATTTTCTTAACTGTTTATTCATATACCACTTATTGAAAAAAACTACATCTCGGGGCCAGGTGGTGGCACACCTGGTTGAGTACACACATTACAGTCACAAGGACCCAGGTTCAAGCCCCTGGTCCCTACCTGCAGGTGGAAAGCTTCATGAATAATGAAGCAGGGCTGCAGGTGTCTCTTTCTTTCTGTCTTCCCCTCTACGCTGTCTCTATCCAATAACAAATAAAAAATAAAATAAATTTTGAAAAAAGAAAGAAAAAAACTAAATCTCCGTTGAATTTCTTGTGCACTTTTGTCAAAAATTAATTGAATATATTTGTGTGAGTCCATTTCTGGCTTCTCTTACATAGGAACTTTGGATTTGTGATCTATGTCTACTCCTCTAGTAGTAGTATATCTTTTTTTTTTTTTTAATTTCTTTCTTTATTGGATAGAGACAGTTAGAAATCAAGAGGGAAGGGAAGACAGAGAGGGAGACATCTGCAGCTCTGCTTCATCACTTGCAAAGATTTCCCCCTGCAGGTGGGGCCTGTGGGCTCAAACCTGGGTCCTTATACACTGTAACATGTGAGCTCAACCAGGTGCGCCACTGTCCAACCCTTGGATAACAATCCTTTATCAAATGTTCCTTACATTTCCATTCATTCAGTGGTTTGTCTTCTCATTCTCTTGATCGTATCTTTATCAGAGCAGAAAAGTTTTAATTTTAATGAAGTTTTGCATTTGTTCCTTGCATGTATTGATGGATTGTATCTCTGCTAGAGTAGTATATCTTTTTAAAATATATTTTCTTACTCCCTTTTGTTGCCCTTGTTTTTTTTATTGTTGTAGTTATTGTTGTTATTGTTGTTGTCGTTGTTGGATAGGACAGAGAAATGGAGTTAGCAGTCGGTTAAGGGCACATGGCGCAAAGCGCAGGGACCAGTGTAAGTATCCAAGTACGAGACCCTGGCTCCCCACCTGCAGGGGAGTTGCTTCACAAGTGATAAAGCAGGTCTGTAGGTGTCTTATCTTTCTCTCCCCCTCTCTGTCTTCCCCTCTTCTCTCCATTTTTTCTGTCCTATCCAACAACGATGACAACAACAGCAGCAATAATAACTACAACAATAAAAAACAACAAGGGCAACAAAAGGGAAAATAAATAATAAATATAAAAAAATAAAATAAAAAGCTTTAATAAAAAAAGACAGAAATGGAGAGAGGAGGGGAAGACAGAGGGGGAGAAAAAGATAGACACCTGCAGACCTGCTTCACCGCCCATGAAGCGACTCCCCTGAAAGTGGGGAGCTGAGGGTTCGAACCGGGATCCTTATGCTGGTCCTTGCGCCATGTGCACTTAACCTGCTGCGATACTGCCTGACTCCCTGGAGGTAGTTCTTAAGACTCATGGAGGAAGTCTAATAGCCTCCAGGAGCAGTGGATTCTCGGTGCAGGCACTGAGCCTCAGTGATAACCCTGGAGGCAAATAAAATAAAACAAAATAAAAAAATAGAATAAAGTGTGTGTGTGTGTATGTATAATGAGAGCTTGGCATCATGCTGGCACATGTGTTATCAGGGATCAAATTCAGAACTTCGTGCTTGAGAGTTTAGTTCTTTACTGACTGGACCTCTCTTGAGTGATTTTAAATGGCATTTTAGGGGCCAGGTGGTGATACACCTGGCTAAATGTACAAATTACAATGCATAAAGACCGAGGTTCAAATCTCCTGGTTCCCACCTGCATGGGGAAAGATTCACAAGTAGAGTTATAGGTATCTGTCTCTCTTTCCCACCCCCACTTCAATTTGTGTTTGTATCCAATAATAAATAAAGGGCATTTTTAAAAAGTTTATCTACTTGCAATATTCATTGCTATTATGCAGAAGTGCAGGTGATTTTTGTATGCTTAGCTTGTGTTCTGAAACTGTGTCTGTCCATTAGTTCATGGGATTATCTATTTCATATCCATATGGTGTGTGTATGTGTGTGTGTGTTTGTGTGTGTTTTCATTTGACATCCACATGTCTTTCAATATTTTACTTAAGTTCAAATTATAAAAATATTTTTCCAGGATATGTGTAGTCTTCCAGATTTCGTGACATTTAAGAGTTTCCCTGGAATCCCACTACAACACATCTTCAGTGCAGCAGGAGATGATTTGCTGGAGCTTATACAAGGCTTATTCTTATTTAATCCCTGCACTCGAATTACAGCCACACAGGTATTTTACATGTTTTTCATATATTAGGGTGGGTGAGGATAATTGGAGCACTGAGTAAGATAAAAATATACTGAGTAAGATAAAAATATTTCATAAAATTTTAACATGATTTCTTTCTTTATATTACTGTTGTTGTTAGCATTATTATCATTATTTTAACCAGAGCACTGCTAAACTCTGGTTTATGGTGGTATGGGGGAATTGAACCTGGGACCTGAGTCTCAGGCATGAAAGTGTTTGCATAACCATTATGCTGTTTCCTCCACCACTAACAGGCTTTAAATACTGTGAAAACTTTTTGCTGGAAAGATTGCACTAATGGCTATGGGGAATGGAACATGAGACCTCAGAGTCTGAGACATGAAAGTATTTGCATAATTGTTATGCTATCTCCACTGTTGTTAAAATTTTCGGAAGGCTCTTGCCGGGCTGGCTTGCTTCATGGGCGGGTAACAGAGACGCGGAGACAATGGCTGGGCAGGGAAGCTGTATTTCTTTATTCAGGAACAATGATTCATAAACTAAGACAAACTAATCACCAGACAGAACTCTGCTGTCTCTTTGCGGCGGCACAAGCACTCTCTCTTACTCTGTAACTCGGGAACTCTCCAACTCTGGAACTCTGGAACTCTGGTACTGGGGAACCCTCTGAAACTCTTCCACTGTGGAACTCTCTCTTACTCTGTAACTCTGCAACTCTCGAACTCAGGAACTCTGTCACTCAGGAACCCTCTCTCGGGGTTCCTTCGGGCGGGGCCAACCAGGCCCGCGAAATTAACAGGACTGATCCAATTCTCTTGGCGGGGGGAGGGCTAGGACAAACCAATGTAAAGCATACGACAGTTCCCCCTTTTCTTTTTAACTAAATGATTATAGTATCAAGGGTGTGGGGTGAACAGAAACATATATAACCAAAACCAGCATGTTGCCAAGGGAAGGCCTGAGGGGGCCATATCTGAAAAAAAAAACATTTCTTGCCTCTGGGGGGCTACTTGCCTCGACAGGCATTTGCATGGGGGCGGGGAACGGCCTAGAGTCCCACAGGCAACTGGCTGCAACTTACTTACTATGAAACAAAACTTGTTATTAGCATATCTACTGCACGATCCAACGTTTCTAATAGAGAAGGAATTTGAGACTTTTACATATCAACAACGTCTTTTAACCTTTTGTTACACCCATTCAAGATGGAGACACACCCTAGGTGTGGGCCGGAGAGGAAACCTCAGGCATGAGAATAATTAGCATAGCCATTGTGCGATCTACCATTTCTAATAGAGAAGGTAGTGTTTTACATATCAACAAGTCTATTTAACCTTTTGTTTAGACCAACTTAGTTAAAATATATTGATTGTTAACTAATTTTTACCTCAGACTTTAAATGTAAGTTAATTTTATCTTTATGAGAATTACATTGAAAACCTTTTTCATTTAACTTTGACTAGTTAAGAATTTAGCCTTAAAGCTACTGTTTACCAAACTTTAAACATACACATAAACATGGTCATTAATACACAAGGAGAGAAACCTTTGTTACGAAGACATGTCATTTTAAACACAAATTTAAATCTATACTGTCTTAGTTGTTGGGGGGGGGGGGTTCACCATCCGGAGGTGGCTTCCCGCGCAGCTTCACTCCTAGGAATTGCAGGTTGCGATCTCTGCACGAATCTCTGCGTACTCCAGCTTGTCTGTCTTCAGACCAGACCGGCAGCTGGCGATCTCGTGTGCCCAGTTTCGGCGGGGAGCCCGGGGGTCCGGGAGGCCCGGGATGGTTCCAGAATTCATAGAAAGAGGGCAGGCAGGCCAGTTTTGCAGAAGGCGTGGGCCTAGGTGCCCAGGGGTGGCGGCCATGATAGGCCGCCGCGGCCCTGCCCCATGGCCCTGCCATGTCTGCTGCCCTGTTCACAGTGGCCGAGCAGCATGAAGGGATCACGCGTCCAGTGCCCTGCGCCACGCGGTGGAGAGCCGGCTCCTGTGGGCTGGCCTCGGGCTCCTGCGTGTTGGCCTCGGGCTCTAGCGTGGAGGCATTGGGCTCCTGTGTGGTGGCATAGGGCTCCAGCATGTTGGCATTGGGCTCCTGGGGCTTTTGTGTGCTGGCGTAGGCCTCCTGCGGGCTGCGGGGCTGCGGGGCTGCGGGCGCAGTGCGCGGGGTTGTCTGGGCGCAGCCGGCTGGCTGGCTGTTCCACCAGGTGGAAACAGCAGCTCCGTGCCTCGCCTCCCTCCCGCTGGCACTTCCCGACTCTTCTGGCTGTTTTGAGTTCGCCCAAGCGAGTGGGAACCACAGAGTGGTCCAGAGATAAATGTTCCAGAAACAGCAAAACAGTCTCGTGAAGAAAGAGCAGAGGCCTTTGGAGATCTCTTCACAAGCAGAAGAGAAGGCCATCGTGCATAGGTAGCCAAATTGTCTTTACTTATCTGAGAGATGCGCAGGTCAGGTCCACGTGGGCGCCATTTGTTGTTAAAATTTTCGGAGGCTCTTGCCGGGCTGGCTTGCTTCACGGGCGGGTAACAGAGACACGGAGACAACGGCTGGGCAGGGAAGCTGTATTTCTTTATTCAGGAACAACGATTCATAAACTAAGACAAACTAATCACCAAACAGAACTCTGCTGTCTCTTTGCGGCGGCACAAGCACTCCCTCTTACTTTGTAACTCGGGAACTCTCCAACTCTGGAACTCTGGTACTGGGGAACCCTCTGAAACTCTTCCACTGTGGAACTCTCTCTTACTCTGTAACTCTGCAACTCTCGAACTCAGGAACTCTGTCACTCAGGAACCCTCTCTCGGGGTTCCTTCGGGCGGGGCCAACCAGGCCCGCGAAATTAACAGGACTGATCCAATTCTCTTGGCGGGGGGGAGGGCTAGGACAAACCAATGTAAAGCATACGACACTCCACCACCTCTGTCAGCCTTTAAAAACTGAAAAGACAGTATTAATGGCTATGCAGAAGGACTGTCAAGCCCAAGACATTGAAATTCCTAGGTTCAGTCCCCAGTAACACCATAAGCCAGAGCTGTAGTGTTCTGCTACAAGGAAAAAACCAGAAAATTTAGGCATAAACGTCTGATGGTCTTCCAGTCGAGCTGTTTGACCAGCTGCTGTTCTCTATTAATTTAAATCTCAGGCCTAGCCTAATGCCAAAGTTGTGTTTACTTTCCCATAAAATGCAATCCAGAATTGCATGCTGGTCACTGTCACCAGCAGAAAGTGGAAGAAATGGTATAAGTAACTGTACAAGAAATACTCTTTTGTGGTCCAGGAGGTAGTGCAGTGGATTCTCAAACCTGGGGTCTTGAGTTCAGTCCCTGGCAGCACATGTACCAGCGTGGTTAATGAACAGGAACCAAAAAGTCGGAAGAGAACAGATGAGACTAGGGGTTTTAGGATAGCAGAAAGCTCAGTTTATTTTTCCTCGGGCCCATTTCTATAGTAGTTTTTGCTTGAGCTTGATAGCTAGGATGAAGTTGGATAAAAACATTGTCTGAGGGAGTCGGGCGGTAGCGCAGTGGGTTAAACCAGGTGGCGCAAAGGGCAAGGACCAACATAGGATCCCAGTTCAAGCCCCAGGCTCCCCACCTGCAGGGGCATTGCTTCACAGGCAGTGAAGCAGGTCTGCAGGTGTCTTATCTTTCTCTCCCCCTCTCTGTCTTCCCTTCCTCTCTCCATTTTTCTCTGTCCTATCCAACAACGACGACATCAATGACAACAATAATAACTACAACAATAAAACAAGGGCAACAAAAGGTAATAAATATTAAAAAAAAAAAAAAAACATTGTCTGAGGGGGCCGAGTGGTGGCGCACCTGGTTGAGCGCATGTATTACAATGCGCAAGGACCCAGGTTCGAGCCCCCGGTCCCCATCTGCAGGGGGAAAGCTTTATGAGTGGTGAAGCAGGGCTGCAGGTGTCTCTCTCTCTCTCTCTCTCTCTCTCTCTCTCTCTCTCTCTCCCTCCCTCTCTGTTACCCCCTTCCCTCTTGATTTCTGGCTGTCTCTATCCAATAAAGAAAAAATAATTAAAAAATTAAAAAGCTGTTTAAAAAAACATTGAGAAAAACGGTGTCAGAGTAGAGAAAAGGGCTAGAAAGTTGGATTAGGAGAGTTTATAAATGTTAGGGCTAGAAAGTTGGATTAGGTGAGTTGGGTGGTAGTGCAGTGGGTTAAGTGCATGTGTAAAGCGCAAGGACCAGCGTAAGGATCCTTGTTTGAGCCCCCAGCTCCTCACCTGCAGGGGAGTCACTTCACAGGCAGTGAAGCGGGTCTGCAAGTGTCTTTCCCCCCTGTCTTCCCCTCCTCTCTCCATTTCTCTCTGTCCTATCTAACAATTACAACACCAATAACAACAACATTAACTAAAACAACAACAACAAAAAAAGGGCAACAAAAGGGGAGATAAATAAATATTAAAAAAAAAAAAAGAAAGTTGGATTAGGGCAGAGAGTAGCTCTCGTTGAAATTAATTCTGTGGGTAAAATTAACTACCTCCATCTACCCGATCCAGGACCCATATATATTTATATTTAGCACCAGAGTCTGTGTTACCTCTAAGTCCCTATTGGTTTGAGTTCACAGCTCATGATCACAGCTGGGAACATTGCAGGCTGCACTCATTTCAGGATCAGTCTTCCTCGAGTAGCAGGACAGGATACCCTAGCCTTCCTTCAGAGACTGGAGCAGTCCCTATCCAGCTGCTCTGTGGTGAGGGCAAGGTCTTTACAGGGCCCAAGAGAGGACTCATGATGATGTTCCTGATAGAAGAGACCAGTGGTAGTGCAGAGAATCCTTTCTCTCTCCCTCTTAACACTTAACACTATTAAAGAACTTAGCAGATCTGAGAAATGCTTTATTTTGAAAACAAAAATGGGTAGAGTCACAGATATTTAAATTTGGGCCAGGCTAATGATGAAAACAGTGTAGTGTGATGCATTTACTCTTACAGAGGAAGAAACTAAATTGAAGTGTCACAAGTGGAGGGTCTGGGTGGTGGCGCACCTGGTTAGACACACACAGGACTATGCACAAGGATCTGGGTTTAAGCCTGTCTGACTCCCCACCTGCAGAGGGAATGCTTCACAAGTGGCAAAGCAAGTTTGCAAGTGTCATCTTTCTCTCTCCCTATCTCCCACTCCCCTCTCAATTTCTCTCTGTCCTATACAAAAAAGGAAAAATGCAGAGTATATCAAGGATATAGTGTGGATTGTCTAAGGAAATGCCATAAATTATTATAAATGTTGAACAGCACTCTGAAAGTTAAATTGAGAATTGTCATTTAGAAAAAAAAAGTATATTTTTATTGCAATTTGAACCAAATTTTTAAAAATCCCATGTTGAGGCTAGAGGCTAGCTCAGAAGGTAAAGCACATGAGCACTTGACTTGCCATGAAAGTGGCCCCTGTTTGAGCACCAGTACCACATGGTAGTAGCACAGTACTAAGAAGCTCTGGTGCTATATTGTTTCTTTTATTTGACTTTAATTTTTTATTATCTATATATTTATTTATTGGATAGAGACAGCCGGAACTTGAGAGGGAAGGGAGGAACAGAGAGACAGCTGCAATACTGCTTCACCATTTGCAAAGCGTTCCCCCTACAGGTGGGGACTAGGGGCTCTAACCCAGGTCTTTGCACATTGTAACAGGTGCTCAACCAGGTGCACCGCCATGCAGCCCCTATTTTATTTAATTTTTTCATACTTTATTCATTTATTAGACATAGGCAACCAGAAATGGAGAGGAAAGGGGAGATAGACACCTACAGCCCTGCTTCACCACTTGTGAAGTTCTCCCCCTGCAGGTGGGGACCAGAGGCTTGAACCCAGGTCCATGGACACTGTAGTGTGAGTGCTTAACCAGGTGTGCCATTAACTAGCTGTGCCATTGCCTGGCCCTGCTATATTGTTTCTATATTGCTCTTTGTTTCTGTCTCTATCTGAAATAGAAAATTGAAAGTTAGCCAAGTTCAGTAGTGAAGTTGAACATACACAAGGTTTCAGAGCCACGCAATAGTAAGAGAGCAGGAAAATGTAATCTAGAACATTGGGGGGGGCCAGGTGGTACCACGGCGGGTTAAGCACACATAAGTGCAGAGCAAAAGAACCCAATCATGCAAGGATCCCAGTTTGATCCCCCAACTCCCCACCTGCAGGGGGATTGCTTCATAAGTGGTGAAGCAGGTCTGCAAATGTCTAGCTTTCTCTTCCCCTCTGTCTTCCCTTCCTTTCTCTGCCCTATCCAACAACAGCAGCAACAACAATAATAACAGCAATAACAACAATAGGAAAACAACGGCCGTGGATTCGTAGTGCAGGCACTAAGCCCCAGAGATAACCCTGGAGGCAAAAAAATATATATTGGATTGGACTGGTTGTAAATATGAATAACTGAGCAAATTTAAATTTAAAAAGTAAATTTAAATCAGTCTTTGGTGGATTACAAGTTTTTGCTTGTTATTAGTAGTAGGTTACAAGATTGTAAGAATATGATGTATAGTTTCTCACCACATCCACCACCAAAGGTCTGTATCCCCACTTTCACGCTGCCCATGATTACTAGGTCATTGTTTCCAACCTATGTGCTTTTTTAAAAAAGCTTTGTTTAGTGGTCCAGGAGGTGGCACAGTGGATAAAGCATTGAACTCTCAAGTATGAGGTCCTGAGCTCACATGTACCAGAATGATGTCAGGGGAGTCATTTCACAAGCGATAAAGCAGGTCTGCAGGTGTCTGTCTTTCTCTCCCCCTTTCTGTCTTTCCTTCTCTCCATTTCTCTCTGTCCTATCCAACAAGGACAACATCAATAACAACAACAAGAATAACTGCAACAGGGGGTCAGGCGGTGGCGCAGTGGGTTAAGCACATGTGGCGCAAAGCGCAGGGACCGGAGTAAGGATCCCGGTTCGAGCCCCCAGCTCCCCACCTGCAGGGGAGTCGCTTTACAGGCGGTGAAGCACGTCTGCAGGTGTCTATCTTTCTCTCCCCCTCTGTCTTCCCCTCCTCTCTCCATTTCTCTCTGTCCTATCCAACAACAAACAACATCAACAATGACAAAAATAATAACCACAACGAGGCTACAACAACAAGGGCAACAAAAAGGGGAGGGGGGGAATGGCCTCCAGGAGCAGTGGATTCATGGTGCAGGCACTGAGCCCAGTAATAACCCTGGAGGGGGAAAAAAATTAAAAAACAAAAAACAAAACTGCAACAATAAAACAACAAGGGTAACAAAAGGGAAGAGAGGAGAGAAGAGGGGGAAGACGGGGAGAGAAAGACATCTGCAGACCTGCTTCACCGCCTGTGAAATGACTCCCCTGCAGGTGGGAAGCCGGAGGCTCAACTGGGATCCTTCCGCCGGTCTTTGTGCTTTGCACCATGTGCGCTTAACGCACTGTGCTACCGCCCAACTCCCTATTTATTTATTTTAAATACTTATTTATCCCCTTTTGTTGCCTTTGTTGTTTTATTGTTGTAGTTATTATTGTTGTTGATGTTGGATAGAAATAGAGGAGGAGAGAAAGATAGACACCTGCAGACCTGTTTCACCGCTTGTGAAGCATCTCTCTTGCAGGTGGGGAGCCAGGGGCTCGAACTGGGATCCTTAGGCTGGTCCTTGTGCTTTGCTCCACCTGCACTTAACCTGCTGCGCTACTGCCCAACTCCCTATTTATTTACTTTTAAAGATTCATTTTCTTTATTTCATATGAGATAGAGTTTCACAGAGAGTTAGTGTGAGTCACCATTCTGGTATATGGAACACTGGGATTCAGCTGAGATCTTTATGCATGCAAGTTATGTATTCTATCAGCTGAGCTATTGGCCATTGTTACCTATTTAATTGGAAACATTTAGAAGATAGTGTTGTTTTATTACTGTAATGAGATTACCAAGATAGGTTATTTCTTGTTTCATTGTAGTACTTTGCATGTCCAAATAATTGAGAATAACTTTTTTGTGGGTAGAGGTAATCCACATTTTTTTTAAAAAATTGGGATTAGTGGGAGTCGGGCTGTAGCGCAGCGGGTTAAGCGCAGGTGGCGCAAAGCACAAGGACCGGCATAAGGATCCCGGTTCGAACCCCAGCTCCCCACCTGCAGGGGAGTCGCTTCACAGGCGGTGAAGCAGGTCTGCAGGTGTCCATTTTTCTCTCCTCCTCTCTGTCTTCCCATCCTCTCTCCATTTCTCTCTGTCATATCCAACAAAAACAACAAGAACAACAACAATAATAATAACTACAACAATAAAACAACAAGGGCAACAAAAGGGAATAAATAAATAAAATAAATATTTTTAAAAAAATTGGGATTAGTGGTTTACAGTAAGTTCATACATTCAAACTCTCTCAGGTTTCTGCAAAACACTCCCAGCCTAAGTCCACATACACCAGGACCTGAAAGCCCCTCTCTCCCCTCAGTATTTTTATTTTGGTGCAATAGAGATTTAAAAAAAAAAAAAAAAAGACATTTAAGCAACCATCACCAAGCCTGCCCTGAAAGAAGTTCTGAAAAGTCTCCTATAAACAACCAGACCACCACAAATAGGACATATATCAAAACACTCTAAAACTCTTAAAGAATGGCGTTGAAATATCTTCAGTCTTTGATATCAATAAATGTCAATGGCCTGAATTCACCTATTAAAAGACACAGAGTAGGAAGATGGATCAGAAAACACAACCCAACAATATGTTGTCTACAGGAAACTCACCTAACTCAACAAGACAAACACAGACTTAAAGTGAAAGGATGGAAAACTATCATACAAGCCAATGGCCCACAAAAAAGGGCAGGAACAGCTATTCTCATATCTGACATGATAGACTTTAAAATAGATAAGATTAAAAAAGATAGGAATGGACACTACTTAATGCTCAGAGGATCAGTCAATCAAGAGGACTTAACAATTATTAATATCTATGCACCCAATGAGAAGCCATCTAAATACATCAAACTTCTACTGAAGGAGCTACAGCAATATATTAACAGTAACACAATCATAGTAGGGGACTTCAACACCCCACTCTCTTAACTTGACAGATCATCCAGGAAGAAAATCAGTAAAGACATAAGGGAGCTAAATAAAGAGATAGATAAACTAGAACTATTGGGCATTTTCAGAGTCATTCATCCCAAGAAACTGGAATACACATTTTACTCAAATCCACATGGATCATTCTCAAGGATAGACCATATGTTAGGCCACAAAGACAGCATCAGCCAATTCAAGAGCACTGAAATCATCCCAAGCATCTTCTCAGACCACAGTGGAATTAAACTAACACTTAACAATCAACAAAAGATTAGTAACAGTCCCAAAATGTGGAAGCTCAACAGTACACTTCTTAACAACTTCTGGGTCAAAGAGGAAATCAAGGAAGAAATCAAAATGTTTCGAGAGTTCAATGAAAATGAAGACACAAGCTATCAAAATATTTGGGACACAGCTACAGCAGTCCTAAGAGGGAAGTTCATAGCTATACAAGCACACATTAGGAAACAAGAAAAGGCACAAATAAACAGCCTGATTGCACATCTTAAAGACCTAGAAGAAGAACAACAAAGGAATCCTAAAGCAACCAGAAGGACAGAAATCACTAAAGTTAGGGCAGAAATAAATAACATTGAGAATAGGAAAACCATACAAAAGATCAATGAAAGTAAATGTTGGTTCTTCGAAAGAGTAAACAAAATCGACAAACCTTTAGCCAGACTCACAAAACAAAAAAGGGAGAAGACCCAAATAAATCGGATAGTAAATGAAAGAGGAGATATCACAGCAGACATTGCAGAAATTCAACATATCATGCGAGGCTTCTATGAACAACTATATGCCACCAAGCTAGAGAACCTGGAAGAAATGGACGATTTCCTAGATACCTACCAACTTCCAAAACTAAGTAAAGAGGAAGTGGATAACATGAACAGGCCCATCACAGCTAATGAAATTGAAACAGTTATCAAAAATCTCCCCAAAAATAAAAGTCCTGGACCAGATGGTTTTACAAATGAATTCTACAAAACTTTCAAAGAAGAACTAATACCTCTACTTTTAAAAGTCTTCCAGAAGATTGAACACACTGGAATACTCCCTGCCAGCTTCTATGAAGCCAACATCACCCTGATACCAAAAGCAGACAGGGACACAACCAAAAAAGAGAACTACAGACCAATATCTCTGATGATATTTTTGGAAATCATCAGGCAATACAGTAAGATATCAGGCTATAAAATTAACATTCAAAAGTCAGTGGCATTCCTCTATGCAAACACTAAGTTAGAAGAAATTGAAATCCAAAAATCAGTTCCTTTTTCTATAGCAACAAAAACAATAAAATATCTAGGAGTAAACCTAACCAAAGAAGTGAAAGACTTGTATACTGAAAATTATGAGTCACTACTCAAAGAAATTGAAAAAGACACAAAGAAGTGGAAAGATATTCCATGTTCATGGGTTGGAAGAATTGACATCATCAAAATGAATATATTACCCAGGGCCATCTACAAATTTAATGCTATCCCCATCAAGATCCCAAGCACATTTTTTAGGAGAATAGAAAATATGCTACAAATGTTTATCTGGAACCAGAAAAGACCTAGAATTGCCAAAACAATCTTGAGAAAAAAGAACAGAACCGGAGGCATCACACTCCCAGATTTCAAACTGTATTACAGGGCCATTGTCATCAAAACTGCTTGGTACTGGAACATGAACAGACACACTGACCAGTGGAATAGAATTGAGAGCCCAGAAATGAGGCCCCATACCTATGGACATATAATCTTTGACAAAGGGGCCCAGACTATTACATGGGGAAAGCAGAGTCTCTTCAACAAATGGTGTTGGAAACAATGGGTTGAAACATGCAGAAGAATGAAACTGAATCACTGTATTTCACCAAATACAAAAGTAAATTCCAAGTGGATCAAGGACTTGGATGTTAGACCACAAACTATCAGATACTTAGAGGAAAGTATTGGCAGAACTTTTTTCCGCATAAATTTTAAAGACATTTTCAATGAAACGAATCCAATTACAAGGAAGACTAAGGCAAGTATAAACCTATGGGAATACATCAAATTAAAAAGCTTCTATACAGCAAAAGAAACCACTACCCAAACCAAGAGACCCCTCACAGAATGGGAGAAGATCTTTACATGCCATACATCAGATAAGAGTTTAATAACCAACATATATAAAGAGCTTGCCAGACTCAACAACAAGACAACAAATAACCCCATCCAAAAATGGGGGGAGGACTTGGACAGAATGTTCACCACAGAAGAGATCCAAAAGGCCGAGAAACACATGAAAAAATGCTCCAAGTCTCTGATTGTCAGAGAAATGCACAAGACAACAATGAGATATCACTTCACTCCTGTGAGAATGTCATACATCAGAAAAGGAAATGCTGGAAAGGGTGTGGGGTCAAAGGAACCTTCCTGCACTGCTGGTGGGAATGTCAATTGGTCCAACCTCTGTGGAGAACAGTCTGGAGAACTCTCAGAAGGCTAGAAATGGACCTACCTATGACCCTGCAATTCCTCTTCTGGGGATATATCCTAAGGAACCCAACATTATCCATCCAAAAAGATCTCTGTACACATATGTTCTTGGCAGCACAATTTGTAATAGCCAAAACCTGGAAGCAACCCAGGTGTCCAACAACAGATGAGTGGCTGAGCAAGTTGTGGTATATATACACAATGGAATACTACTCAGCTGTAAAAAATGGTGACTTCACCGTTTTCAGCCGATCTTGGATGGACCTTGAAAAAATCATGTTGAGTGAAATAAGTCAGAAACAGAAGGATGAATATGGGATGATCTCACTTTCAGCCCGAAGTTGAAAAACAAGATTAGAAAAGAAAACACAAGTCGAACTTGAAATGAAATTGGAGTATTACACCAAAGTAAAAGACTCTGGGGTGGGTGGATGGGTGGGGAGAATACAGGTCCATGAAAGATGATGAATGACATAGTGGGGTTGTATTGTTAAATGGGAATCTGGGGAATGTTATGCATGTATAAACTATTGTATTTACTGTTGAATGTAAAACATTAATTCCCCAATAAAGAAATAAATTATTAAAAAATAAATAAATAAATAAGACATTTTATTTCATTAGAACAAATCAGAGTAGCCTTGTAGCATATGTGATTCTAGAACTTAAAGTTAGAATCTCATGCTTGTAATTCCAGAATTCTACCATTCAGAGTTTTAAGTCCAATACTGTAGCCATTGTGCCACTTTCTGTGCTGCTCACATAGTTGTCATACTCTCAGCAATTTTTACAATTAAATTTTCCCTTTTAAAAAATATTTTTGTTCATTTATTTACTATTGGATAGAGACAGGAAGAAATTGAGAGGGGTAGGGGAAATAGAGAGGAAGAGGCAAAGAGACACCTGCAGCATTGCTTCACTGTTCATGAAACTTTCCCCCTGCAGATGGGGACGAGGGAACTTTGGTACTTGTGCACTGTAATGTGAGTATTTGACCAGGTGTGTCACCGGCTGGCCCCACAACTTAAATTTTTCTTAACCTAAGTTCACATACTTTTTCTTAACCTAAGTTCACATACTTTTTTTTTTTTTAAGGCATTGAAAACAAAGTATTTCAGTAATCGTCCAGGGCCAACACCTGGATGTCAGCTGCCAAGACCAAATTGTCCAGTGGAAATTTTAAAGGAGCAGTCAAATCCAGCTGTGGCAACAAAGCGAAAAAGAACAGAGGCCTTGGATCAAGGTAAAGCTCTCATTTTTATAAGAAATGAAAGCGATTTAGAAAACTCCAAAAACCTAAGGTATACATAGTAAATGAAGGACAGCTAAGAAATGTAGATTCTGAGCAAGCTGTTTGCTTTCATAAATTTAAATTATAAAAAGTAGAATGTTACTTAAATTCTATTTGCTTTAGTTAATAATACTTAATATTATGTTTTAAAAAGACATAGGTACTCAGTTTTGAGAACTGTGTGTAATCTATGCTCCATAAATTCCTACTGGTACAGTATATGCTTCATGTAAACATGTGCTGTTGGAAGAATAAAAACAAAAAAAGTAAATATTATTGGATTGCATTAGTTAAAATTGCTAGTCATTAGTTAAATTTGCCATAAGATCACATGTTAATAACTTCTCCCCCCCTCCTTCTAGGAGTATTACCCAAGAAGCTAATATTTTAGTTGCAGAGAACACTGGACTGTATTTTACTACTAAAGAGGAAAAAATAGTCCAAAATCAAATAATGGAAAAAAATTAAATATTATAGATGAAATCTGTAAATATACCACATGTGTAAAATATGTAAAACTGAATTATTTTTATTAAATGTATTTTAAAACAAACTTAATTCTCAGTTTTCTGATTAGAGTGCAAATGTTCAGTTCTGTGAAATGTATAATTGTTGATGAAGAGGTGTCTTAGTGGAAGAGCACAGGACTTGTGGTTGTGAGGTCCCAGAACCACATGTGCTAGTGATCTTCAGCATCTCAGTCTCGTGTTCTTTCTCATGCAATACATATCTGAAATGTAGAATTGAAAGGTCTGGGAAGGTAGCATGGAGGTTATGCAAAAAGAACGTTCATGCCTGAGTCTCTGATGTTCCACATTCAGGCCCCCATACCATCTTAAGCCAGAGCTGCTAGTACTCTAGTGTCTGTCTGTCTGACTGACACACTCTCCCCCCCCCCCCCATATATCTCTCTCATTAAAATAAGCAAAAAGTTGTGGTCCAGGAGGTGGCACAGTGGCTAAGGAACTAGACTCTCAACCATGATGTCCGGAGTTCAGTCCCCAGCAGCACATGTGCCAGAGTGATGTCTGGGTCTTTCTCTCCTCCTATCTTTCTCATTAATAAATAAAATCTTTTAAAAAAAATAAAAATTTGGGGGCCAGGTGGTAGCGCCGCGGGATAAGCATAATTGGTGCCAAGTGCAAGGACTGGCTCAAGTATCCTGGTTCGAGCCCCCGTCTTTCCACCTGCAGGGAGCTCAGTTCACAAGTGATGAAGCAGGTCTACAGGTGTCTGTCTTTCTCTACCCTCTCTGTCTTCCTGTCCTCACTCCATTTCTCTCTGTCCTGTCCAGTAACGACAATAATAAACAACAAGGGCAACAAAAGGGGGGGGGGGAAGCCTCCAGTAGCAGTAGATTCATAGTGCAGGCTCCAAGCCCTAGCAATAACCCTGGAGGCAAAAATAAACAAAAAATTGAAATGCATCAAGGGAACTTCAGTAAAAATAATGATCCAGTTGTTTTGAGGATCTGGCCCAACTAGCATCACAGATTTTTAGTAGCAAATATGTTTGTTTTTTGCCTCCAGGGTTACTGCTGGGGCTTGGTGCTTGCACTACAAATTGACCACTCCTCGAAGCCATTTAAAAAATAATTTTTTTTTTAATTGGATAGGACAGAGAGAAATTGAGAGGGAAGTGGGAGATAGGGAGAGAAGGAGAGAGAGAGAGCGAGAGAGCTGCAGACATGCAGACTTGCTTCACCAAGCAACCAAACCCCCCCCCACCCCCCAGGTTGGGAGTTGGGAGCTTGAATCAGGATCCTCATGCTTTATAGTTAAGCTTAAAATGGTGCGTCACTACCTGGCCCCCTGCAAAAATAGTGTTTACTATCTTATTATTTATTGAATAGAGACAGAAAGAAATTGAGAGGGAAGGGTGAGATGGAGAGGGAAAGAGACAGAAACTTGCAGCACTGTTTCACTGCTCTTAAAACTTTTTCCCTGCAGGTGGGGACTAGGGGGTTGAGCCTATATCTTTAAGGATGGTAATGTGTACAACTCAACTGGGTGCACCACCAACTGGCTGCTTAGCAAAAATATTTAAAATTAGAAAAAGAGTCTGGGTGGGGTTGGACGGTAGCGCAGCAGGTTAAGCACACATGGCACAAGGCACAAGGACCGGTGTAAGGATCCTGGTTTGAGCCCCAGGCTCCCCACCTGTAGGGGGGTCGTTTTGCAGGCATTGAAGCAGGTCTGTAGATGTCTTCCTCTTCCCTCTCTGTCTCACTCTCTCGATTTCTCTCTGTTCTATCGAACAACAACAACAGCAATAACATCCAACAATAATAAAAATGAGAAGAAAAAAAAGACCTACAGGAGCAGTAGATTCGTAGTGCAGGTACTGAGCTCCATCGATAACCCTGGAAGGGGGGAAAAATAAAAGAAAGAGAGGCTGGCAACATAGCTTACATGTGTGTGTCCCAGGTTCATTTGTGGTCCCCACTACACTAGGGTGAAACTTCAGTGCTCTGGTGTCTTTCTTCCTGTGTCTCTATCTGGAAACACCAGCCAGAGTGACGAAATCCTGGCAACAACAAAATAATAAAAATGGTAAACTAGCAACAAGGAAAACATGAGCAAGTGAAGCACAAGATCTGCATGCTTTTACTCCCCGTTTGATCACTGTTGCCAGATGAATCCAAATGGTGCTCTGAATATTTTACTAAGGATCCCGGTTCAAGCCCCTGGATCAAACAGGCGGTGAAGCAGGTCTGCAGGTGTCTATCTTTCTCTCCCCCTCTCTGTCTTCCCCTCCTCTCTCCATTTCTCTCTGTCCTATCCAACAACGACATCAACAACAACGATAACTACAACAATAAAACAACAAGGGCAACAAAAGGGAATAAATAAATATTTTAAAAAATTATTTTATATCTTATAATCTACCAACCTTTTTTTTTTTGTCTCCAGGGTTATTGCAGGGGCTCACTCAGTGCCTGCACCATGAGTCCACCACTCCTGGAGGCCATTTTTTTCCTTTTGTTGCCCTTGTTGTTGTAGACTCCTTGTGGTTATTATTATTGTTATTGTTGATGCCGTTTGTTATTGGATAGGACAGAGAGATATGGGAAGACAGATGGGGAGAGAAAGACAGACACCTGCAGACCTGCTTCGCCACCTGTGAAGCGACTCCCCTGCAGGTGGGGAGCCGGGGCTCGAATTGGGATCCTTACGCCGGCCCTTGCGCTTTGTGCCACGTGTGCTTAACCCGCTGTGCTACTGCCTGACCCCCCCTTTTTTTTTTAAGTAAGAGAAATCAAGAGACACCTGCAAGACCTGCTTCACCACTTGTAAAGTTTTCCCCTTGCAGTTGAGGACTGGGGTCTTGAACCTGGGTCCTTGTGCTTTGTAACATATACACTCAACCAGCTGTGCCACCACCTGGACCCTGCTATCAACCTTTTGAAAACAGTAGTAATATAACAAGCCCACTACCCAGATTTAACAAATGTTAAATGCTAAATATGAAAAAGGTTTATTTTCCCTTTAACTTGTGAGTAAATTGAGAGGAAAAACTCACACCTTTTTTTCTCCCAGGCATTGTTATTAATCCAGTAGCCAATGCAGTCAATTAGTTCCTCGGTGACTTGAGCTCTTAAGTGCCTTCTGGCAAGATCTCCTATTGTGTGTGCTTTTTTTTTTCCTCTTTGATTTTACTCTTCTCAAAAAGGAGTGCTTGCAAGAGTGTTTTCCCTATTAGAATGCACATAGTTGTGTCAGCATTATTTTGGATTTAAATGTTTTATGTAAATGATAAACTATACACTTTTTTTCATTTTTCTTTTGCTTCCAGTGTTATCGCTGGGGCTTAGTGCCATGAATCCACTGCTCCTGGAGGCCATATTTTCCATTTTGTTGCCCTTGTTATTGTTGGATAGGACTGAGAAATCGAGAGAGAAGACAGAGGGGGAGAGAAAGAGACACCTGCACACCTACTTTCCCACTTGTGAAGTGACCCCCCTGCAGGTGGGGAGCATGCACACCCTTATCACGAGATGAGAAATTCTGCCCGTGTACCAAAAATTGAACTGTAAACCAGTAACTCCTTTCTACCCCCAATGAACTTAATAAAACAATGAAATTGCCAGGTCTGAGGTAGAACTCAAAAGGAAGGGTAGGGGATGACATGCAACAGCACACTGGTTATGCAAAAGACGTTTTGTGCCTGAGATTAAGGTTCTAGGTTCAAACCTCAGCACCACATAAACCAGAGCTGAGTGATGCTCTCATTTAGGGAAGGGGGTGGGAATGGGAGCAGCTAAGACTGAGGGCTTGGGCATTTGCCTTCTGATGCCCACAGCTCAGGTTCAAGCCCCAGCACCATATGGGGAAATGCTATGACCCTGGAGGCAGGTCTAATGCTTTGTGACTCCTTATCTGTCTTTCTATCTGAATAAAAATGTGGCCCAGGTGCAGTGAATATGCACATACATGAGGTCATAGCTGTTTAACACACACACACACACACACACACACACACACACACACACACACACACACACACACACACACACACCTATGGACATCAAATCTTTGACAAAGGTGCCCAGACTAATAAATGGGGAAAGCAGAGTCTCTTCAACAAGTGGTGTTGGAAAAAATGGGTTGAAACATGCAGAAGAATGAAACTGAACCACTATATTTCACCAAATAAAAAAGTAAATTCCAAGTGGATCAAGGACTTGGATGTTAGATCAGATACTTAGAGGCAAATATTGGCAGAACTCTTTTTCTGCATAAATTTTAAAGACATCTTCAATGAAAGGAATCCAATTACAAAGAAGACTAAGACAAGCATAAACCTATGGGACTACATCAAATCAAAAAGCTTCTGCACAGCTAAAGAAACTACTACCCAAACCAAGAGACCCCTCACAGAATGGGAGAAGATATTTACATGCTATACATCAGACAAGGGGCTAATAACCAGAATATATAAAGAACTTGCAAATCTCAACAACAAGACAACAAATAACCCCATCCAAAAATGGGGGGAGGACATGGACAGAATATTCACCACAGAAGAGATCCAAAAGGCTGAGAAACACATGAAAAAATGCTCCAAGTCTCTGATTGTCAGAGAAATGCAAATAAAGACAACAATGAGATACCACTTCATTCCTATGAGAATGTCATACATCAGAAAAGATAACAGCAGCAAATGCTGGGGAGGGTGTGCGGGTCAAAGGAACCCTCCTGCACTGCTGGTGGGAATGTAAATTGTTCCAACCTCTATGGAGAATAGTCTGGAGAACTCTCAGAAGGCTAGAAATGGACCTACCCTATGATCCTGCAATTCTTCTCCTGGGGAATACATCGTAAGGAACCGTACACATATGTTCTTGGCAGCGCAACTTGTAATAGCCAAAACCTGGAAGCAACCCAGGTGTCCAACAACAGATGAGTGGCTGAGCAAGTTGTGGTATACACACACACACACACACACACACACACACAATGGAATACTACTCGGCTGTAAAAAATGGTGACTTGACCATTTTCATCGGTTTTCAGCCGATCTGACCTTGAAAAATTCATATTAAGTGAAATAAGTCAGAAATAGAAGGATGAGTATGGGATGATCTCACTCTCAGGCAGAAGTTGAAAAACAAGATCAGAAAAGAAAACACAAGTAGGGGGGTCGGGCGGTGGCACAGTGGGTTAAGCACGTGGCGCAAAGCGCAGGGACCGGAGTAAGGATCCCGGTTCGAGCCCCGGCTTCTCACCTGCAGGGGAGTTGCTTCACAGGCGGTGAAGCAGGTCTGCAGGTGTCTATCTTTCTCTCCCCTTCTCTGTCTCCCCCTCCTCTCTCCATTTCTCTCTGTCCTATCCAACAACGAATTGCGTCAACAAGGGCAATAATAATAACCACAATGAAGCTACAACAAGGGCAACAAAAGGGGGAAAAAAATGGCTCCAGGAGCGGTGGATTCATGGTGCAGGCACCGAGCCCAGCAATAACCCTGGAGGAGGAAAAAAAAAAAAAGAAAGAAAACACAAGTAGAACCTGAACTGAAATTGGGGTACTGCACCAAAGTAAAAGACTGGGGTGGGTGGGTGAGGAGAATACAGATCCAAGAAGGATGACAAAGGACGTAGTGGGGGTTGTATTGTTATATGGAAAACTGGGAAATGTTATGCATGTACAAACTATTGTATTTACTGTTGAATGTAAAACATTAATTCCCCAATAAAGAAAAAAATCTAGGAGTCAGGCAGTAGCACAGTGGGTTAAGTGCACGTGGCTCAAAGCTCAAGAACCAGCGTAAGGATCCTGGTTCAAGGGAGTCAGGCGGTGGGTCAAACGCAGGTGGTGCTAAGCGCAAGGACCAATGTAAGGATTCTGGTTCAAGCCCCTGGCTTCCCACTTGCAGGGGAGTTGCTTCACAAACGGTGAAGCAGGTCTGCAGGTGTCTATCTTTCTCTCCCCCTCTCTGTCTTCCCCTCCTCTCTCCATTTCTCTCTGTCCTATCCAACAACAACGACATCAGTAACAGCAACAATAATAACTACAACAATAAAACAAGGGCAACAAAAGGGAATTAAAAAAAAAAAGGATCCCGGCTCCCCATCTGAAGGGGAGTCGCTTCACAAGCAGTGAAGCAGGTCTGCAGGTGTCTTTCTCTTCCCCATCTTTCTCCATTTCTCTCTGTTCTATCTAACAACGACATCAATTACAACAACAATAATAAAAAACAAGGGCAACAAAAGGGAAAAAATAAATATGAAAAAATTAAAAATATAATTACCATATAAACTTATTAGTTTCATTGTGATTGACTATTTCATGCTTGTTAACCATATGTAGCCTCTCGTGTGAACTATTGATTCAGAATTTTGGGTCCTACATCGTAATATTACAAATTTTATCAAGGTGTATTAATTTTTCTAATTTTTTTAACTACACTTCTGGATTTGGTATTAAATGACCTCATTTTTTTCTTTTTAAATATTTTATTTATTCCCTTTTGTTGCCTTTGTTGTTGAAGTCATTATTATTGTCGTTGTTGGATAGGACAGAGAGAAATGGAGATAGAAGGGGAAGACAGGGAGAGAAAGACACCTGCAGACCGCTTCACTGCTGTGAAGCGACTCCCCTGCAGGTGGGGAACCAGGAGTTCAAACCGGGATCCTTATGCAGGTCCTTGCGCTTTGTGCCATGTGTGCTTAACCTGCTGCACTACAGCCTGACTCTCTACATCCTCATTTTTTTTTTTTACTTTTTATATTGTATTCATTATTTCTGACAGAAATGTGTGATCTTAATCCTATTCCACTGAGCTGCTGGCGCCATGATGCTTTAAATACGTAGCTTTATTATTACTACCAGGGCAGTAGATGCTGATATATACTATAGTAATAGTAGTTCCTCAGCATTCTTATTCACTAAGTTTATTTTTCAAGTTTTCAGTTTTGATTATTTAAAAATATTCCCTTTTGTTGCCCTTGTTGTTTTATTGTTGTGGTTGTTATTGTTGTTGATGTCATTGTTGTTGGATAGGACAGAGAAATGAAGACAGGAGGGGAAGACAGAGAGTGGGAGAGAAAGACACCTGCAGACCTGTTTCACTGCCTGTGAAGTGACTCTCCTGCAGGTGGAGAGCCGGGGGCTCGAACCAGATCCTTATGCCAGTCCTTGCGATTTGTGCCACAGGCACTCAACCCGCTATGTTACTGCCCCACTCCCTGATTTTTTTTTTTTTTTTTTGCCTCCAGAGTTATTCCTGGGACTTGGTGCCTGCACGATGAATCCATGCTCCTGGAGACTATTTTTTCCCCTTTTGTTGCCCTTGTTGTTTTATCATTGTTGTGGTTATTATTATTGTTGTTATTGCTGTCGTTGTTGTTTGGTAGGACAGAGAGAAATGGAGAGGAGGGGAAGACAGAGAGGGGGAGAGAAAGACACCTGCAGACCTGCTTCACCGCCTGTGCTTCATCCCTGCAGGTGGGGAGCCTGGGGCTCAAACCGGGATCCTTACACTGGTTGTTGTGCTTTGCATCATGTGTGCTTAACCCACTGCGCTACCGCCCAACCCCCTCAGTTTTGATTTTTTTTAACATCAATAGATTGCTAACTTAAAGAAAAGGTTAAAGGTTTAATATGGCGGCTCTGGAGGTAGCACATTGTTTACAGCTTTAAACTTAAAAGCTGCAGGTGTCTGTCTTTCTCTCCCCCCTCTGTCTTCCCCATCTCTCTCCATTTCTCTCTGCCCTAACAATGACATCAATAACAACAACAATATCGACAACAACAGTGAAAACAAGGGCAACAAAAGGGAAAATAAATAAATATAAAAATTAAAAATTAAAAAACACTTAAAAGCATGTGCCAGAGTGATTTGATGCTCTGGTTCTCTCTCTGGCGCTAATAAATAAAATGAAGGAAGGAAGGAAAAAGAGGAAGAAAGAAGAAAAGAAAGCTGTTGTGTGAAAGACACAACTGAAAGTAATTTCTATTCCCTTATTATCTTAGTGTTTTTAAAAAGTTTTGCTGTTTGTTTATTAATGACGGGAGAGAAAGAAGCAGAGCATCACTGAACACACATACAATGCTAATAATGAAAACACATGACCCCAGTGTACCAACTCCTACTATTACCTTATTGCTACCTCATTTATTATTTTTTATATTATTATTAATGCCAGAGCACTGCTCAGTTCTGGCTTGTGGTGGTATGGGTGATTGAACCTGGGAACCTCAGACATGAGGGTCTGTTTGTATAACCATTATGTTATATCCCCCACCCCCTCACCTATTTATATTTAGATGTAGCCATATTTTCCTTTTCACTAGAGATCATAATTACAGAAAAGCCTTTATTATAATTGTTGAAAATGCTTACCCTTTGACAATTATGATATCAATATAGCAGTATTTCCAAAACATTGAAATATTACTATGTATGTTTTTTCTTCCTTTCTTTTTTTCGTTCTTCCTTTCTTTTTACCAGAGCACTGCTCAGCTTTGGTTTATGGTGATGTGGGGGACTGAACCTGGTACCTTAGAGCCTTGGGCATGAGAGTCTCTTTGCATAACCATTATGCTGTCTATTCCTGCCCAGAAATATTACTATATAATATTTAGAAAAGAAATATTAAATTGCTTAAAAACACAAAAGGTAACTTTAAAAATATTAACATTTACTCTTTGCCATCACTCGGGGGCCTACTTTTCCAGATGGGAGCACAGAAAGAGAAGGGAAAGCACCACAAGATTCCTGCTGTAAATGGTGGAGGTTAGACAGATTGGCACCCCATCATCTGGGCCCTAGTTAGGGAATCCTTGGGTTTCCATGTGGGTATGATGGGCCTAGATCTCTAATGGATCCCTCTCCCCGCCATCACTGATCACATTCATTAGGAACTTCAGTATAAGCCCTCTCGCGAGTCACTGCAGGAACTATGTCCTCCCTATAAAGTGGTAAAGGTAGGGACAGCCCCCTCTCTGAAGGGAGGCTGGGTCATCCTACCATGCCACTTGAGGAAAACTGGTCCTGATATGAGTGCAGACTAGAATGTTGTCAGCTGTGACCCTGAACTGTGAGCTCAGACTGATAGGGACTCAGAGGTTACACAGGCTCCTGTGCTAAATATAAATATATATGGGCCGCAGGTCAGGTGGATGGGTAAACAGTTAATTTTATTCATAGATTTTCTTTAAGATTGGGAGCTATTCTGTGCCCTAATCTAACTTTCTAGCCCTATTCTTTTAAAATTTTTTTTTTTTATTTTTCCTTTTGTTGCCCTTGTTTTATTGTTGTAATTAATAGTGTTTTCATTGTTTTGGATAGGGCAGAGAGAAATGGAGAGAGGAGGGGCAGACAGAGAGGGGGAGAGAAAGATAGACACCTGCAGACCTGCTTCACCGCTTATGAAGCGACTCCTCTGCAGGTGGGGAGCTGGGGGGCTCGAACCAAGATCCTTGCGCCTGTCCTTGTGCTTCGCGCCATATGCGCTTAACCCGCTGTGCTGCACCCGACTCCCTCTTACCCTATTCTTAACTCTGATGCCATCTTCTCAGAGAGTACTTTTGTCCAACTCCATATTTGCTATCAAACTCTACCAAAAAACTACAAGTCATAAGCCCTTAGCAACATACATAGAATAGACTTCCTCACTTCTTTCCACTCTAAGAACCCTATTCTCATCCACTGTATTCCTACTTTTCGGTTTTTGTTCATTAAACATTTTGTCCTGCTTTATATCTTACTACCTTTCAGCCGTTAAGTTGCAGATGCTATCATGATTTCATCCTGACTTCCCTGAGCAGATGACCTCACCAGTGTGTCCCGGAACCTCATCTCTCCAGAGCCCTACCCCACTAGGGAAAGATAGAAACAGGCTGGGAGTATGGACCAACCTGCCAACGCCCAAGTCCAGTGGAGAAGCAAATACAAAAAGTCAGATCTCCCACCTTCTGCATCCCACAAAGAATTCTGATCTATACTCCAGCAAGTGAAAAAAGAGGGGGAAGATGACCAGAGTGTCATCTGAATTCCAACTCTATCAGGACCTGGAGAGAGAAGAGGAAAAAAGGAAGGACATTTGGAAGCAGTACTAGGTGTAGGCTGGTTTGGAAAGGAAGAGAAGACGGAACCATGGGGGGGGGGGAATGGGCAAATATATACATAGATACGATAGTTGTAGAAAATTATAATCAACCCATATTGTCAACCTTGGAAAAACTGTAGCTTTTTTTAAAATTAAAATATATTTATTTATTTTTCCTTTTGTTGCCCTTTTTTTATTGTTGTTGTAAAACTGTAGCTTTTAATGGAGGGAATGGTGACAGAGAACTCTGGTGGTGTGGATAGTGTGGAATTATACCCATTATCATTTTTTAAATCAACATTAAATCACTAATAGAATAAAAAAAGAAATCTAGGTTGAGTGCATGACAAAGCAGGTGCTTTCCCAGGTGAGTTATTTTGCCAGCCCAACACTGTTCTTTCTTAACATACTAATTCATATTATATTGTTACCTTTAGTCAGTTGAAAATCCCTGTAGTCAGTCCAATAATCTGATTTTTGCCTTTAAGATTTTGGCAAATATAAAAAAAACAATTTTTTATCTTTATTTATTTTTGTAGTAAAGACAGCCAGAAATTGAGAGGGGAGGGGTAATAATAGGGACAGAGGCAGAGACACCTGCAACACTGCTTCACCATCTGCAAAGCTTTTCTCCTGCAATTGGGGACTCAAGGCTTGAACCTGAGTCATTGAACATTGTAACATGTGTTCAACCAGGTGCATAAGCACCAGACCCCATACTGAAAGTTTCATAAAAGTATATCAACACAATACTAGTATTTGTTTTTTCTAAATATTTATTCCCTTTTGTTGCCCTTGTTTTATTATTGTAATTATTGTTGTTATTGATGTTGTCATTGTTAGGACAGAGAGAAATGGAGAAAGGAGGGGAAGATAGGGAGAGAAAGATAGACACCTACAGACCTGCTTCACTGTTTGTGAAGTGACTCCCCTGCAGGTGGGGAGCCGGCGGCTTGAACCAGGATCCTTACGCTGGTCCTTGAGCTTTGCGCCACCTGCACTTAACCTGTTGCTGTACCCCCCAACTCCCAATACTAATATTTCTTATAGAAAACCCTTAACAAAAAGCTTTCAGTTCCTATTTGAACAGGTCTTCAAAGCATGATACTTGATGGCAAAGAACAGGATCTTCTCAGAGTTCTTGTACAGTTTTGATCTGCATGAAGGTGTTGGATTGAACAAATGCAGGCCATAGAATTAAAATTTTGAGCACCCGAATGTATAGGTTTATGCAAAACAGAGAAATCTGAAGTCTTCTGCCAGAGATTTTTTAACAGAAATTTTTCTTTCATTTGACTTTTTCCTTCATTCTCTTTTGAGGTGTTGTCTTTGTTCTCCAGTGCTCGAGCAAGCATGTAACTAACTTTCCTTTGATGAGCCAGAGCTTCTTCTTTATCATTTAACTACAGTCACAGAAATGAAGAATGTATCAGTTACTCAACAAGTCACGAAATATAGAGCTATATACAGAGAAAGAAGTACTCTGGTATATTATCTTTAATCTGTAAAATGAATTAATTTAGTGGGGACAGACAAGGTTTTTTTTTTAATTTTATTGGATAGAGACAGCCAGAAATTGAGAGGGAAGGGGATGTTAGAGAGGGAGAGAGACAGACACCTGTAGCCCTGCTTCACTCATGAAGCTTTCCCCCTGCAGGTGGGGACCAGGGGCTTGAACACTGTAATGTGTGGGCTTAACCAGGTGTGCCACCACCTGTGTAGGGAGTTGTGAGGATGTGGCTGAGCATGGCGGGACCTCCCATTGAAAGATGGGTGCCGGGGAGTTGGGCGGTAGCGCAGTGGATTAAGCGCAGGTGGCGCAAAGCGCAAGGACTGGCGTAAGGATCTGGGTTCCAGCCCCCGGCTCCCCACCTGCAGGGGAGTCGCTTCACAGGCGGTGAAGCAGGTCTGCAGGTGTCTATCTTTCTCTCCCCCCTGTCTTCCCCTCCTCTCTCCATTTCTCTCTGTCCTATCCAATAACAACCACATTAATAACTACAACAATAATAACTACAACAACAATAAAAAAAAAGACAACAACAAACAAAAGAGAAGATGGGTGCCTAGGGGTGCGACCATCCTATAGGTTGAGCAAGGAGGGACACGACTTCTAGGATCTGTCCCCCTATTAGTCTCCCTGCCTCACAAGGACCCTACACTCCCTGACACAGCAGCCCGCTTCCCTGTTCCTAAACCAGATGGTCTTACTCAGAGGTTACCAGAAGTTTATCTCCTTTGATTGTATGTAATCCATATATCATTGTTCTACTCTGTCAGACAGTAACTGAAAGTCCTCTCCCTACTTCCCTACCTCCTCCATTCCCTTGATCATACCTGATCCATCTTCTCTCTGCTCTCAGGACCCCTCTCTCTGTCTGCTGGTTATTGATAACCCTATTTCCTTGTTCCTTCAACTGATTAAACCCCTTGCTCAATAGTTACTGGAAAAATACTGGCCCACCTCTGACCCCTTGCCTCCCTGACCATATATGGTATAGATGATTTGCTTAACCCCTGCAACCCCTTAAAAACCCTGCTTTGCTGTTAAATAAATGGATTGTTCTCCAACACAGTCCCCATGTCATCTCTTGTTGCGTTACTAGCCACAGACACAGAGAGAGTCCCGTAGTACTCTCCCTTGCTGCCTCGAGGTATATCCTTCTTGGCACCCGTTTCTGGCACGCGACAGAGTGGGCACATCAGAAGGCCTGTACCCAACAGAGTTCCCCCCACAGAGCCTGGCATCTGGCGCCCAACATGGGGCAGCCCCCCCCAGGCCTCACACGCAGCAAAGTCCAAGTCAAAAGCATATGGCGCACCTTGGGTGAGTACCGGCCACTTGGCCTCCTGCAGCCCCTTGCTTACAAAGGCGCTGCGGTTCCTTTTTTCTCCCTCTCTCTATCCTTCCTTTCGAAGACCCATGTGGGCTCAGACACTTCGCAACTGAGAAACTCTGGCCAAGTTTCCAAAGGCGATTTCCTCTCTGCCAGCTGCCCGCCCAGGTGGTGGATCGCCCTTCAACTTTCCCTCCCCCCACAGAAGCCCGTCAGGGTGTTAAGTGGCATTTTGTCTGTCCCTCTCTTCTCTTCCTGAAATCCCTCTGTCATGGGAAACATTCCCTCTCATCAAAAGGACCCCAGGTCCGCTGTTTTGTTTTTCACTAGAGCTCTGCTCAACTCTGGCTTATGGTGATACCGGGGATTGACCCTGGGACCTGTGGTGGCTCAAGCATTAAAGTTTTCTGTGCTGACACTAACTCTGGACACTGTCAGGGGAAATTAAAGGAGCCCAGGCAAATTCAGGGTGGTATGGCTGTAGACTGTCAAGTGAATTAATATGAATAACTTAATTAGGTGTCCACAGTTCCCAATGTTATAGAAGTTTTTTGTTTCTGTATTTTTGCCACTGGGGTTATTGATAAGGCTTGATAAGCCTTAGGCCTGCAAAACAACTTCACTGTTACTGGTGGCCATTGCTTGTTGTTTTTTTTTTTTCTTATAGAGAAAAATAAGAGGGGGCAAGAAGGAGACACCTGCAGCACTGTTCCACCACTTGTGAAGCTTCCTCATACATACAAAGCAAGTCTTCTAACACTGAGCTAGATCCCCAATCCCAAATTAATCTTTATTTGCAAATAAGTAACTTAATCAGTCTTGGAGATAAGTATGTTCATATAATAAAAATCTTATATTTAGTGGCCTATGAAATGAGTATAACAGGACTGATTTCATTTATAGTAATAAAGGAATTACTTTGAATATTTTAAATGGAGTGGAGTATAGATAGCAAAATGGTTATGCAAAGAGACTATCATGCTTGAGGCTCCAAAGTCCCAGGTTCAATTCCTGGTACCACCATAAGCCAGAACTGAGCAGTGCTCTGGTTAAAAAAAAAAAAAAATAGGGAGTTGGGTGGTAGCGCAGCAGGTTAAGCGCACGTGGCGCAAAGCGCAAGGGCCGGTTTAAGGATCCCGTTCGAGCCCCCGGCTCTCTACCTGCAGGGGAGTCGCTTTACAGGTGGTGAAGCAGGTCTGCAGGTGTCTGTCTTTCTCTCCCCTTTCTGTCTTCCCCTCCTCTCTCCATTTCTCTCTGTCCTATCTAACAACAGCAACAACAATAATGAAAAAACAACAAGGGCAACAAAGGGGAAAATAAATATTTAAAAATAAAGAAATAAAGTAAATATACACACACACATATATATTAAATGTTGTAAATAAAGTTGATACCACAAACTTATATGTTTATATGTTCATATACACACACAGAAATGCCTAGATTTAATTATAGGCAGCCCTCTTCAGACTTACCTTTAAACTTGCACAAGAAGAATATGAATGGGAGACACAGGAAGAAGGTGCAAGAAGTCTAAGGGAATGAAGATCGTAACTCTGGAGGAGAATGTATCCCAGTTGGGAAAAGGACTTAAAAGAGTCAAATTAATAGGAAGTTAAAAAAAAAAAAAAAAGACAACAAAAAGGGCAAAGATACTAACCAAGTCTACTAGTATCTTAAAGACTTCTTGAGGATTTTCCTGGTCTTCATTTTCAGCACTGGTACTGGAAGGGAGCATACCCAACAGCTTTTGCCCTAAGGTTTTCTTGTTCCTTTGTGATGACAATCCTAAAGGAAATGTGAAAATCCAGCTGAGACAATACACTCAGGTACTCAGATAAAGGTGACATGGAAGGTAGTACCGTAGATAGGGTGTGGGGCTCAAGCATGAGGTCTCAAGCTTGACTCCAGCATATGTTCTGGAGTGATGCTTTGATACTCCACCCCCACCCCCACCTCTGTCACTAATGAATAAACAAATCTTAAAAAGAAAACATAAGGGGGTGGTAGCACAGTGGGTTAAGCACACATGGTGTGAAACGTAAAGATCAGCTTAGGGATCCTGGTTTGAGCCCCTGGGGGGGGTGAGGAGGGGGTGGTGTCACTTCACAGGTGGTCAAGCAGGTCTGCAGGAGTCTTTCTCTCCCCACCTCTGTATTCCCTTCCTCTTTCAATTTCTCTTTGTCCTATCCAACAACAAAAACAGGAAAAGATGGCCACCACCAGGAGCAGTGGATTCATGGTGCGGGCACTGAGCCCCATCGATAACCCTGGAGGCGAAAAAAAAAAAAAGGTACATATGAACCAAGGCTAACTCATCCCTAAATCATTCAGGAGACTGACCTCTGGCATGAGTAAGCCAGGCAGCACAGGAGGAAGAACGAAAGACTCTAGGGGTTGGACAGGGAAGCAGATGAGGGAGAGGTTCACTGTAAGTCCAGTGCTGTGCTTCACATGGCTGCTCCTCAGCTCCTAGTGACGGCTGCCTTGCTGCTGAGGAAGCAGCTTGAGCTAACAGCACCTTAATTTTCCAAAGGGACCAAGCACCCAGATTTGAACATGGTATCTCCCAGTTTTATTTCTATTTCTTTTTTTTAAAAAAATTCTCTTTTGTTGCCCTTGCTGTTTTATTGTTGTTATTGATATCATCATTGTTAGATAGGACAGAGAGAAATGGAGAGAGGATGGGAAGACAAGAGAGGGGGAGAGAAAGATAGACACCTGCAGACCTGCTTCACCACTTGTGAAGCTGACTCCCCTGCAGGTGGGGAGCTGGGGGCTCAAACTGAGATACACCAGTTCTTGCACTTTGCGCCACCTTGGCTTAACCTGCTACGCTACCACCCGACTCCCTATATCTTAATTTTTTAAAACTAGATCACTGCTCAACTCTGGCTTATGATACTGCCAGGGATTGAACCTATGACCTTGGGCCCTCAGGCATGAGTCTTTTGCATAACCATTATGTTATCTCCCCAATCCGTATTTCATTATTACTAATTTTTACCAGAGCACTGGTTTATGGTGGTGCAGGGGATTGAATCTGGGAATTCGGAGCCTTAGCCATGAGTCTCTTTGCATAGCTATTATGCTATCTACCCTTGCCCTATTTCTTTTCTTTTTCTTTTTTTCTTTTTTTTTTTTTTTGTCTCCAGGGTTATTGCTGGGGCTCAGTGCCTGCACCATGAATCCACTGCTCCTGGAGGCCATTTTTTTCCTTTTGTTGCCCTTGTAGGCTTGTTGTGGTTATTATTGTTGTTGTTGATGTTGTTCGTTGTTGGATAGGACAGAGAGAAATGGAGAGAGGAGGGGAATACAGAGAGGGGGAGAGAAAGACAGACACACCTGCAGACCTGCTTCACCGCTTGTGAAGCAACTCCCCTGCAGGTGGGGAGTCGGGGGCTCCAACCGGGATCCTTACACTGGTTCTTGCGCTTTGCATCACGTGCGCTTAACCCACTGTGCTACTGCCCAACCCCCTTCATTTTTTTTTTTTGTGGGGACCAATGAATGAGTTCAAGACTTCACCCATGTTCTATACAGCTGAGCAACCTAGTTGGCCCAGTGTTCTATTTATTTTTCTGGAAAAGAGGAAATAACAGAGGGAAGGCTCCACAGTACCACTTGACATTATATGGAAGACCTTGCTGCCATCATGGTTCTCCCATGCAGTGCTTGGGCTTGAAGCCAGGGTTTCTACTACCAGATGAGCTAGTTCCCTATTTTACTTCACAACACTTGGCAGACCCAACAAAACATGTTTGTAGACCACAAAAGTCCTCTGAAACGTGTAAACTACTTGACCTGGACATGGATCTTGGATCTTCATTTAACCACGTACTAACTAAAACTAAACGAGTTCTCTGGGATTCATTGCCTAACCTTTAAAATGTGAATAATAATGCTTATCTCAAGTTTGCCATGCCACTAAATAATATAGCACAAGGGCTGAGGGAAGGATGGTGCAGAGTTTCTGTTCAAGAAGATGAAAAAGTTCTGATGGGGGCCCCAGGTGGTGGCACACCTAGTTAAGTGCACATATTACCAAGCACAAAGACTGGGGTTTGAGCCCCTGTTCCCTACCTGCAGTGAGAGTCTGCTTCATGAGTGGTGAAGCAAGTCTGCAGGTGCCTATCTTTCCTGCTTTCCCTGTCCTCACTCAATTTCTTTCTGTCCTATCTAATAAAAATTAAGGGGGGGCCCCTCCAGGTATTGCTGGCACTGAGCCCCAATAGTAACTATGATGGTAGTGTAAGAAGAAGGTGGCAGGTGGTGGCATGTTTGGTCGTGTGCATATGTTATAATGTGCAAGGACCCAGGTTCAAGCCCCTAGATCCCACCTGCAGGGGAGGTAGCTTCACAAGTATTGGAGTATTGCTGCAGGTATCTTTCTTCCTATCTCCACCTTTCATCTTGATTTCTGTCTGTCTCTGTCCACTAAGTAAAATTAATAAATAATTTTTTTAAAAAAACAGTTCTGATGGTGGTGATGGTTATTTAGTAGTTCAAATGTGGGCCAGTGAAATAGCAGTAATAATATGATTGTACTCAAGATCACTTAATAATTACTAACGTGGCAAATATTATGGATTACTTTCTCACAATAAAAACAGCACAAGGGGTGGCAATACTGCACCTGGTAAAGCACACACTTAAATCATTCTTGAAAGAGCACTGACCACTGATGCTTCCTTCAATGTGTGGGGGCTGGACTGGAATAGCGAGTTTCCCTGTGCCATGGTACACTCATGTGGTGCATGGCTCTAACTCAGAGCTTGGGTTAGTGCTCTACTGAGTGAGCTCTTTCCTGGTCTCTCTCAGGCCATTTTCATGTATTTTGTTTATTTAAAAAAAAACTAACATATCTGAGATAGAGGAGGAGCAGTGGAGAGAACCAGAGCATCACTCTGGCATATGTGATATTAGGGATTGAACTCAGGACATCATGCTTAACGGTCAAACACTTTACCCACTGCACCACTTTCTGGGCCACTGTGACATTTTTATATGTTTAGTTTACACTAAGGCAACAATACTAAAAATGGCCACTGGCTTCCTTTTTAAAATTTATTTGTTTATGTATGTATGTGTGTAAGAGAGAACCAGAGCATCATCCTAGCAAATGTGATACCAAGGATCTAACTTGGGACCTCATGCTTGGAAAGTCCTGCCTGTGCCACCTCCTGGATTGCTGATTATGAATTTCTGATAGGCTCATGAACTTGTTTTATTTTTTAATTTTTATTAAATATGTTGGTTGATCTTTATTTATTGGATAGAGACATCTAGAAATTGAGAGTGAAGGGGGTGGTAGGGAGAGAGACAGGGAGATACCTGCAACACTGCTTCACCACTTGCAAAGGTTTCCCCTGCAGGTGTGGACTGGGGGACTGAAACCTGAGTCTTTGTTTATTGTAACATGTGTGTGTGCTCAACCAGGTGTGCCACCACCTGGCCCCACTGGTTTTATTTTTGTAAGACTATTTTATTAATTTGCTCAGCTAAAGATTTTTCTTTTACCCCTAAGTGTAAAAGAAAACCAGTTTTGGGACAGAGCTCAGCTCAAGTAAATGATGGTGTTGGGGATTGAACCTGGGGCCTTTTATATGCAGGTCCCATGTGCTGCTGGTGAGCTAGCTCCCTGGATGCAGAGAGATACATTTGATGTTGGGTTTCACCTTCAGTATTGCCTCCTCCTTAGCAGTGTCCCTCTAATTATCTAGTGCTGGTAAGTATTTTCTTTTTTGAAATTATTTATTTTTGGATAGAGACAGAGAAGTTCAGGGGAGAGGGTAGAGGGGGAAGGGACAGAGACACCTGCAGCCCTGCTTCACCATATATCAAGCTTCCCTCCCATGCAAGTGGGAATCAGGGACTTGAACCTGGGCCCTTGCACACTGTAATGTGTGCACTTAACCAGGTGCACCACCACCTGACCCACTGGTAAATATTTTCTACCAAACGTAGTCTTGTTCAAATGAAGTCAAGTACTAAGAGACTCCTGCTATTTAATAGCATAATTGATCCTAAAAGTTCATCTGGGGTGCTGGGTGGTGGTGCACCTGGTTAAGCATACACAGTACTAATCGGAAGGATACAGTTCGAGCCCCTGGCTACCCACTTGCAGGGCGGGGGGCACACTTCACAAGCAGTGAAACAGGACTGCATGTGTCTATCTTTCTCTCCTCTCTATCTTCTCTTTCTCTTTCAATTTCTCTCTTATCCAATAAAATGGAAAAAATGGCCTCTGGGAGGAGTGGAGTGGATACATAGTGTCAGCACAAAGCCCCAGCGATAAACCTGGAGGCAAAAGAAAAAAAAGCGGTTCATCTGTATATGTTTAACATTCATATTACTAATGTTTTTTTTATCCATTTCATTTTTTTTACCAGGGTACGGCTCACCTTTGACTTGTGTTGTTGGGAACTGAGACTGGGACCTTTGATTTTTCAGACACGAAAATTTTTTTTATGGGCTGGGGAGATAGAATGGTTGTGCAAAATGCCTTCAAGTCTCAGGTTAAATTCCCAGGGCCACCATAAGCCAGAGCTGAGCAGTGCTCTGATAAAAAGGAAAGAAGGAAGGAAGGGTCTTTTTACATAGCCACTATGTTATCTCTCCAGCCACCATGAACTTTCTATTATATTCTCACACATCAGATTAACCATGTGTAGTCAATTTTAATCACAGCTAAAACAACTGAAACGAATCTATTGGTATATTTACCATTCTCTTTAAGGTTCTTCCAACTTATCCATTTTGTTGCTTTTCTGCACATATTCTCCATTTGTGTCAATCTTAGTGCCTGTTCATTTTTCCTCATCAGTTGTTGCTCAAATGCATTTCTGAATGCATCTGCCATTATGTAAGCTTCTTCTTTACTCTTCTGTAAGTACTCCAACTAATTTTGAAAGAAAGTTTGAGATGTTTCAGAGGCAAGACCAGAACAACTCTTGTCTAATGCTGACACAGATTAATAAATATCCCTGCTGAAACTGATTAGTAGTTGCTCATTTTCTTCTGCAATTGCTGCCCACTCTGAAGTAAACTACCAAATGGTTTTCTTGTGCTACCTGTCAGATTCCTGCTAATCCAACTCTTGGACCTTATTGCCCAAGATAGGCTCTGTGTGCAGACGCCAATAGCTGCCTTTCAGTTCTCTCCTGGGCCATTCCAGAAAACAGTGAAAATAATTATGAATCACTTTTCACAGAGGGCCAACAGCTGACCTTGATCCTTTGAAAATCACACATGGGGACGGGTGGTGGCGCATCTGGTTGAGCACATGTTACAATGTGCAAGGTCCCCAGTCCCTACCTGCAGGAGAAAAGCTTTGTGAATGGTGAAGTAGGGCTGTAGATGTCTCTGTTTCTCTCTCTCTTTATCACCCCCTTCCCTCTCAATTTCTGGCTGTCTCTATCCAATAAAGATAATTTTAAAAAATAATAAAAATCACACACACACTTGACAACAGAATCAGAGCATCACTTAGGTGCAGTGTTGGGGATTGAACTCAGGACCTCATGGTTGAGAATCCAATTCCTTGTTCCCTTCCCCTCCCCTCAACTCCCCTCTCTCAGCAGAGAAAAAGCACCAGTTTCCTTCAATATGGGGGCTGGGTTCAAATCTGGGTCATGCACATGGCAAAGCAGCACACTAAGTGAGCTATTTCAGCAGCCCTGACTGTTTCTAATCTAAATAATTGGATGCTTTTCCTAATGAATAGCTAGTGTCTGAACTCTTCTTTTCTTTTTAAGGTAATTTAAAACACTTTATTTATTTTGGATTGAGAGGGAAGGGGGAGATAGGGAGAGAGACACCTGCAGTACTATTTCACTTGTGAAGCTTCTCCCTCCTGCAGGTGGGATGGGGGGGCCTTGAACCCCAGTTCTTGCTCACTCTTGTGTGTGCACTTAACCAGGTATGCCACCACCTGAACACCCTCTTTACTTTCCTTTATACCCTGAAGATTTTAAAATCCATGCATACCATACAATCTTGTAATACCACTGCAAAATCTTTACTCAAAGGACACAAATTGGAAAAGGATCTATGGACGTTGTGTTCATAGTTTCACTATTCCCATGGCTAAAATATGAAAGCAACCTAAATACTCATCCACAGACAGGTAACTTGATAAAGGAACTTTGGGAAATAGATGACATTATGCCTTTTGGTACAAAATGAATAGAACTCAGGCTAAGGTAATTTCTAGCCCATTTCATTCATTTGGACAATTACTGACTAAAAAAAAAACCTTGAAAGAAATTAATAACAAAAGTGACTTATATTATTAATTTTGCTGTCACTGATATTTTTTTAAAACAGACAAAAAGTTTTTTTTTAATTTCTATTTATTTATTTCCTTTTGTTGCCCTTGTTTTATTGTTGTAGTCATTATTGCTGTTATTGATGTTGTCGTTGTTGAACAGGACAGAGACAAATGGAGAGAGGAGGGGAAGACAGAGGGGGAGAGAAAGATAAGACACCTACAGTTCTGCTTCACCGCCTGTGAAGCTACTCTCCTACAGGTGGGGAGCCAGGGGTTCCAACCAGGATCCTTACACGGGTCCTTGTGCTTTGCACCACGTGCCCATAATCCGCTGCGCTACCGCCCGACTCCCTCCACTCTCAATTTCTGTCTGTTCAATAATGGTGGGGACTGGGCTCAAACCTAAGTTATGTACATGGCAAAGCAGCTCATTATTATTTTTTTTTCCTCCAGGGTTACTGCTGGGCTTGGTGCCTGCACCATGAATCCACCACTCCTGGAGGCCATTCCCCCCCACCTTTGTTGCCCTTGTTGTTGTAGCCTCGTTGTGGTTATTATCATTGCCATTGTTGATGTTGTTCGTTGTTGAATAGGACAGAGAGAAATGGAGAGAGGAGGAGAAGACAGAGAGGGGGAGAGAAAGACAGACACCTGCAGACCTGCTTCACCGCCTGTGAAGCGACTCCCCTGCAGGTGGGGAGCCTGGGGCTCACACAGGGATCCTTAGGCCGGTCCTTGCGCTTTGCGCCACATGCGCTTAACCCACTGCGTCACCGCCCGACCCCCAGCAGCTCACTATTTAAGTGAGTTTTTATTTTATTATTTTTTTCCTCCAGGGTTATTGCTGGGGCTCAGTGCCTACACTATGAATCCACTGCTCCTGTAGCCACTTTTGCAGTTTTTTGGATAGACAAGAGAAATTAAGGGAAGATTGGGGGGGGGGGAGGCAACCATTGACCTGCTTCACTGCTTGTGAAGTGACTCCCTTGCTAGTAGGGAGTTGGGGGCTTGAGCTGGGATACTTGTGTTGGTCCTTACACTTTGTACTATGTGTGCTTAACCTGGTAAACTATGCCCGGCCCCCCCTCAAGTGAGCTTTTTCACTGGCCTAAGCACAATTTATTTTAATGTAGCATCAGGGTATGAATTAGGGCCTCCTTGGATAGCTACAATACTACTGGGTGGTTATCCTGGGCTCAGTTGTTGTTATTATTATTATTAATTTAGAGAGAGGATTGATAATCTTATAACCTTGTAAACCACTATTAAATAACAGAAAGGAAGGAAGGGGAAAAAAGGGCATTTTTTAATCTTTTATAAAAGAGCTGAAGAGAAATATCACAAAAGAAGACACATCATTAGTCATCAAGGAATAGTAAATTCAGATTACAGTGAGATGTCATCACTGCCAATCCAAGCAGTGCCTGGCTGGAGAAATGGCTCACCTGGGTGGTGCGCTGCTTTGTCATGTGTATGACCTAGGTTTGAGCCCGGCCCCCACCATATTGAAGAGAGTTTTTTTTTTAAATTTCTTTATTGGGGGATTAATGTTTTACATTTGACAGTAAATAGAATAGTTTGTACATGCATAACATTTTACAGTTTTCCACATAACAATACAATCCCCACTAGGTCCTCTGTCATCATTTTTGGACCTGTACTCTCCCCCACACCCACCCCAGAGTCTTTTACTTTGGTGAAATACACCAACTTGAAGGGAGCTTTGATACTGTGGTTTTTCTCTCTCTCTCCTTTGCCTCTCTCTGTTCAAAACAAATGATGATGATGATAACTTAGAGAAAGAAAGAGGGAGTCGGGGTGGTAGCACAGCAGGTTAAGTGTATGTAGTGCAAAGAGCAAGGACTGGCTTAAGGATCCTGGTTCAAGTCCTGGCTCCCCACCTGCAGGGGAGTCGCCTTTACAGGCAGTGAAGTAGGTCTGCAGGTGTCTCTCTGTTTTTTCCTCTCTATCTACTCCTCTCTCAATTTCTCTCTGTCTCTATCCAATAACAAATAAAAGATTTTTTTTTAAAAAAAAAGAGAGAGGAGGGACAACTTAGCACTGCTTCACCATCCATGGTGCTCTCACTCAGTGCTGAGGGGCAGCCCCAGGATCTCACATGGTAAGGTCTACAAACACCACCAGATGAGCATTTCACAGTTCTTGAAGCCCACTGTTAAGGGCTAGGAGGTTGTGCACCCAGTTGAGTGAACATGCTACAATGTGCAAGGAGCTGGGTTCAAGCCCCAGCTCTCACCTTCAGTGGGGAAGCTTCATGAATGGTGAAACAGTGTTGCAGGTGTCTCTCTTTGTCTCTCCCACTCTATCTCCCCCTTCCTTCTGTCTCAATCCATTAAATAAATAAAATATTTTTAAAGGCCAATTTTAATGTTAGCTATCATTTGGTAAATGTCAGGTATATATGTGACTTTCTCTATTTCTTACAACAATCTTCCAAAAAAGTTACTTCCCTCCATCTAACATAAATGTCTAAAGCCAAGCAGCTAAAAATAATGGAGTCAAAAATTTTTTATATTTATTTATTTATTCCCTTTCGTTGCCCTTGTTGTTTTACTGTTGTAGTTGTTGTTGTTGTCATCGTTGTTGGATAGGACAGAGAGAAATGGAGAGACGAGGGGAAGACAGAGAGGGGGAGAGAAAGATAGACACCTGCAGACCTGCTTCACCTCGTGTGAAGCAGGTGGGGAGCTGGGGGCTCGAACCGGGATCCTTTTGCCGATCCTTGCACTTTACACCACTTGCAATTAACCCGCTGCGCTACCGCCCAACTCCCCTAAATTTCAAACCTAGGTCTGGTCAGTACAAAAGTTATTTTCATTCTATCTTGTTGATTGTCTAGTAAAATTTGTGTTTATCTTTCCATTAACCAATGTAACAGATCCTTGTGGTTTTAGGTATGCTATTTCCTCTAATATATAGCAATTTTAGTGTTATGGATAGACAACAGGAATTTAGGAAATAATTCACAAATTTATGGGGTCCAAGTGGTAGCACACCTGGCTGAGTGCACATGTTACAGTGCATAAGGACCTGGGTTCGAACCCCCGGTCCCCACCCGTAAGGGGAAAGCTTTGCAAGTGGTGATGCAGTGTTGCAGGTATTTCTCTGTTTCTTTCTCTCTCCCTCTCTGTCACCCCCTTCTCTCTCGATTTCTGGCTGAATCTATCCAATAAATAAAAATAATAAAAAATAGAAAAAAACAAATTTATGCAAATAATAGGGCTACAATACTGTGTCAAGTATTTATTATATTTTATAATCATGTACATCAAATCCAGCTTATTTATAAATTAAGATTATCATGTAATGGGGCCAGGAGAAGGTTCACTCAGTAAAGCACACTTTACTGTGCATGAAGCCTGTGTTCAAACTCAATGCCAAAAAAAAAACCAAAAAAAAACCTCAATGCCATGTGGTAGGACCTGCATGGGAAACGTGCATGGATGGTGGAGCAGTGCTGTGGTGTCTCTCCCTCTCTCTGAATGAAAAAAAAAGAAAGGGGCGGGGCTGGGTGGTGGCACATCTGGTTGAATGCACATGTTATAATGCGCAAGGACCCAGGTTTGAGCCCCCAGTCCCCACCTGCAGGGGGAAAGCTTCACAAGTGGTGAAGCAGTGCTGCAGGTGTCTCTCTGTCTCTCACGCTCTCTATCCCTCCCTTCCCTCTTGATTTCTGACAGTCTCTATCCAATAAATAAATAAAGATAATAAAAAAAATTGTTAAGTCCCATAGCTATTTACTATGGAAGGTAATTATCACAGTTATTTCTTCCATTTATTCTACTATTAGTTGAGAAACAAAATCAAAGATTTTAGTGTTTTAATAATACACTACCTCTTGTCTGAGCTGAAGGAGCATTTTCCGAGAGGAGGCTGCCATTTTGGCACAGGAACAGGGGCTCCCTCCATGCCCTCGACAAAGACAGGCTCCGAGGACCATGAGCTTGAAATACAAAAGCATCATCACTCCTATTGTTAAGTGTCCCACTGTTTACACACACACACACACACACACACACACACCTCTACTCAAGCATATGATTTAAAGAAGTTGGGAAGTAAACCAAAAATAGATGAAAATTGAGACTAGGATTCAAGATCCAAGTAGATATTAACCACAGATGAGGAAAGAGCATTATAACTTGGAAAAGAAACTAACAGAATTCTGCTTTCCTTTTCCTTTTTCCTTTTCCTGCTCCTGTAAAAGATGTCAAAAATAGTTTCAGACCAGCACCAATATACTGATAAGAATACAAAGCTTTGGGTGGTGGTGCTGCACCAGTTAAACACACATGTTACTAAGCACAAGGACCCAGGTTCAAACCCCTGCTCCTCACCTGCAGGGGGAAGAAAAACTTCACGAGTGGTGAAGCAGGTCTGCAGGTGTCTATCTTTCTGTCCCTCTCTGTTTCTCTAAGCTTTTGCAAGGATCTCCAGGTTCTATTTATTTCTTATTAAGTTTTTTTAATTATCTTTATTTATTTGATAGAAACAGCCAGAAAAAGAAAGAGGAGAATGGGAGGGAGAGAAACAGATACCCGAAACACTACTTCACCACTCATGAAGCTTTCCCCCTGAAAGTGGGGACTCAGGGCTTGAACCCGGGTCCTTGCACTTTGTAATATATGCACTTAACCAGGTTAAGCATAGTAGTTATGCAAAAGACCCAGGTTCGATTCCTTATACTACCACAAGCAAAGCTGAATAGCGTTGGGGGGACTGTTTAAACTTTTTTATTTCTTTATTTTTTTCTCTTTTATATAAAGACAGGCAGAAAGAGAGAAACCACAACATGGACGCTTCCTTCAGTGTGATGGGGAGTGGGTTTGCACCTGGGCTGTGCACACAGCAAGCAGAACACGAGCCGAGTGTGCTATTTGGCCAGCCCTGTGTTTGCTATTAATGTTAACCATATTACCCTTTTTGGGGAAGCTCTGTGATGACTGCTACTTAGTCACACTCCACAGCACTTAAAAAATTCATTTTTTATGCATCTGAGGCCACTTTTTACCATATTAGACAAGACCTCAAACATCTCAGCAAGCAATTAGCAGCACATCAATGATCTATTGATCATTGCTCTGAAGCTGGCTCAGTCACAGGAGGACCCTATCCCCTTGGGACAGAAATTAAATTTACCTGAGCTGTTTCCTCCTTGGTGAAGTGCAGATAGCACTGGCTTTACAACCCTTCCAAGACCACCAGGAAGAGTAGACAAAATAATGGCTATGAAAGTACTCTAGGGCTGGTGGAATATCTCACTTGGATAGTGTGCTGCTTTGCTATGTGTGTGGCCAGGTTCAAGGCAGGCCTCTACCAAATTCAAGGAAGCTTTAGTGGTGAGTGTGTGTGTGTGTGTGTGTGTGTGTGTGTGTGTATTTACCGAAGCACTGACTGATTATCTCTGGTTTATAGTGGTGCAGGGGATTGAACCTGGGCCTTTGGAGCCTTAAGCCAGTGAGTTTGTTTGCATAACCATTATGCTATCTATCCCTGGCCTGCTTTGGTCTCTTTCTCAATTTTTTTTTCTTTTAAGACTTTCCTGCTTGAGGCACCAAAGGGTTTTTTTTAGATTTTATTTATTTATTCATGAAGAATGATAGGCGGAGAGACAAAGAACCAGACATCACTCCTACATATACTGATGTGCTGCTGGAGATTGAACTCAAACTTGGAACCTCATTCTTGAAAGTCCAATGCTTTATTCACTGTACCACCTCCCAGGCCACTCTTTCAGTGGTTTATTTATTTATTTATTTATTGGATAGATACAGACGGAAATTCAATGGGGTGGGGGAAATGAAGAAGGAGAAAGAAAGACGCCTGCAGCACTGTTTTCGCCACTTCCTGAGTCTTCCAGATAGGGCTGAGGGACTTGGGTCCTTGTGTGTGTTCAACTAGGTTCGCCACCACCCAGTCATATATAAATGGAAGAAAGAAGGAAGGAATGAAGGAAGGAAGAAAAGAAAAAAGATACTCTAATACAGTACGTTCCATTCATATGACACTTCTTCCCCTCCCCCCTTTTTTCTTTGATAGGACAGAGAGAAATTGAGAGGGGATGGAGTGATAGGGAGAGTGAAAGAGAGACACCTGCAGTATTTGCTTTACCACTTATGAAGTTTCCTCCCTGCAGGTAGGGAGCAGGGCTTGAACCCAAGTCTCTGAGCATGGGAAAATGTGCACTTAACCAGCTGCACCACTGTCTGGCCTCATAAGACACTTCTAACACTTTCTGCTAAAATTATAAAAATTAGAACTGTGAGGGGCAGGAAGTGTCTGGCACAGCCCCTGTGGTCATGTGTGAAGGGCAGAGGCCCAGCCAGGCTCTAGATCTGGCCTGGGGAAACCCATAGGCCTCCCTTGCTCAGTCTCAAACGGCTAAGCATGGTGCTTAGAACACATGGCAGACATCAAAGGTAGCAAGAAAAGGGAGGTAGAAAATGCCTCCTGTTCAACTTTTTAAAAAAATTATTTATTTCCTTTTGTTGCCCTTGTTTCATTGTTGTCGTTGGATAGGACAGAGAGAAATGGAGAGAGGAGAGAAAGACAGAGGGGGAGAGAAAGACACCTGCAGACCTGCTTCACCGCCTGTGAAGCAACTTCCCTGCAGGTGGGGAGCCAGGGACTCGAACAGGGATCCTTAAGCCAGTCCTTGCGCTTCTCTCCACATGCGCTTAACCTGCTGCCCTACTGCCCGAATCCCTTCTGTTCAATTTTTTTTTTGCTTACCTACCTCGAGACTTGAAATGTCTTTGAGGTCACTTTCATCGTGGTATGTGTTTTCCTGAGCCATTTTTTGCTGTTTGATATCCAGCATAGCAAGGGCCTCCAAATACTGTTGATTAAGAACTACGAAGGGATATATAAGAAAGTGTTAGCTATCAGGGCTAACTCTAGCGGGGCCCAGCCTAACCTAGTTACATGGACATTACACACTCCTTTTATCCTGGTTTTTTTTTTTTTGTGTGTGTGTGTGTGTGTGTGTGTGCCTCCAGGGTTATCGCTGGGGCTTGGTGCCTACACTAGGAATCCACTGCTCCTGGAGGCCACCTTTTCCCTTTTTTGCCTTGTTGTCATTATTATTGTTGTCAATGCTGTTGGATAGGACAGAGAGAAATCGAGAGAGATGGGGAGATAGAGAAGGGGAGAGAAAGATAGACACCTGCAGACCTGCTTCACTGCCTGTGAAGCAACCCCCTACAGGTGGGAAGTCGGGGCCTTGAACCGGGATCCTTACACCAGTCCTTATGCTTTGTGCCATGTGTGCTTAACCCACTGTGCTACCGCCCGACCTCCTCCATTTATTTTTTAGACTTACGTATTTACAACTGAAGGAGGAGGGGAGGGGAGAGAACCAGAGCAACATGCTGTCACACATAATGCTGGGATCAAGCTTGGGACGCCATGCTTGAGAGTTCAATGCCTTATCCACACATCTTTTGGGACACCATAAACCCATTTCTTATAAACAGAGCATATATGACAATTTATGTTGACAAAATCTGGTCCCACCCAAAAACTCTGATAGAAATGTAGGGATTGGGAGTCGTGCAGTAGTGCAGCGGGTTAAGTGCAGGTGGTGCAAAGCACAAGGATTGGCGTAAGGATCCCGGTTTGAGCCCCTGGCTCTCCATCTGCAGGGAAGTCACTTCACAGGCAATGAAGCAGGTCTGCAGGTGTCTATCTTTCTCTTTCCCTCTCTATTTTCTCCTCCTCTCTCCATTTTTCTCTGTCCTATCCAACAACAACAACATCAATAATAACTACAACAATAAAACAACAAGGGCAACAAAAGGGAATAAATAAATATTTTAAAAAATAAATAAAATCTTTAAAAAAAAGAAAGAAATGACCAGGGCTGAGAGGAAGTTTCAAGAGCAGTAAAACTATGCTATATGTTGTTGGTTCATGTTTTTTCTCTCTCCCCCTTTCTTTTCTCACCTTTTTAAGATTTATCTATTTATCTATTTATTTATTTTTAGAGAGAAATGGAGATAGGAGGGGAAGACTGAGAGGGGGAGAGACAAACACCTGTGGACCTGCTTCAGCGTCTGTGAAGCGACTCCCCTGCAGGTGGGGAGCCGGGGGCTGAAACCGGGATTCTCACACCAGTCCTTGCGCTTTGCGCCACGTGTGCTTAGCCCACTGCGCTACAACCGGACTCCCTTAATATTTTTTTATTATCTTTATTTATTATTGGGGAGAGACTGCCGTAAATTGAGAGGAATGGGAGATAGAGAGGGAGACAGAGAGGGAGACAGAGAGACATCTGCATCCCTGCTTCACCACTCATAATGTTTTCTCCCTGCAGGTGGGGACCAGAGGCTTGAACCCAGGTTGAGCCCACATTATAACATGTGGGCTCAACGAGGTACACCACCACCTAGCCCCCTCTTTCCCTCTCTATCTTCCCCTTCTGTCTCAACTTCTGTCTGTATACAAAATAAATACAATATTGGAGGGAATGTCCAAAAAAAAAACTTGGTCCAGGAGCAGTAGAACTCAACGTGGTGATAGTACCAACATGGTCATAGTACCACCAAAAAAAGTATGCAGAGTTGGTACTGTTGTGGCCTGGGAGATGGTTCAGTGGTCAAAACACTAAAAGCATGAGATTCAGTGTTCAACCCCTGTGGTAACAAGTGCCAAAAGTGATGCTCTGGTTCTCTCTCATCTTTACCCCGCTATCATTAATAAATAAATCTTTTTTTTTAAGTTGTCTGATGGGCTAGGAGTGCAAAAAAGAATGCCTGAGTCTTTGAGGTCCCAGGTTCTATTATAAGAACAGCTCCATTATAAGCCAGAGCTGAGCAGTGCTCTAGTATTTATCTCTAATTCTCTGTTTCTCTGTCATTAAATAAAATATTAATAAAATAGTAAAATAAATATTAAGGGGGTGGGGCGGTGGCACTCCAGGTTAAGCGCAAATAATATGAAACACAAAGATCCCAGTTTGAGCCCACAGCTCCCCACCTGCATGGGGCTTGCTATACAGCAGTGAAGAAGGTCTGCAGGTATCTGTGTTTCTCTCCCCCTTTCTTTTTTTTAAATTTTATTTAATATTTATTTATTCCCTTTTGTTGCCCTTGTTTTATTGTTGTAGTTATTATTGTTGTTACTGCTGTCGTCATTGTTGAATAGGACACAGAGAAATGGAGAGAGAAGGGCAAGAAAGAGAGGGGGAGAGAAAGTTAGACACCTGCAGACCTGCTTCACCGACTGTGAAGCGACTCTCCTGCATGTGGGGAACTGGGGGCTCTAACTGGGATCCTCACGCTGGTCCTTGCACTTTGTGCCACGTGTGCTTAACCCGGGCGCGACTGCCTGACTCCCTCTCTCCCCCTTTCTTTTTATTTTTAATTTTTTAAAAAATTTATTTATTTTATTTATTTATTCCCTTTTTGTTGCCATTGTTGTTTTATTGTTGTAGTTATTATTGTTGTTGTCATTGTTGGATAGGACAGAGAGAAATGGAGAGAGGAGGGGAAGACAGAGAGGAGAAGAGAAAGATAGACACCTGCAGACCTGCTTCACCACCGCCTGTGAAGCGACTCCCCTGCAGGTGGGGAGCCGGGGTTCCAACCGGGATCCTTATGCCGGTCTTTGTGCTTCGCGCCACCTGCGCTTAACGCGCTGCGTTACAGCCCGACTCCCTCTCTCCCCCTTTCTTTTTTTTTTTTTTTTCTTTTTCTTTTTTTTTTTTTTTTTTTTTTTTAGGACAGAGAGAAATGGAGAGGAGGGGAAGACAGAGAGGAGGAGAGAAAGATAAGACACCTGCAGACCTGCTTCACCGCCTGTGAAGCGACTCCCCTGCAGGTGGGGAGCCGGGGTTCGAACCGGGATCCTTATGCCGGTCCTTGTGCTTTGCGCCACCTGCGCTTAACCCGCTGCGCTACAGCCCGACTCCCTCTCTTCCCCTTTCTATCTCCTCCTCCTCCTCTCTTAATTTCTCTCTGTCTTATCCAGCAGCGACAACAACTGGCAAAAAGATGGCCACCAAAAGCAGTGAATTCGTAGTGCAGGCACCAAGCCCCAGTGATAACCCTGGATATAAAATATATATATATGTATATATATAATTAGTTGGTGGGGGGGTTGAGTGGTGATGCACCTACCTGGTTGAGCACACACATTATAATATGGAAGGTTCAAGCCCCTGGTCCCCACTTGCAGGGGGGAAGCTTTATAAGTAGTTGAAGCAAGGCTGTAGGTATTTTTCTGTCTCTCTCCCTCTTGATCTCCTCCGTCCCTCTCAATTTCTATCTATCCAAAATGAATAAATGTATTTTTAAAAGACTTAAAAAATTTGCTGGTCTTGGAGGGGCACAGTGAAGCATTGAACTCTTAAACATAAGGTCTCAAGGTCAATCTCTAATATCACTAGTGATGCTCTGGTTCTCTTTCTCTCTCTCATTAATAAGTTGATAAATCCTTGGATGGGGGGCCAGGCAGTGGCACACCTGGTTAAGTGCACACATTACAGTGTGCAAGGAGCCAGGTTCAAGCCCTGGTCCTCACCTGCAGGGGGAAAGCTTCACGAGTGATGAAACAGGGCTGCAGGTGTCTCTGTTTCTCTCCCTCTCTATCTCCCCATCATGAGTCAATGTCTCTCTGTCTCTACCCAATAATAAATAAATAAAAATATTATTAAAAATAGTTGGATGGCTGGAGAGATAGCACAGTTGTGCAAAAAGCCTTTCATGCATGAGGCACCAAAGGTCTCAGTCAGGTTCAGTTTCCCTCACCCAGAGCTGAGGAGTGATCTTTGAAAAAAAAAAAAAGTTTAAACCATCTTCATATTACTAAAACAACTTAAAATCCTTTTTTAAAAAATGTTCTTTACTTTTTCTCACAATGTGGTTCATTTTCTATGTGTGTGTGTTATATACATGTAAAAATTTCAAGTTCTTGGGGCTGGGCGGTAGCACAGCAGGTTAAGCGCACATGGCTCCAAGTGCAAGGACTGGCTTAAGGATTCCTCCCTGTTCGAGCCCCTCCCTGTTCCCCACCTGCAGGAGGTCACTACACAAGTGGTGAAGCAGGTCTGCAGGTGTCTATCTTCCTTTCCTCCTCTCTGTCTTCCTCTCCTCTCTTGTTCTCTCTGTCTTAGCAATAACAACAGCAGTAACAACAACAACGATAACAACAAGGGCAATAAAAGGGAAAAAATGGCCTCCAAGAGCAGTGGATTTGTAGTGCAGGCACCGAACCCCAACAATAACCCTAGAGGCAAAAAAAAAAAAATTCAAGTTCTTTATAAATTAAATAATATTTTAGGGGGAATAAGTAGAAACTATTCCACGGTTGTAAAGTTTTATTTTGGAGTGATGAGATGTTTTAGAACCAGACAGCTGCCTAACAAGAATATTGTGAATAGTTTAATTTAATTAATTAATTAATTAATTTTACCAGAGCACTGCTTACCTCTAGCTTTCAATGGTGCTGGGGAATGAACTTTTGATCTTTGGTGCCTCAGGCTTGAAAATTTTTTACATAACCATTATGCCCGCTCTCCAGCCCAGTTTACTTTATTTTTTAAAAAATATTTTATTTATTTATTCCTTTTTATTTATTTATTTCCTATTTATTCCTTTTTATTTATTTATTCCTTTGTTGCCCTTGTTGTTTTATTGTTGTAGTTATTACTGTTGTTGATGATGTCATTGTTGTTGGATAGGAAAGAGAGAAATGGAGAGAGGAGAGGAAGACAGAGGGGGGAGAGAAAGTTAGACACCTGTAGACCTGCTTCACCACCTGTGAAGCACTCCCCTGCAGGTTGGGAGCCAGGGGCTCGAACTAGGATCCTAAGGCCGGTCCTTGCGCTTTGCACCACCTGCACTTAATCCGCTGCTCCCGCCTGACTCCCCAGTTTGCTTTATTTTAAACAGTTTTTTTTTTCTGCAGGATTATTGTTAGGGCACTACAAATCCACTGCTGCTGGAGGCCATTTTTCCCATTTTGTTGACCTTGTTACTATTTTTGCCATTGCTGCTGTTGTTATTGGATACAACAGAGAGAAATCGAGAGAAGAGGGGGAGAGAAAGACACCTGCAAACCTGCTTCACGAGAGGTGAAGCGAAACCTCTGCAGGTGGGGAGCTGGGGGCTCAAACCCAGATCCCCACCCCCATCCTTGTGCTTCATGCCATGTGTGCTTAACCCACTGTGCTACCACCCGGCCCCCTTAAACAGTTATTCTTATGTTATGTGAGCTATGTGCCTAGAAATTTAATTACGAAAATAATGCATTTCTTTCAAGTTCTCAAAATACATTATGTTACATATACTATAGTGGTCCAGGAGGTGGCACAGTGGTAAAGCATTGGACTCTCAAGCATGAGGTCCTGAGTTCAATCCCTGGCAGCACATGTACCAGAGTGATGTCTGGTTCTTTCTCTCTATCCTCCTTTCTCACTAATAAATAAAAATATATTTAAAAGAATGTAGTATCATAAAAAAAAAAACACAAAGATTTAAAAAAATACGATAGGGAATTCAACTTCCGGAGGCGGAGCTATAAGCAGCAGATCGCTTTCTCTCCTCTCCTCTCCTCTCCCGGATCAACTAGGAATACCAAAGGAGACCACCCGGACCGAAACAAGACAGGACTAGAATGACCACAGGAACCCAGTAAATCACCCGTGAGTACAAACATGAGTGGCTGGTGACAGAGAGGAGAGAGGGGCCTAAGGAGAGATTAAGTGACTGCTAACAGTTCAACAGTTTATCAGTGGAGACACCACCTCCAGTCTGCTCCACAACAAGGGGACAGCTGAAGGGAGGAAAGGACTCCCCAGAGACTCACCAAGTGCAACTCTGAGTCTCCATTGCTACTACCCTCAGAATCTGGATCAGCAACAGGGAGGGACACCAGGGGACAGAGATCTAACCAGGAAACTCAGGAGAAGACCTATACCTCCGTGGCATAGCTGAGGGGCTGTGAAAGTCTCTTTGCATAACCACTGGATTATCTCTGCCACACCCTGCTTTATCTCTTGGTCAGGAGTCAGTGATTAAGCTAAGAAGCCTACTGATAGTTTAAAAGCCCTCAGGCTCCCATAGCCTACAGGGAAGAAAAAAAAAAAGAGGCTTTTACACCACTGAGCTCCAACTCAGGGATTGAAAAAAACTGTTAACTTCTAAAATAAAAAAAAAAAAAACTGTTAACTTCCACCACGGTAAACCCTTTAATTAAATTACTTAGAAACAAGTCAATCCAGGAAATAGTGATCAATAATTTGAAAAGTACTGATAAAGGGAACTCATAACATAATATACAAAATGGTTAAAACAACAAGAAAAAATATTGGAGATTCGAACCAGGACAAGAGTCCAGCTAAAAGTCCTCCAGAGGGTGAAGCACAAAACAACGAGTTCAACATCCAAACATTAGCTAAGGAAATAATAACAGGAGTGAGTAAAGAATTTGAAAAAATTGTAATTAGAAATGCAGGAACAACAAATGAGAATATGGAAGAAAATTCTAATTATCTCATGGTTATTAGAGAGCTGAAAGCTGAAATCACTGAGCTAAGAAGGCAACTAGCTGAACAAGCTAAAACTGTATCAGAGCAGGGCAACAAAATAGATGAACTCCAGAAAGCAGTAGAGGGCAGAGAGAATAGAATCTATGAGGCTGAAGACAGAATTAGCAAGATTGAGGATGAATGAGAGACAACTAAAAAAGAAGTAAGAGATCTCAAAAAGAGATTAAGAGATGCTGAAAACAACAACAGAGTCCTATGGGATGACTTCAAAAGAAACAATATACGCATTATTGGCTTACCAGAGGAAGAAAGAGAAGGAGAGGAAGAAATCATTCTCCAGGCCATAATAGCTGAAAATTTCTCTAGTCTAGACAACACCAAAGACATAAAGATTCAAGAAGCCCAGAGGATCCCAAACAGAATTAACCCAGACCTAAAGACACCAAGACATGTCATACTTAGAATGGAAAGGAATAAGGATAAAGAAAGGATCCTCAAGGCTGCAAGAGAAAAACAAAGGGTCACCTACAAAGGAAAACCCATAAGATTAGCAGCAGACTTCTCCATACAAACACTACAGGCCAGAAGAGAATGGCAAGATATCTATCGAGTGCTCAATGAGAAAGGCTTTCAGCCAAGAATACTATATCCTGCTAGACTGTCATTCAGACTAGATGGAAGCATCAAAACCTTCTCAGACAAGCAACAGTTGAAGGAAGCAATCATCACCAAGCCTGCCCTGAAAGAAGTTCTGAACAGTCTCCTATAAACAACCAGAGCACCACAAATAGGACATATATCTGAACACTCTAAAACTCTACAAGAATGACGTTAAAATATCTTCAATCTTTGATATCAATAAATGTCAATGGCCTGAATTCACCTATTAAAAGACACAGAGTAGGAAGATGGATCAGAAAACACAACCCAACAATATGCTGTCTACAGGAAACTCACCTAACTCAACAAGACAAACACAGACTTAAAGTGAAAGGATGGAAAACTATCATTCAAGCCAATGGCCCACAAAAAAGGGCAGGAACAGCTATTCTCATATCTGACATGATAGACTTTAAAATAGATAAGATTAAAAAAGATAGGAATGGACACTACTTAATGCTCAGAGGATCAGTCAATCAAGAGGACTTATCTATGCACTCAATGAGAAGCCATCTAAATACATCAAACTTCTACTGAAAGAGCTACAGCAATATATTAACAGTAACACAATCATAGTAGGGGACTTCAACACCCCACTATCTCAACTTGACAGATCATCCAGGAAGAAAATCAGTAAAGACATAAGGGAGCTAAATGAAGAGATAAACTAGAACTATTGGGCATTTTCAGAGTCATTCATCCCAAGAAAGTGGAATACACATTTTACTCAAATCCACATGGGTCATTCTCAAGGATAGACCATATGTTAGGCCACAAAGACAGCATCAGCCAATTCAAGAGCACTGAAATCATCCCAAGCATCTTCTCAGACCACAGTGGAATTAAACTAACACTTAACAATCAACAAAAGATTAGTAACAGTCCCAAAATGTGGAAGCTCAACAGTACACTTCTTAACAACTTCTGGGTCAAAGAGGAAATCAAGGAAGAAATCAAAATGTTTCGAGAGTTCAATGAAAATGAAGACACAAGCTATCAAAATATTTGGGACACAGCTAAAGCAGTCCTAAGAGGGAAGTTCATAGCTATACAAGCACACATTAGGAAACAAGAAAAGGCACAAATAAACAGCCTGATTGCACATCTTAAAGACCTAGAAGAAGAACAACAAAGGAATCCTAAAGCAACCAGAAGGACAGAAATCACTAAAGTTAGGGCAGAAATAAATAACATTGAGAATAGGAAAACCATACAAAAGATCAATGAAAGTAAATGTTGGTTCTTCGAAAGAGTAAACAAAATCGACAAACCTTTAGCCAGACTCACAAAACAAAAAAGGGAGAAGACCCAAATAAATCGGATAGTAAATGAAAGAGGAGATATCACAGCAGACATTGCAGAAATTCAACATATCATGCGAGGCTTCTATGAACAACTATATGCCACCAAGCTAGAGAACCTGGAAGAAATGGACGATTTCCTAGATACCTACCAACTTCCAAAACTAAGTAAAGAGGAAGTGGATAATATGAACAGGCCCATCACAGCTAATGAAATTGAAACAGTTATCAAAAATCTTCCCAAAAATAAAAGTCCTGGACCAGATGGTTTTACAAATGAATTCTACAAAACTTTCAAAGAAGAACTAATACCTCTACTTTTAAAAGTCTTCCAGAAGATTGAAGACACTGGAATACTCCCTGCCAGCTTCTATGAAGCCAACATCACCCTGATACCAAAAGCAGACAGGGACACAACCAAAAAAGAAACCTACAGACCAATATCTCTGATGAACATAGATGCGAAAATATTGAACAAAATTCTAGCCAACCGGATACAGCAGTATATCAAAAAGATTGTTCATCATGACCAAGTGGGGTTTATCCCAGGCATGCAAGGTTGGTTTAATATACGTAAATCAATCAATGTGATCCACCACATCAACAAAAGCAAGACCAAAAACCACATGGTCATATCAATAGATGCAGAGAAAGCCTTTGACAAAATACAACATCCCTTTATGATCAAAACACTACAAAAAATGGGAATAGATGGAAAATTCCTGAAGATAGTGGAGTCTATATATAGCAAACCTACAGCCAACATCATACTCAATGGTGAAAAACTGGAAGCATTTCCACTCAGATCAGGTACTAGACAGGGCTGCCCACTATCACCATTACTATTCAACATAGTGTTGGAAGTTCTTGCCATAGCAATCAGGCAGGAGCAAGGAATTAAAGGCATACAGATTGGAAAAGAAGAAGTCAAACTCTCCTTATTTGCAGATGACATGATAGTATACATGGAAAAACCTAAGGAATCCAGCAAGAAGCTTTTGGAAATCATCAGGCAATACAGTAAGGTGTCAGGCTACAAAATTAACATTCAAAAGTCAGTGGCATTCCTCTATGCAAACACTAAGTTAGAAGAAATTGAAATCCAGAAATCAGTTATTTTTTCTATAGCAACAAAAACAATAAAATATCTAGGATTAAACCTAACCAAAGAAGTGAAAGACTTGTATACTGAAAATTATGAGTCACTACTCAAAGAATTTGAAAAAGACACAAAGAAGTGGAAAGATATTCCATGTTCATGGGTTGGAAGAATTAACATAATCAAAATGAATATATTACCTAGAGCTATCTACAAATTTAATGCTATCCCCATAAAGATCCCAAGCACATTTTTTAGGAGAATAGAACAAATGCTACAAATGTTTATCTGGAACCACAAAAGACCTAGAATTGCCAAAACAATCTTGAGAAAAAAGAACAGAACCGGAGGCATCACACTGCCAGATCTCAAACTGTATTATAGGGCCATTGTCATCAAAACTGCTTGGTACTGGAACATGAACAGACACACTGACCAGTGGAATAGAATTGAGAGCCCAGAAATGAGGCCCCACACCTATGGACATCTAATCTTTGATAAAGGGGCCCAGACGATTACATGGGGAAAGCAGAGTCTCTTCAACAAATGGTGTTGGAAACAATGGGTTGAAACATGCAGAAGAATGAAACTGAATCACTGTATTTCACCAAACACAAAAGTAAATTCCAAGTGGATCAAGGACTTGGATGTTAGACCAGAAACTATCAGATACTTAGAGGAAAATATTGGCAGAACTTTTTTCCGCATAAATTTTAAAGACATTTTCAATGAAACGAATCCAATTACAAGGAAGACTAAGGCAAGTATAAACCTATGGGACTACATTAAATTAAAAAGCTTCTTCACAGCAAAAGAAACCACTACCCAAATCAAGAGACCCCTCACAGAATGGGAGAAGATCTTTACATGCCATACATCAGATAAGAGTTTAATAACCAACATATATAAAGAGCTTGCCAGACTCAACAACCAGACAACAAATAACCCCATCCAAAAATGGGGGGAGGACATGGACAGAATATTCACCACAGAAGAGATCCAAAAGGCCGAGAAACACATGAAAAAATGTGTTTGAGAAACACATGAAAAAATGTCTCTGATTGTCAGAGAAATGCAAATCAAGACAACAATGAGATATCACTTCACTCCTGTGAGAATGTCATACATCAGAAAAGGTAACAGCAGCAAATGCTGGAAAGGGTGTGGGGTCAAAGGAACCCTCCTGCACTGCTGGTGGGAATGTCAATTGGTCCAACCTCTGTGGAGAACAGTCTGGAGAACTCTCAGAAGGCTAGAAATGGACCTACCCTATAACCCTGCAATTCCTCTCCTGGGGATATATCCTAAGGAACCCAACACATCCATCCAAAAAGATCTGTGTACACATATGTTCTTGGCAGCACAATTTGTAATAGCCAAAACCTGGAAGCAACCCAGGTGTCCAACAACAGATGAGTGGCTGAGCAAGTCGTGGTATATATACACAATGGAATACTACTCAGCTGTAAAAAATGGTGACTTCACCGTTTTCAGCCGATCTTGGATGGACCTTGAAAAAATCATGTTGAGTGAAATAAGTCAGAAACAGAAGGATGAATATGGGATGATCTCACTCTCAGGCCGAAGTTGAAAAACAAGATTAGAAAAGAAAACACAAGTCGAACCTGAAATGGAATTGGAGTATTACACCAAAGTAAAAGACTCTGGAGTGGGTGGGTGGGGAGAATACAGGTCCATGAAGGATGATGAATGAAATAGTGGGGGTTGTATTGTTAAATGGGAATCTGGGGAATGTTATGCATGTACAAACTATTGTATTTACTGTTGAATGTAAAATATTAATTCCCCAATAAAGAAATAAATTATTTAAAAAAAAATACGATAGAAGGAACCTGGCAATAGCACACCTGGTTGAGCACACTCATCACCAAGAACCCAGATGCAAACCCCTGGCCCCCAATCTTCAGGGAGAGAGCTTCACAAGCAGTGAAGCAGGTCTGCAAGTGTTTATATACTCTTCTCTCAATTCTTCTCTGTCCTATAAAATAAATAAAAAGACTAAAAAGACTACTGATATTGTTTTCACTGATATGTGTGCTTTTTTAAGTTAATTTTTTTGGATAGATACAGGGAGAAATTGAGAGGAAAGAGGGAAATAGAGAGGAAGAAAGAGAGAAGTAGAGAGAGAGAAAGAGGGGAAGACACCGGCAGCACTGCTCTACTGCTCATAAAGCTTTTCCTCTGCAGCTGGGAACCTGGGGTTTGAACCTGGGTCCTTACAAACTATAACACATGTGCTCAACCAGGTACAACCAGATGCACACACCAATATGTGTGGTCTTTTTTTTTTTTTTTTTAATATTTATTTTATTTATTTATTCCCTTTTGTTGCCCTTGTTGTTTTATTGTTGTAGTTATTATTGTTGTTGTCGTTGTTGGATAGGACAGAGAGAAAATGGAGAGAGGAGGGGAAGACAGGAGTAGAGAAAGACAGACACCTGCAGACCTGCTTCACCGCCTGTGAAGTGACTCCCCTGCAGGTGGGGAGCCGGGGTTCGAACCGGGATCCTTACGCCGGTCCTTGTGCTTTGCGCCACCTGCGCTTAACCCGCTGTGCTACAGCCCGACTCCCAAATGTGTGGTCTTTTTAAAAAATCTTTTTTATATTTATTTCTCCTTTTGTTGCCCTTGTTTTTTATTGTTGTTGTAGTTATTGCTGTTGTTGTTGTTGGATAGGACAGAGAGAAATGGAGAGAGGAGGAGAAGATAGAGAGGGAGAGAGAAAGACAGACACCTGCAGACCTGCTTCACCACCTGTGAAGTGACTCCCCTGCAGGTGGGGAGCCGGGAGCTCGAACCTGGGTCCTTACTTTGCGCCACATGCACTTAACCTGCTGCGCTACCAACCGACTCCCAATATGTGTTCTCTTAACATAAGACAAGCTATATATATCTGATCATTAAAATATTTTAAAACAACATCAAAATAGCACTCTTACTTGCATTTTCAGACTTTAGCGTTTTAACTTCTTCTGTTTTCAGTTTCACAGTTTCTTTGAGGACTGCATTTTCACAACTTTGTCTGAAAAAAAGTACCCTCCAAATGAACACTTCATAATTACTGAGAAGATTTTTATATTATAACTATAACACAAACTCTAAATACAATGATTCCTTTTTCTGGCATTTGTGGTGTCAAGGATCTAACTCAGGACCTCACACACATATTCCTGTGTTCTCCCTGCTGAGCCACATGCCTGCCAGCAAAAAAATATACTCATAACCCTTCTGTGGACTTGGCTGAGAAAGAATCACAACTAGGCATCTCTCTCGCTTTCTTTTTATTTTTTGTTTATTTTTTATTTGATAGGACAGAGGTCCTTGCACTTGGTAACCTGCACTCAACCAGGTGTGCCACTGCCTGATCACACCAGACATATCTTTTTTTTTTTTTTTTTGCCTCCAGGGTTATTGCTGGAGCTCAGTGCCTGTACCACTGCACCTGGAGGCTTTTTCACCCCTTTTGATGCCCTTGTTGTTTTATCATTATTGTTATTGATGTTGTCATTGTTGGATAGGACAGAGAGAAAATGGAGAGAGATGGAGAAGACAAGAGAGGGGGAAAGATAGACACCTACAGACCTGCTTCACCGCTTGTGAAGCGAGTCGTCCCCCGCCCCGCAGGTGGGGAAGCCAAGGGCTCAAACCGGTATTGTTGCACAGGTCCTTGCGTTTCCCCGCCATGTGCGCTTAACCCGCTGCGCTACCACCTGACTCCCCTTAGACCTATCTCTTAAGGCCTGATTTAAAAAATAAATTCCCCCTTTTGTTGCCCTTGTTGTTTTATTGTTGTTGTTACTGATGTCGTCATTGTTAGGACAGAGAAGAGGGGAAGACAGAGGGGGGAGAGAAAGATAGATACCTGCAGACCTGCTTCACCACCTGTGAAGCGATTCCCCTACAGGTGGGGAACCAGGGGTTCGAACCAGGATCCTTGCGCGGGTCCTTGTGCTTTGTGCCATGTGCACTTAATCCACCCGACCCTAAGGCCTGATTTGTAATACTCATTCTCTTTACTAGAGTCTCAGATGGGGGTTGGGCGGTGGTGCACCTGGTTGAGTGCACATGTTACAATGCACAAGGACCTGGGTTCAAGCCCCCAGTCCCCACGTGCAGGGGGAAAGCTTCACAAGTGGTGTGCTTCACTTTGCAGGTCCCTCTCTTTCTCTCTCTCTCCCCCTCTGTCTCTCTCTCCTTCTCAACTTCTGTCTGTCTATACAATAAACGAATAAAGATAACAGAAAAAAATTAAGTTTCAGTTGAATTTTTTTTAACCAAAGCATAGATCAACTCTGGCTTATGGTCTGGGGGACTGAACCTGGAACTTTGGAGCCTCAGTCTCTTTGCATAACCATTATGTTATCCACCTCCATCCCAGTTGAACTTAATAATACCATGGACGCCAACGACATGCTTATACCACTTTCAGAAACACACATAGAAAGACTGATTGAATAAAGATTTGATTTATAAGATTTCTTGAATTGGGGCTCGATGGTGGCTCACCTGGTAGAGTCGATATGTTACGATGCACAAGGACCCAGGGAGGAAGCTTCATGAGTGATGGAGTAGTACTATGTCTCTCATTCTGTCTGTCTTCCTCTCCTTCTCTCTGTCTCTCAAACTATGAAAAATAGCCACCAGGAATGGGAAGTTCATACAAGTACTGAACCACAGTGATAACACTGGTGACAAAAATAAATAAATAAATAAATAAAATTTCCTGAATTGCTGAGCATCAGTAGCTTAAAAATTGTTCTTGTAATTAAAAATAGTCACCAGATCCTATTTATAAAAAAATAACTTTTTAATTATTGTTGTAGTTGTTGATGTCATAATTGTTAGATAGGTCAGAGAGAAATGGAGAGAGGAAGGGAAGACAGAGAGGGGGAGAGAAAGATAGACACCTGCAGACCTACTTCACTGCCTGTGAAGTGACTCCCCTGCAGGTGGGGTTCCAGGGCTCGGGATCCTTATGCCGGTCCTTGCGCTTTGCTACTGCCCGACTCCCCCAAAAATAACTTTATAACTGTATAACTTTATAACTTTATAACCTATAACTTTTTAGGGCATCACACTGCTCCTTGGATGACTTTTATTTTTAAGATTTATTTGTTTATTTATGAGGAAGATAGGAGCAGAAGAGAAAGAACCAGCTGTTACTCTGGCACATGTGCTTCTGGGGATTGAACCCAGGACCTCATGCTTGAGAGTCCAATACTTTATCCACTGTACCACCACCCAGACTGAGTTTTAAAACTATTTTCTCTTCAGATATAGAGACAGAGGGAAGGAGAAGGGTAGCACAGTACTACTCCATCATCTGTGGGACTTCCCTTGGTGTTATGGTATATCCATGTGTGTCAGGGTTTGAACTCTGACTTGGTTTGAACTTGTACATGGAAAGGCAGAGGTCCTGTGAGGTAAGCTATCTCCTGACTCAGCTTATAACTTTAAATGAACTTCCTACTTAAAAAACAAACAAACAAACAAGAAAGATTTATTAAAAGGGGGAGAGAGAGAGAAAGGGAGAGTCCAGGTATCAATCTGGCACATACGCTGCCAGGAATCAAACTCAGGACCTCATGCTTGAGGGTCCAACATTTTATTCACTGGGCCACCTCCCAGGCCATGTTAAAAATTCTCAATCGGGGAGTTGGGTGGTAGCACAGTGGGCTGAGCGCAGGTGGCACAAAGCACAAGGACCAGAATAAGGATCCTGGTTTGAGCTCCCCAGCTCCCCACCTACAGGAGAGTCGCTTCACAGGCAGTGAAGCAGGTCTGCAGGTGTCTATCTTTTTCTCCCCCTCTGTCTTCCCCTTCTCTCTCCATTTCTCTATGTCCTATCCAACAACAATGACATCAATAACAACAATAATAACTACAACAGTAAAACAACAAGGGCAACAAAAGGAAATAAATATTTAAAAATCTTAAAAATAATTCTCAATCAAAAGTGAAATAGAGGGGGTCAAGCGGTACTGCACTGGGTTAAGCACACATAGTACAAAGCACAAAGACCCACACAAAGGTCCTGGTTTGAGCCACCAGCTCCCCACCCGCAGGGGGTTTGCTTCACATGAGGTGAAGCAAGTCTGCAGGTGTCTATCTTTCTCTCCCTCTCTCTATCTTCCCCTCCTCTCTCAATTTCTCTCTATTCTATTCAATAAAATGGAAAGAAAAAAAAAAAGGCCTCCAGGAGTACTGGATTCATAGTACTAGGACAGAGCCCCAGCAATAACCCTGGAGACAAAATGCAAAACAAAATGAAGGGGGGCAGGTGGTAGCGCAGCAGGTTAAGTGCACATGGTGCAAAGTGCAAAGACCAGCATAAGGATCCCAGTTCGAACCCCCGGCTCCCCACCTGCAGGGGAGCTGCTTCATAGGTGGTGAAGCAGGTCTTCAGGTATCTTTCTCCCTCTGTCTTCCCCTCCTCTCTCCATTTCTCTCTGTCCTATCCAACAACAATAGCAATAACAATAACAACAATGATGAACAAGGGCAACAAAAGGGAAAAGGTGGCCTCCAGGAGCAGTGGATTAATAGTGCAGGCACCGAGCCCCAGCAATAACCCTTGAGGCAAACAAAACAAAAATAAACAAACAACAACAACAACAAAAAACCAACAAAGTGAAATATAAAGTCAAGGAGGTGAAACAAAATAGAATAGGACTGTATCAGTAAGGCCCAGGGTTTGATTCCCCACACTTCATATGATCTGATCTTTCTCTCATGAATAAGATCTTTATTTCAATGCACTGCTGTGGCCCACAAGGTGGTGAAGTAGCTAAAACATTGTATTTGCAAGCAAGAGATCCTGAGTTTGATTCTTAGAGCTACATGTGTCAGGGTGGCGCTCTGGTTCTCCTCCACCTCTCTCGATGATTAGTAACAAATTTAAAAATAAAGTGAACTACTGGGAATGAATCCAGGGACTCAGGAATGAATTCAATGTCTTGTGCATGTGTCTTCTTCTAGCGTTTGCCCTTCAACAGGGCAAACAGTCAACAGCGTCAGGTTGAGCCTGATGTAAAGTTTCGAGACCTCCTTTGAATCTGGAGAGGTGGCAGTCGTTGACTATGTGGATCATAGTCTGTCTGTAGCCGCAGGGGCAGTTCGGGTCGTTTCTGGCTCCCCAGCGATGGAACATAGCGGCGCACCGGCCATGGCCTGTTCGATAGCGATTGAGGAGGGCCCAATCATAACGTGCTAGGTCAAAGCCGGGTGGACGCTTGCAGGGGTCTGTGATGAGGTGTTTGTTCTTTACCTCAGCTGACTGCCAACTCTGTTTCCAAGAGTCTGGAACAGAGAAGTTCAGTGTAGGCGTAGCATGTGTAATACCACTGAATAGCTTCTTAGGCCTAATTTTCTTGTTTATTTATTTTTAGATATTCAATTTAATTTTTAAATAAGAATTCTGCTTAGCACTGTTTTATAGTGGTTCCAGAGATAGAATCTGGGAACTTTGGAGCCTCAGGCATGAAAATCTTTTGCATAACCATTATACTGTCTCCCCACGTCTATTTTTAAAGATACTGGGGGGCAGATGGACACTTGGATAGTGAGCTGCTTTGCCATGTGTGCGACCCAAGTTCGAACCCAGACCCTATCACATCAAAGGAAGCTTCAGTACTGTAGTCTTTTTCACGCCCTTCCTCTGCTTCTGTTTCTATCTAAAAGTAAATAAATGGTTTACATAGGCTTTTCCAAAATTTATTAAATTGGAATTTTTAATGATTTATACACAAAAGAAAAAAATAAAAGTAAATAAATAAATGGAAATAGGGTAATTAAAAGAAATATATATTTCATGGAGAGAAAAGCCAGAGCACTATTCTTTTTTTTTAAATTTTATTTATTTATTCTTTTTGTTGCCCTTGTTGTTGTTTTTTTATTGTTGTAGTTATTATTGATGTCATTGTTGTTGGATAGGACAGAGAGAAGTGGAGAGAGGAGGGGAAGACAGAGCGGGGGAGAGAAAGATAGACACCTGCAGACCTGCTTCACCGCCTGTGAAGTGACTCCCCTGCAGGTGGGGAGCCGGGGGCTCGGACCGGGATCCTTCTGCTGGTCCTTGTGCTTAGTGCCACCTGCGCTTAACCCACTGCGCTACCTCCGGACTCCCTAGAGCACTATTCTTCTCTGGCACAGACGGTGGCAAGAATGGAATCTGGGGCTTCACATGTGCAAGTCCTTCCCTCTACCTGCTGAACCACCTCCAAGACCACAGGGCAAATATTTTAATCTCTTTTGTTATGAACATTATTAGGACAGCTGGATCATATAAATAAGGTCTATAGATTAATAGTCTTGGCTTTGAGAATTACATTATGGTTACACAAGAGAATTTTTAAAGAAAATACAGGGCTGGCTCATGAGGGGATGTTGCTTGGTTTCACTATGGAAAGCTTCAATACTGTGGTGTCTGTCCTGTGTCTTTATCTCTATTTGAGTGGTGAAGTCCTAGTGGAGTAAAAAAATAAAAAGGAAGAGATGAGAGGTGACATACCCAGTAGCACAGGCACGTTACCCTGTGTGAAGGAGGCCCCAGGTCTGAGCCCTGGCATCACACGGGAGCACCATGTCATCAGGGAAAAAGCTCCATGAATGGGAGAAAAAGTGCTGTGATGTTTCTTCCTCTCTCTGTATTTCTCCCTATCTGAAATAAAAAGAATGGAAAAGGGGCCGGGCAGTAGCGCAGTGGATTAAGCGCACATGGTGCAAAGCACAAGGATCGGCTCAAGGATCCCAGTTTGAGCCCCTAGATCCCCACCTGCGGGAAGGAGTCACTTCACAGGTGGTGAAGCAGGTCTGCAGGTGTTTATCTTTCTCTCCCCCTCTGTCTTCCCCTCCCCTCTCGATTTCTCTCCGTCCTATCCAACAACAATAAAGACAACAAAAATGGGAAAAATGGCCTCTAGGAGTAGTGGATTCGTAGTGCAGGAACCAAACCCCAGCAAAAAGCCTGGAGGCAAAAAGAAGAAGAAGAAGGAGGAGGAGGAGGAGGAGGAGGAGGAGGAGGAGGAGGAGGAGGAGGAGGAGGAGGAGGAGGAGGAGGAGGAGGAGGAAGAAGAAGAAGAAGAAGAAGAAGACGGAGGAAAGCTAGCAGCAAGAAGGATTAAAGAGGGGATGGTCCAGCCACTGTACCTCTTCCCTTCTCCCCACCACATACACATTAAGGTATTTACAGTAACATGGCTTTGTTTTTTTTTTTCTTTTTTTTATTAAAATGAAATAGTGTATGTTGGTGTGAATGGGATTTTCTTTACATTCAAGTAAAAGGATTTGGAAAACTGCTAATTTTATTTATATTATTTTTCCCCATCATTTTATTTGGTAGGACAGAGAGAAATTGAGAGGAGGAAGGGAGATAAAGAGGGAGAGAGAGAGAAAAAAAGAAGATGGAGAGAGAAAGGGCCAGGTGGTGGCACACCTGGTTAAGCACACACATCACAGTGCTCAAGGACCCGAGTTCGAGCCCCTGTTCCTGACCTGCAGGGGGAAAACTTGACGAATGTTGAAGCAGGGCTGCAGGTGTCTCTTTTACTCTCTGTCTCACCCTCTCATCCCAATTTCTCTATCTCTGTCTAAAAACAAATAAAAAGATTAAAAAAGAAGTGAAGAAAGAAAGAGAGGGAGGGAGAGAGAGAAAAAGACACTTGGGAGACCTGCTTTACCACTTGTGAAGTGTCCTCCTACTGGTGGGGAGCCAGGGACTCAAACCTGGGTTTTCTTTCTTTCTTTCTTTCTTTCTCTCTGCCTCTCTATCTAGCTGTGATTGAAAGGGGAGAAAGAAAAAACAAAAGTCTGCTAGGAGTGGTGGGGTAATTTTGTTGAATGATAAATGTATATATGTTATATATATATATGGCTTATTTGTACTGTTTTGTGAATTTAATCTGCCTCCAATCATTTCAAAATTAAAGTAAGAAATAACTGAGGTCCTCAAAAGTTTTTGCTGGAAAAAAAAAACAGTACTAATGCTAATATAACTGGAAAAACATCAGTTACCCTGTATCAGATAATATAATTTCTATTATAAAATTTATGTGATTTATTCTTTTTAAAAATTTATTTATTTATTCGCTTTTGTTGCCTTTTTTATTATTGTAGTTATTATTATTGTTACTGATGTCATCATTGTTGGTTAGGACAGCTTTGTGCCACCTGTGCTTAACCCGCTGCGCTACTGCCTGACTCCCTGACTTTTTTTTCTAAATTGCCATCAGGGTTATCACTGGAGCTTGGTGCCTGCACAAGTCCACTACTCCTAACAGCCCTTTTTTAAAGATTTTATTTATTTATTAATGAGAAAGATAGAAGGAAAGAGAGAAAGAACTAGACATTACTCTGCTACATGTGCTGCCAGGAATTAAACTCGGGACCTCATATTTGAGAGTTCAGTGCTTTATCCACTGCACCACCTAACAGCCTTCCCTCCCCCTTTCTTTTTGCTGATAGAAACTAAGAGAAACTGAGATGGTAGAGAGAGAGAGAGAAAGAGACATGATTGTAAGCACTCATTCACAACTCATGAAACATCTCCCCTGTAAGTGGGGACCAGGAACTTGAACCTGGGCCCATATACGTAGTAACATGTATGTTATACTAGGTGCATGACTGCCCAGCCCCTATGCTATAAAATTTAGAAAAAAAATTGTGGCCCAGGTAGTAGTACAGTGTCTGCAGTGTTGGATTTAAAATCATGAGGTCCCAAGTTCAATATCTGGGATTGAAAGGCCAGAGTGATGTTCTGGTTTTCTCTCTTGTTAATAAATAAATCTTTGAAAATTAAAATAAAAGCCTTTTAAATGAGTACTAACAGAAAAGTATGCAACTGTAAATTGGTATTCAGTAAGAATTTTATAATATGTATAATTGGCTCCAAGAAGAAGAAATCTAAGATACATTGAAATTATACAGATATTAAAAGTTAAAAAAAAACACCCAAGGACTAATAAGTACAAACCTGTCATATTTTTGGATCCAAGATTCCTCTATATTTTTAAATCTATTGTGATCAAATTCTATTTCCCACTGCAAGGTATTTACTTCCTATAGAAAGAAAACAGCATTGTCATGAAATTACAACAGACAAGTCATTTCAGGGCATCTGAGTAGCTGAAATGATTAAATTATTTAATAATTTTTCAAAAACAGCTTAAACAGGAAAAAAAGTAATTATTGCTCATTCTCTGATACTTGCTAACACAGAGAGCACCCCTCTATCACTAAAAGAAAGAAAAAAAGTAAGGAAGAATAGAAAGAAAGAAATGAAAGCTCTGTCAAAGTTTAATACTAAGTATACTTGGAAAGCACAGCAGGTGGCTCAAGGACCAGAACACTGGACTTACAAACATGAGGTCACAAGTTTGAGCCCCACCATCGAATGTGCCTGAATAATGTTCTGGTTCTCGTTCATAAAGAAATACATGTTGAAGGAGTCTGGGTAGTAGCACACCTGGTTAAGCAGCACATGTATTACCAAGGACCCAGGTCTGAGTCACTGTTCCCCACCTGCAGTGGGGAAGCTTCATGAGTGGTGAAGCAAGTACTGCAGTGTCTCCCCCTCTATCTCCTCTTTCCCTTTCAAATTCTCTCTGTCCTATCAAAAAAATAAATAAAAATTAAAAATAAAAAGCTACCTGGAGCACTGAAGCCACCTGGAACAGTGACCCCAGCACTAACCCTAGTGGCAATAAAAATTAAAACAAAAAACTAACATACTTAGTACACTTTTTGAAAAAAAAATTAAATGTTTCACTTTAAAGTATTCTGGACTAGATTTCTCATTCCCACCACCGCCTATATGCTATTTTATTTTATTTTGCCTCCAGGGTTATCACTGGGGCTCGGTGCCTGCACTTGAATCCACTGCTCCTGGAGGCCATTTTTTCCCTTTTGTTGCCCTTGTTGTTTATCATTGTTGTTGTTATTGCTGAAGTTGTTGGACAGGACAGAGAGAGGTTGAGAGAGGAGGGGAAGACAGAGGGGGTAGTGAAAGACACCTGTAGACCTGCTTCACTGCTTGTGAAGCAACCTCCCCCCTTGCTTGTGAAGCAAGCTCCCCCCTGTAGGTGGGGAGCCGGGGACTCAAACTGGGATCCTTATGCCAGTCCTTGCGCTTTATGCCATGTGCACTTAACCCATTGCATTAAGGTCCAACCCCCTCCCCCCATACACTTTATAAGTGAAAAGCAGTGGGAAAATGTACAGACAAAGGCTTATGACAATCTAAAAGTGGTTCCGTACAAACCTTTTTTTTTTTTAAACTTCTTTACTGGGGAATTAATGTTTTACATTCGACCAAACCCTTTTTTTTAATTCTTCTTTTATTTTGTTTATTTTTCTTTACCAGAACGCTGATCAGCTCTGGCTTATGGTGGTGGTGGTGGGGATTGAATTTGGGGCTTTGGAGCCTAAGAAATGACAATCTCTTTGCATAACCACTATGTTATCTACCCCTACCCTTTTTTCCCCCTTCTTTTAGATATATGAAGAGGGGGAGAGGGAGAGAAGGAAAGATAGATAGATAGACAGATAGATAGATAAGTAGGTAGATAGAGAACAGACAGAAGTGTCCTTCATTGTGGGGATTGGGTTCAGACCTGTCTAGTGTGCTTGGCAATGCCATGTACTATCCAGGTGAGCTATTTCATAGTCCTGCTTTTAGTGAAGATGAGATGGTCAGAAAGAAACAGAATCTATTATCCAAGCAGAAGAAGAAAAAAAGAAGTGTCAACTTGGCAGATTTCCTGTTTCAAAATGAGGGAAATAAAAGGAATCTTAATCCTTTGCCCATGTGACTGCCTGTTTAAACTCCAAAAGGGAAGTTGACCAGATACACACTGTATTGTGTAGACACAAATGCCGTTTTCACTTATTAGCATGGTGCATTTTAAAGAAACCCTCTCTTAAAGCTTACTGAATTGGACATAGCTATACTAAAAGTAACAAATACCTTCTCCAGGGATCTTTTTTGTTCCATAGTTTTTTGAAGCACCGCCTGGGTATGACTTGTGGCCTTGTCAAATACTGCCTGAGAAAGATATAAATCACATTAGTTTGATTAAAGTTCTGATCATTCCTACCTGTATGGCAAATTCATGTAGCTAAACACAATTAAAAAACCGAGATGAGAACTTCCACACTACATTTTGTGTAGAGCTTAATGGTTTTGAAAAGTCAGAAGCTCTTGGGGTGATTCTTTCCCGTGAATGTGAGAGTAAATTACTGAGTTATCCACAGAAATATTTACATGTTAATATTCATAAGTGTATTAGTCATAATAGCAAATGCCCACCAACAGCTGAATCAGTAAACCAAATGTGATATGTCTATAGAATGGAATACTATTTAGCAGTAAAAGGAAGAAAATAACAAAGAGGGAGTTCGGCGGTAGCGCAGCGGGTTAAGTGCATGTGGGGCAAAGGGCAAGGACCGGCATAAGGATCCCAGTCTGAGCCCCAGCTCCCCACCTACAGGGGAGTCACTTCACAAGCAGTGAAGCAGGTCTGCAGGTGTCTATCTTTTTTTCCCCATCTTCCCATCCTCTCTCCATTTCTCTCTGTCCTGTCCAACAACTAACGACATCAATAATAACCACAACAAGGCTACAACAACAAGGGCAACAAAAGGGGGGAAAATGGCCTCCAGGAGCAGTGGATTCATGGTGCAGGCACCGAGCCCCAAAAATAACCCTGAAGGCAAAAAAAAAAAAAGAAGAAGAAGAAGGATGGGAGAGATATCTCACAGGCTAGGACACTTGCCTTGCCATACCCATGGTACAGGTTCAAGCCCAAGTACCAACATAGAAGTGCCACAACACTGAAGGAAGCTCCCATTCTGTGCTGTCTCTCTATCTGAATGAACAAGTTGTTCCAAGAATAGTGGAATTGCACGTGTGCAAGGTCCCAGCTCCAGAAAACAAGGGTTGTGAAGGTGGATCAGAAATAGAATGCATGCAAGAGACCCTGATTTCTTTTTTCTTTCTTTTTTTTTTTTTAATTTAAGAAAGGAGACATTAACAAAACCGTAGGACAGGAGGCTTACAACTCCACACAATTCCCACCACCCGATCTCCATATCCCAACCCCTGAGACCCTGCTTTCTATCTCCAGCACCACATTAAAAATGGCTGGGGAAACAGCATAATGGTTCTGTAAAAGACTTTCAGGCCCGAGACCCTGAGGTCCCAGGTTTAATCTCCAGCACCACCATAAGCCAGAGCCGAGCAGTTCTCTAGTCCCTTTCTATATATCTCTCATTTAAATAAATAAAACCAGATATCTAAATTATTATTAAAAACCTGGAAGCCTGGGAGGTGGAACAGTAGATAAAGTCTTGAGTTCAAATCCCAGTATTACATATGCTAGATTTCTCATTCTCTCTCATAAATAAATCTATTTTTAAAAGTCTAGCTATACTCAGGAAAACATATTGACTATTTGTTCTTTTTTTTTTTTTTTTTTTTTTTTTACCAGAGCACTGTTCAGCCCTGGCTTATGGCGGTGTGAAGGATTGAACCTGGGACTTGAGAGCCTCAGGCATGAAAGTCTCTTTGCATAACCATTATGCTATACCCCCACCCAACATATTGACTCTTTTTTAAAAAAAATTTATTTTTTATTGGGAAATTAATGTTTTACATTCAACAGTAAATACAATAGTTTGTACATGCATAACATTCCCCAGTTTCCCATTTAACAATACAACCCCCACTATGTCATTTATCATCCTTCACGGACCTGTATTCTCCCCACCCACTCACCCCAGACCAACATATTGACTCTTATAGCAGCTTTATTTGCTATTGTGAAAGCTTGGAAGCAACCCAAGTGTTCTTTAGTAGGTGAACACGTAACCAATCTCTGATATATCCAGACAACAGAATACTATTGAGTGCTACAAAGAAATGGAAAAGTTGCACAATAAATGCAACATAAATGCATTTTAAATAAGTTAAATAAGTCAATCCATAAATGCTAAACAGTGTTTGATTCCAACATTGTGATTTTTGGAGGAGGAGGAAGAGGAAGAGAACGTAAATAAGTAGAGCACAGAAAAGTTTTAGAGAAGCAATTCTGTACAATATTAAAGTGCTGAATACATAAATTTATCCAGCTGTCAAAACACTTAGAATATACAAGAATGAAGTTTAATGAAAACTATGGACATGGTCCAGGAGGTGGCACAGTGGATAAAGCATTGGACTCTCAAGCGTGAGGTCCTGAATTCAATTCCCGGCAGCACATATACCAGAGTGATGTCCGGTTATTTCTCTCTCTCCTTTCTCATTAATAAACAAAATATATTTAAAATTTTTTTTAACTATGGACTTTGAGTAGTGATGATGATATATTTATTGATTACAAAAACTGCACCCTTATGGAACAGAATGTCTGATATGGAGAGACTGTGGGAGGGTGGCAGGGGGAATGGGAATTCTACCTACTTTCTGTTGAGAACATAAGACTGCTCTAAAAAGAAACTAATGAATAAAAAAGACACTTTAGGAATGCAAGCTCAGACCTACAGGAATGCAGAGGTTACATGGGCTCCTGTGCTGAATATGAGCCCCAGATCAAAACAATGTTAACTATAGTTAACAATATTTATTTAGGAGCTACTCTCTTCCCTGATCCAGCTTTCTATTCCTTTTTCCAACTCTTATACCAACTCCCCAGATAATACCTTTAGCCCATCTGCTTGTTAGCTGTGGGCCTCAGGCAAAAATGGGTAAAGTCATGGACCCCTTGGAATATACCTAAAATAGACTTCCTAGCTTTTTCCATAGTGGAGACCCCCAAGTCCTATCTGCTACATTCTTACCTTTAGGTTCCTAATTATTAAACAATTTGTCCTGACTCCATGATGTCAACCTGACTTCCCTGGGCAAAGAACCTCACCAATGTGTCCTGGAACCCCACCTGTCCAGAGCCTAGCCCCACACCAGTGAAAGATAGAAACAGGCTGGGATTCCCCAGAGACCCACCCTACTAGGGAAAGAGAGAGGCAGATTGCGAGTATGGACCGACCAGTCAACACCCATGTTCAGCGGGGAAGCAATTACTGAAGCCAGACCTTCCACCTTCTGCAACCACACCGACCCTGGGTCCATGCTCCCAGAGGGATAGAGAATGGGAAAGCTATCAGGGGAGGGGATGGGAAATGGAGATTGGGTGGTGGGAATTGTGTGGAGTTGTACCCCTTCTACCCTATGGTTTTGTTAATTTATCCTTTCTTAAATAAACAATAATAATAATAATAATAAAAAAGGAACAGGCTGGTAGTATGGATTGACTTGCCAATGCCCATGTCCAACAGGGAAGCAATTACAGAAACCATATTCCCAAAGGATAAAGAATAGAAAAGCTTTCAAGGGAGGGGATGGGACATGGTAGTGGGAATTGTACCCCTCTTCTCCAACAGACTTGTCGATCATTATTAAATCAATTTTAAAAATCTTGTAACGGGAGTCGGGCTGTAGTGCAGCGGGCTAAGCGCAGGTGGCGCAAAGCACAAGGACCGGCATAAGGATCCTGGTTCGAACCCCGGCTCCCCATCTGCAGGGGAGTCGCTTCACAGGCGGTGAAGCAGGTCTGCAGGTGTTTATCTTTCTCTCCTCCTCTCTGTCTTCCCCTCCCTCTCTCCATTTCTCTCTGTCCTATCCAACAACAACAACAACAATAATAATAACTACAACAATAAAACAACAAGGGCAACAAAAGGGAATAAATAAATTAAATAAATATAAAAAAAGATTAAAAAAATAAAATAAAAATCTTGTAACACACAATTATATGAAGCACTAAGGCACTACTGTTTTTGCTTTTTTTTTTTTAACCAGAGCACTGCTCAGCTCTGGCTTATGGTGGTGTGGGGGATTGAACCTGGAATCTCAGACATGAGAGTCTTTGCATAACCATTATGCTATCTACCCCCACCCATCTGTTTTTGCTTTAAAAGCTAAAACCATACCACCTATTATTGGAATGTGCAATCAAAGTTTAAAATCCTTTATTTTCTTACCATGCTTTGAAGGAGTTTCAGTGCTTCTTCTTTACCTTCAAGTTGTCGTTGAAATGCCTCAAGTTCAGTTCTTAAAATTTCTACCTCCTGAGCACAGAAATAAAATTAGCCTTCATGTCAGCAATAGGTGCACAACCAAATAGGATCAACCTGGACAGTTTACACCCACTTCAACCTAAAGCATTTTGGCCTTACAAATGAGATCAGAAGTTCCCCCAGGTTTCATATGTGGGCCATACAGAGACCATCATAAGAGACCAGTTGTGACTACAACTCCAAACATCTTACTCTTACTTATCTAGGCCATATAGGCAATAATTTGGAAAGAAATTTTTTATTTTATTTTATTTTTATTTTCCCTTTTGTTGCCCTTGTTTTTTATTGTTGTAGTTATTATTATTGATGTCGTCATTGTTAGGACATGAAATGGAGAGGAGGAGGAGAGAAAGATAGACACCTGCAGACCTGCTTCACCGCCTGCAAAGTGACTCCCCTGCAGGTGGGGAGCCCGGGGCTGGAACTGAGTTCCTTCGTGCGGTCCATGCACTTTGTGCCAGCTATCCTTAACCCACTGCGCTACTGCCTGACTCCCTATATTTATTAATGAAAAAGATAGGAAGAGAGAGAATCAGACATCACTCTGGTACATGTGCTACAGGGATTGAATTTGGGGGCCTCATGCTTGAGAGTCCAGTGCTTTGCTTTATACATTGCGCCACCTCCTGGACCAGTCACATTAATTTTTCTTTTTTCTTTCTTTCTTTTTTTTTTTTTGCCTCCAGTGTTATAGCTGGGGCTCAGTGCCTAGACTATGAATCCACTGCTCCTGGTGGTGGCCATTTTTTTTTTTTTTTTTTTCCTCCAGGGTTATTGCCGGGGCTCAGTGCCTGCACCACGAATCCACTGCTTCCGGAGACCATTTTTTCCCCTTTTGTTGCCCTTGTTGTTTTATCATTGTTGTAGTTATTATTGTTGTTGTTGTCGTTGGGCAGGACAGAGAGAAATCGAGAGAGGAAGGGAAGACAGAGAAGGGTAAAGATAGACACTTGCAGACTTGCTTCACTGCCTGTGAAGCGACTCCCCTGCAGGTGGGGAGCCGGGGGCTCAAACCAGGACCCTTACGCAGGTCCTTGCGCTTCGAGCCATGTGAGCTTAACCCACTGCGGTATCACCGACTCCCGTCCTTTTTTTTTCTTTTTTTACTAGGGCAGAAAGAAACTGAAAGAGGAGGGAAGGTAGAGAGGGAGAGAGAAAGATACCTGCAGATATGCTTCACCTATTGTGAAGTGACAGAGCATCCTGCAGGTGAGGAGCCAGGTGCTGGAACCGGGACCCTTGCGCTTTATACTATGTTCACTTAACCCCGTGTGCCACTGCCTGGGCCCCCTCACATGAATTTTTCTATCAGCCAGAGTACCTACCTCTAAAGTTTCCCGAAGATGTTGCCGTAATTCAACATTTGACAGTTCTAAATAAGGATCTATTAGAGGGGAGAAAAGTCTAATATATAACTAGTTAAATACATGACATTTGTTTACAGAATATAAAATTCAAGTTTTTCATAAATTGCAATGAGTCAATTAATGACATAAAAATAGCTCAAAAACATTTCACAAATGAAAAGACATGTCAAATAAAAAGATTCTAGAGGGACTTCCGGGAGGCACGGCCAGGGTGTGTAACTGGAATCGAATTTTCTCTCCTCCCAAAACAACAAATACAATAAGAGGCACAAATGAAGTAATAATCTACAGCCGAAAGATCTGCAGCCTCAGGTGGGGGCTCGAGTGGGGATGGCGCAAAAAGGGGCACGGGTTGAAGAACAGTAAAGTCAAACCAGAGCTATGGGTGGCATGGCACTGAACTGGGCCATTTTGGCAATTTCGCTTTAAGCGCATCAAGCAGTGAAGGTTGTTCCTAGTGATGGAAGAAAAAGGAAATGGCTTAAAACCTCTCAATCTTTGACTCAAGGGGTCTTTAGCCTTCTGAATTTAAGGCAAGAACACAACATGACACAGAGTATTTGTGACCACAAGTCAGCCTAAAACAACCACCCCTCCCTGGATCATACAAACAAGACAAGCCTAGAGATTACAATAGCACCACCTGCTGGCCATCAATAATCAGCACAGAGTAGCAGTAGCTGTGTCTCTACCTTCGCCGACAACTAAGAATTATGAAGATCACCTGAGAGCACAAGAAAAGACTCCATAACTGTGAACTCTAAAAACCTTACTTAAACACATGTCAATCCAGGCAAGTGTGATTAGTGGATTGAAATGTACTGAGAGCAGGACCTCATAATACACCACATACAATGGTTAAACCAAAAAAAGAAACATTGGAGAAATGAACCAGAACAAAAGCCCAGATAAGCCCCCTCCCCCAAAAAAAACAAAGGGTTTTGAGGACAAGATCCAAATACTAATTGAGGTATCTGTTACAGGAATGAGGAAAGAGTTTGAAAGTAATATCATCAGAAATGGAGAAACAGCAAATGAGACTCCAAAAGAAAACACTATCTGGAGGTAATTAGAGCGCTGAAAGCTGAAATAGCTGAGCTAAGAGTACAACTAGCTGAACAAGCTAATACAGTATTACAACAGGGTAACAAAATACCTGAGCTATAGAAAACAGAGGGGAGTTGCCGGTCTAGCTTCAAGAGCAGGAGAGAGACGACCAGGGACTCATGGCTGAGCTGGGAAGCAGTATCTCATTTATTAATCAGATACATCGCCTTTTATGCATCTCTTCACCGGAAGTGGCAAGCGAAAGGAAATGACTAGGAAAGGGGGCAGAGCAAAAAAAGAGCGCAAAAAGAACATAGAAAGCTTCCATCTAACCAGTGGGGATTAAACCAATACCGTGGAGGCAGGGCAGGACCCAGGTAAAACAGTGATTATGTAAATAGACCACATCGTAAGAAACACAAGCGAACCTAATGTGATGATCAAAACAGAAGGTCTTATAAGCAGAATTTAGAAGTATACCAACAGGAAGAGAGTTGGGAGGTAGCACAGTGGGTTAAGCGCAAGGATCAGCATAAGGATCCCGGTTGGAGTCACCGGCTCCCCACCTGCAGGGGAGTCGCTTCACAGGCGGTGAAGCAGGTCTGCAGGTGTCTATCTTGCTCTCCCCCTCTCTGTCTTCCCCTCCTCTCTCGATTTCTCTCTGTCTTATCCAACAACGACGACATCAACAATAACTACAACAATAAAATAACAAGAGCAACAAAAGGGAATAAATAAATAAATATTTTTTAAAAACAGAGGGGAGAGAAAATAGAATAAATGAGGCAGAAAACAGAATTAGCAAGATCAAGGATGAATCAGAGAAAACTAAGAAGTAAAAGATCTCAAAAAAAGACTAAGAGATACTAAAAACAACAGAGACATATAGGATGACTTCAAAAGAAATAATATATGCATTATAGACCTACCAGAGGAAGAGAAGGAGGGGAAGAAAGCATTCTACAGGACACAGTAGCTGAGAACTTCCCTAGTCTAGACAACATAAAAGACAAAGGTTCAAGAAGCCCAGAGGGACCCAAACAGAATTAACTTAGACTTAAAGACACCAAGACACATCATATTTAGAATGAAGAGGAATAAGGATAAAGAAGGATCCTGAAGGCTGCAAGAGAAAAAACAACAGTCACTTACAGAGGAAAACCCATAAGATTAGCAGCAGATTTCTCCACACAAACACTACAGATCAGAAAGGAATAGCTATATATATATTGAGCTTTCAGTAAGAAAGGCTTTCAGCCAAGACTATTGTATCCTGTTAGACTGTCATTCAAATTAGATGGAGGCATTAAAACCTTCTCAGACAAGCAAGTTGAAGGAATCAGCTGTCATCAAGCCTTCCCTAAAGAAGCTCTGAAAATTCTCTTATAAACAATCACATCATCGGGAGTCAGGCGGTAGCGCAGCGGGTTAAGCGCACGTGGTGCAAAGCACAAGGACCAGCATAAGGATCCTGGTTTGAGGCCCTGTCTCCCCACCTGCAGGGGAGTCGCTTGACAGGTGGTGAAGCAGGTCAGCAGGTGTCTGTCTTTCTCTCCCCCTCTCTGTTTTCTCCTCCCCTCTCCATTTCTCTCTGTCCTATCCAACAACGACAACATCAATAACAACAACAATAAAACAACAAGGGCAACAAAAGGGAATAAATAAATAAATAGCCTGACACAGTCCAGATCTCCTCAACAACTGCTGTTTCAAGAGGAGAAACTAAACAGACAAAAAAAAAAAAAAACACATCATCATAAGCATGCCATATATCAGAACACTCTTAAAATTTTAGAATGTTGGCATAGAATTATTTTCATTCTGGAAGTCAGGCAATAGTGCAGTGGGTTAAGTGCACATGGTGCAAAGCGCAAGGGCCTGGCTTAAGGATCCCAGTTCGAGCCCCCGGTTCCCCACTAGCAGGGGAGTTGCTTCACAAGCGGTGAAGCAGGTCTGCAGGTGTCTATCTTTCTCTCCCCATCTGTCTTCCCCTCCTTTCTCCATTTCTCTCTGTCCTATCCAACAACGATGACATCAACAACAATAATAACTACAACAATAAAACAAGCGCAACAAAAGGGAATAAATATTTTTTAAAAATTTAAAAAATATCTTCATTCTATCATATCAATAAATACCAATGGCCTAAATTCACCTATTAAAAAGCATAGAGTAGGAAGATGGATCAGAAAATACAACCCAACCATATGTTGTCTGCAGGAATGCCACCTAACTCAACAAGACAAGGCTCCCCACCTGGAGGGACGTCGCTTCTCAAGCGGTGAAGCAGATCTGCAGGTGTCTGTCTTTCTCTCCCCCTCTGTCTTCCCCTCCTCTCTCCATTCCTCTCTGTCCTTTCCAACAACAACAATAACAATAATAACTACAACAATAAAACAACAAGGGCAACAAAAGGGAATAAATAAATAAATATTTAAAAAATAAAAAAAAACTATTTTCTATTCTTGTCCGGTCAGGGAGATAACATTGAAGATATGCAAAAATATTTCCATTTCTGAGGCTTTGGAGTTCCAGGTTCAATCCTAGGCACCACTATAAGCCAGAGTTGAGCTGGTAAAACAAAAAGGCACCCTTGTCAGCCACCAGGTTGCAGATGCCAGCATGATGCCGACCAGACTTCCCTGGACAGACAACCCCATCAGTGTGTCCTGGAGCTCCGCTTCCCCAGAGCCCTTCCCCACTAGGGAAAGAGAAAGACAGGCTGGGAGTATGGATCGACCTGTCAACACCCATGTTCAGCGGAGAAGCAATTACAGAAGCTTCAACCTTCTGTATCCCACAATGACCTTGGGTCCATACTCTCAGAGGGTTAAAGAATAGGAAAGCTATCAGGGGAGGGGATGGGATACAGACTCTGGTGGTGGGAATTGTGTGAAGCTGTACCCCTCTTATCCTATGGTTTTGTCAATGTTTCCTTTTTATAAATAATTTTTTTTTAAAAAGGGGCAAAACCAAAATAGCTCACCTGAAGAGCATACTTGCTTTACCATAAGCACAACCCTTTTTGTGCTCAGCCTCCATAGCTGTGGGAGAAGCTTCAATCACATAATAAAATAAATATGGTCAGGTAGACAGCATGATGGTTATGCAAAAGTCTTTCATGCCTAGGGCTCTGAGGCCCCAGGTTCAATTCTCACACTACCATAAGAAAAAATAGGAAAGAAGAAGAAGAAGAAGAAAGAATAGAAAAATAAAATATACAAAAGTCACTGTGATGATGTGTTTCCATAAGTTGGGAGGGTGACATACTGATAAAGCTCTTAGGGGAAAGGGAGGAGCAAGGACACCAGGCTTTCTTACCTGCCCCACTCTGTCTTCTGTAGCAGACAACCCTGGGCTCTGCTAGAGGTGCACTGGGCAGGCTCTGGTGCCTGGAATACTGAAAAACAGCCCCACTTCTTTCTTCCCCCTTTTTTGGAAAAGGAGGAGGGCTACAGTTCTTTCCATCTGATTTTCTTCTAGATGTAAATACATGTGAAACTTGTACTTCATATACACCACTAGGCCTTTTTCCGAGGCCGTACCCTAAATCACCCTCCGCCATGTCATTGTCCTCTGTTTCCCAGGTCTGCACCTCAGCCTGGCTCGGTGGCCTCCCTGGCCAGCTCATCAGCCAGTCACTGTCCTAGTGAAGAACAAAAGTCACAAAATCATTAGTGTGGTAACAGCGGTTTGGGGGGGGGGGGGAGGAGAGCTCCTTTCTGTATTGTGCAGGCAAGACCGTTCATCTCAATGGTAAACCAGCACACAAACATCCCGTGAAATACAGTCCAAAAAAAAAAAAAACACACAAAATGGGCAAGGGTAAATAGCATAATAGTTATGCAAACAGACTCTCAAGCCTGAGGCTCTGTAAAGTCCCAGGTTCAATTTCTCGCACCGCCATTAGCCAAAGCTGAGCAGTGCTTTGGTAAAACACACACACACACACACAGAAGGATCAGGCCAATAGCATGATGGTTATGCAAAAAAACTTTCATACCCAGGCTCAGTTTCCTGGCATCACCATAAAACAGAGCTGAGCAGTGCTCTGGTGTCTCTCTGTGTGTATCTTTCTCTCTGTGTCATTCTGTCTCATTAAATAAGTAAATATACATATATATATACTATTTTTAAAGCACTTAACATTTCACAACTTTTACAGTTATGAAAGCTCTTATCCCTTCTCTCAAAGATGGCAGTGAATTGTGAAAAACATGAAAAGCTTTTCCTGAATCTAGTAATTTGATCAAGATAAAAACCTATCATTCTTAGCCAAGAAAAAAGATCATTCTGGGTACAGAAGCTCATAAATGAACACATTTGGGGAGTTGGGCAGTAGCACAGCAGGTTAAGTGCACATGGCACAAAGCGTAAGGACCCACATAAGGATCCTGGCTGGAGTCCCCAGCTCCCCAACCTGCAGGGGAGTCGCCTTATAGGCGGTGAAGCAGGTCGGCAGGTGTCTATTTTTCTGTCTACCTCTCTGTCTTCCCCTCCTTTCTCCATTTCTCTCTGTCCTGACAACCCAACAATGATGACATCAATAACAACAATAATAACTACAACAATAAAACAACAAGGGCAACAAAAGGGAATAAATAAATATTTTTTAAAAATTAAAAAGAAGACATTCATTTTTTAAACAAATTTAGAGGCTCTATTCAAATTAGAAACACACAACTACAACAATAAAACAAGGGCAACAAAACAAAAGTGAATAAATAAATAAATATTTTTTAAAAATCAGAAACACTTCTGAAAATGCAGCCTTCCAATGACTTTCAAATGCCACCTCTGTCGCTTCACAGTCCTCTATCTCTATCCACATCAGGCTCTCAGGGTTCTGCTTTTTTTTTTCCTTTTTTTTTTTTTAATTAAAGAGATACAGAGTGGGGGGGGGAGGGAAGGAGAGATAGAAATAGATAGATAGATAGATACAGAGATACAGAAATAGATAGATACAGAGATAGATAGATAAATAGATAGATAGAGAGATAGATACAGAGATAGATACAGAGATAGATAGATAGCTAGATAGATAGATAAATAGATAGATAAGAGCACTTCTCAGCTCTGGCTTACGGAGGTGCTGGGGACTGAATGTGAGGTCTCAACCTCAGAGCCTCAAGCATGAAAGTTTTTTGTATAACCATTATGCTGTCTTCCCAGCCTATTTCTGAAGTCTTCTTTATGGAGTTTACATAGCTCTGTTTAACTTAAGTTTTCTTTTCTTTTTTATGTTTTATTTACTTATTCCCTTTTGTTCCCCTTGTTGCTTTATTGTTGTAGTTATTATTGATGTCATCATTGTGGGATAGGACAGAGAGAAATAGAGAAAGAAGGGGAAGACAGAGAGGGGGAGAGCAAGATAGACATCTGCAGACCTGCTTCACCACCTGTGAAGTGACTTCCCTGCAGGTGGGGAGCCGGGGGCTTGAACTGGGATCCTTACTCTGGTCCTTATGCTTTGCCTCAAGTTTTCCTTTTCTTTTTTTTTTTTTAAGTTCTTTATGGGGGAATTAATGTTTTACATTCAACAGTAAATACAATAGTTTGAACATGCATAACATTTCCCAGTTTTCCATATAACAATACAACCCCCACTAGGTCCTCTGTCATCCCTCTTGGATCTGTATTCTCCCCACCAACCCACCCCAGAGTCTTTTACTTTGGTGCGATATGCCAATTCCAGTTCAGGTTCTACTTGTGTTTTCTTTTCTGATCTTGTTTTTCAACTTCTGCCTGAGAGTGACATCATCCCATATTCATCCTTCTGTTTCTGACTTATTTCACTTAACATGAATTTTTCAAGGTCCATCCAAGATCGGCTGAAAACGGTGAAGTCACCATTTTTTATAGCTGAGTAGTATTCTATTATATATAACTATATTCTATTATATATTATATGAACTCTCAGTCCCCACCTACATGGGGAAAGCTTTTTGAGTGGTGCGCTTTCTATATGCAAGGTGTATATCAAGCACTTTACTTAGATGATTGTTTTATCTTTATATTTTGCAAGAAGGGGTTTAATGGTAGCACAAGCATTACTATTCAGAAGGACCCGGGTTTGAGTCCCACTCCCCACATATACAACCCTATCTCACCTAGGTTTGAGGCTTCACAAGCAATAAAGCAGATCTTCAGGTATCTCTCTTCTCTATCTTCCCCTCCCCTCTCACTTTCCAGTTTTCACATGAAACTGAGTCAGCAGTCTGTGTTTGAGTGGGTTGGGCAGTGGCCTGGGGTTCATAGTCAGAAATGCCTGGCTGAAGCTGTAGCACCAAGCTCAAGTCAGCCTGGGAAACAATCAGAAGTTTAAGCTTGCAGGTGATCTGAAGGCTGGCAGAACAGATTGGCAGGTTATAAGCTCACAAAAGAGGGATCCTACCCAACTCTACCTCTAGGTCTGTTTCCCTAGAGACGGTCTTGTCCCACCAGTAGAGTAATTGAGTAAAAAATTCCAGTATAGCTGAGTCTACCAGGGATGCACTTGGCAAGCTACCATAGTTGCCAGGAAGGCTGCTATTGCAACTCTCACTGGTTTATAGCTTTTCATTTCCTATTTCCTGTTGCTATAAAGTTGTAAGCACAGAACTGTAACAGGTTTGGGCAGCTGGGGAATCGGCTCAGTCTGCCTGTCCCCCTGTGACCTAGATCAAAGGGCTGTTCTTCAGTGATGTGGTCTCCTTTACTATGTGCTGGTCTCCTTTACTATGTGCTGTGGCATGGAGGGCCTTATTTCCTTGGAGGATGGTTTTTTCTGTTTCCCTGTTGTCTAGATCTGAACTTGTGTTCATTGCCATGGAAGTTTGTCTGAGATTCAGGTCTGTTACTCTTAGAATATTTCCATGTATTGATGCCACTCTGCTGCTACTGAAGACAAAGGAAAGCACAGGTCCCGGGTAGGGGTAGACAGCATAATGGTTCCAAAGTCCCAGGTTCAATCCCCTGCACCACTAGGGCTGAGCAGTTTTCTGGTAAACACACACACACACAGATCCCCTTACTCATCCAGCTCCAGTCTTCTTGCCTCCAAGTTTTGTTTTCTCTCTGCTTGTAATGCTTTTCCCCCAGGCAGCTGTACTGGCAATTCCTCACTTTCTTTCTTTCTTTCTTTCTTTCTTTCTTTCTTTCTTTCTTTTTTTAAATGCAACTAAATTTATTTATTTTCCCTTTTGTTGCCCTTGTTTTTATTGATGTCATCGTTGTTGGATAGGACAGAGAGACTTGGAGAGAGAAGGAGAAGACAGAGAGGGTGAAAGAAAGATAGACACCTGTAGACCTGCTTCACAGCCTGTGAAGCGACTCCCCTGCAGGTAGGGACCTGGGAGCCCCAACCAGGATCCTTACGGGTCCCTGTGCTTTACATAATGTGCACTTAACCCGCTTCGCTACTGCCCCACTCCTTTGCGTCTTTCACTGTTACCTTCTCAGTGGGACTTCAGTCATCTCTTCCTCCCCATCCCCACCGCAAATTCCACTTTTTCCTTCTTAGCAGTTTTGTTGTTGTTGTTTATTATTTATTTATTTATTTATTTATTTATTTATTTATTTATTTATTTTGCCTCCGGGGTTATTGCTGGGGCTCGGTGCCTGCACTAAGAATCCACTGCTCCTGGAGGTCATTTTTCCCATTTTGTTGCGCTTGTTGTAGTTGTTATTGTCATAGCTGTTGTTGTTGGATAGGACAGAGAGAAACGGAGAGAGGAGGGGAAGACAGAGAGGAGGAGAGAAAGATAGACACCTGCAGACCTGCTTCACCAATTGTGAAGCGATCCCCTGCAGGTGGGGAGCTAGGCGCTCGAACCGTGATCCTTATGTTGGTCATCGTGCTTTGCGCCATGTGTGCTTAGCCTGCTGCACTACCACCCAGCTCCCTGTTGTTTTCTTAAATTAAGCTGATGGGGAGCTAGCATAGTGGTTATGCAAATATTTTCATGTCTCAGGTTCAGTCTCCAGCACTACCACAAGCCAGAGCTGAGCAGTCCTCTGGTTAAAAAAAAAAAAAAAAAAGCCTCAAGGACCGTGGGAGATACTGGCAGAGTGCCAGAGTGCCGGACTTGCACGTGTGAGATTCTGAGTTCATCTCCAGCATTCTATAGGGCACATATGCCGCTCTTCTCTTTTATCATATGCAAAGATTCAGGCTCAAGCCTTGGTCCCCACCTTCAGGGGGGAAGCTTCACAAGTAGTAGAGTAGTGTTGTTGCTCTCTCTGTCTCTGTCTTTTGCCTTTTATTAACATAAATAAAGAAAAAAATAGATTAAAATTAAAATTAAGGGAGTCGGGAGGTAGCTCAGCGGGTTAAGCACACGTGGCACAAAGTGCAAGGACCAGCATAAGGATCCCCACTTGCAGGCGGGTCACTTCACAAGCGGTGAAGCAGGTCTGCAGGTGTCTATCTTTCTCTCCTTCTCTCTGTCTTCCCTTCCTCTTTCCATTTCTCTCTGTCCTATCCAATGACGACATCAATAACAACAAGGATAACTACAACAGTAAAACAACAACAAGGGCAACAAAATGGAATAAATAAATAAATAAATATTTTAAAAAATTTTAATTATCCACAGTAGATGTTGGGGATTGAATTCAGGGACACATGCTTGAGAGCTGAGGTCAATATACATCACCACATCTTAATTACTTTTTTCAAATCACATTACTAAAATGGGGGGGGGCTGACAGTACAAAAGTGGAGTCCAGGGAAGCAGAAATTGTGTCCAGTCTAACTCTGATGTATCTCAAGAAGCAGAAGGATCTGCAAAACTTCCTCCCCTGGAGCCCACTTGTGCTCTTGCAGGCCTTACGTGAAAAGCATACTCCACAAGTGTAGGGCATTTTCTCTGTTTGAATCCCCTCTAAGGGGTCAGGTGGTGGTGCACCTATTTGAGAGCATATGTTGTTATAATGTGCAAGGGTCTGGGTTCAAACCCTCAGTCCCACCTACATGGGGAAAGCTTTTCGAGTGGTGTGTTTTCTATGTGCAAGGTGGATATTAAACACTTTACTTAGATGATTACTTTATCTTTATACTTTGCAAGAAGGGGTTTAATAGTAGCACATCCAGTTAGGTGCACACATTACCATGCAGAAGACCCAGGGTTGAGCCTCCCCCCTACACACACACACACCCATCTCACCTAGGCTTTGAGGCTTCACGAGTAATAAAGCAAATCTTCAGGTATCTCTCCTTTCTCTCTCTCTCTCTCTCTCTCTCTCTCTCTCTCTCTCTCACTATCTTCCTGTCACTATCTTCCTGTCTCATCTCAATTTCTATCTGTCCTATCAAATATAAAAAGAAAGGCAGACAGGTGGTGGCACACCTGGTTAAGTATACACATTACAGTGCACAAGGTCCTAGGTTCCAACCTCTGGTCCCCATCTGCAAGGGGGAAGCTTCATAAGTGGTGAGAAAGGACTGCAAGTGTCTCTCTATCTCTTCTCCTCTCTATCTCCCCCTCCCCTCTCAATTTCGCTCTTTCTCTATCTAATAAGGAAAATTGCTGCCAGGAGCAACGGCTTCATTGCAGGCACCAAGCTCCAATGGTAACCCTGGTGGCAATAAGGGAAACACACACACACATACACACACACACACACACACACACACACACACACTTTGCAAGACCATAGTATTATTTTTAGACAAGATGAAGCACAAAGATGTTGAGTAACAAAGCCTAGGGGTAGAGTCAAATTCTGGAGTCAGACGCACTACCATTGTGCCACGAGGTCCAGAATCCAGACCCCAGGCCACTGCCACACTCTTAGTTACTACTTTCTCTCATCTGGGGAATTTCAGTGGGATTAATGCCAAAAAAAATTTCTATGATTTATGACATCAAGTAGAACTGAAAGTACAAGTCTACAAGTACAAGTAGCCAGTACTAGCTACTCTACTAATTTCCTGAACCTATTTCTTCCTCTTCTATTTTCCTTCATTCTCTCTTCTTCTCCTGCACATGCACAGTTTCACCACTCCAGGACTCTTTTTCATCTGACAGAGAGAGAGAGAGACAGAGAGGGACAGAGACCACAGTTCTGGAGCTTCCTTTGGGAGGTACCCAGTAAGGTATCTCTCTGCCTTCCATCCCAATTTTTTAAAAAGATTTACCTATCATGTTAAGATCTGTGGAAGTTTTATTCAGAATTAATATTATATTCCTTTCCTAAAGCTGAAATATAACTCTAATGTCCAGGACTCATGCAGATTAGAGAAAGATCTACTTTCATATATCATTTGTGAATTTTTAAGTTGGTGCAGTAATCCTTCTAGAGAATACTTTGACATAAATGTGAACCTCCAATATTGCTGCTATCCTCTACCTAATTATGCAATGTTAATTCTAAGAATATTCTATAAGGTGATTGATTATCAGCTTCATACAGTTTCTTTCTTGTGCACTACTTATGGTAGCAGACTTTGAAGGAGTTCAAAGTTGCTAACGAGACTCAGGTCAAAGAACTGAGATATATTTATAAAGTATGGCCAGTAAAATTTATTTGCACACACACACATTTACTTGTTTACAGAAAGAGAGAGGGAGAGAGAACCAGAGAACCAGAATATCACCACTCCGGCCCATGCCACCTGGGGGCTTGAACTCAGGATCTCATGCTTGAAAATTCAAAACTGTATTCACTGTGCTACCTCCTAGGCAGACTCTCCCCTCCCCACAATTTTCATAAAATCTCCTTTTCTAGTGGGACATAATATATGGGGGCGGGGGGAAGAGCACAAAGTGAAATGTGGAGTGGACATATTGTATTGCATCAAAGCGAAGGATTGGGGAAGGAAGGGGGGGAAGGAAGAAAGCCTGGGGGTCCTAGGGTGCATAAATGAATCGCACCTATTTGTAAATGAATACACTGTAAGCCATTAACCTCAATTAAAAAAATTTCCTCCTCCTTCTTTTACAAAGTCAGTTTCCTCAAATAAATAAGTAAATCCATTTGCCAATTTTCAGGAAAACTGTCTATATTCAAGGTAAATTGGAAATTATTTCTTGAGTCTAGAAACAATCCCTAAGAGGGAGTGTTTAACCTCTAGTGAAACCTCCTGCTTAGAAATACAACAGAGAGGAGTCGGGAGGTAGCACAGTGGGTTAAGCACACATGACGCGAAGTGCAAGGACCAGCATAAGGATCCCTGTTCGAGCCCCTGGCTCCCCACCTGCAGGGGAGTCGCTTCACAAGCTGTGAAGCAGGTCTGTAGGTATCTATCTTTCTCTCCCCTTCTCTGTCTCCCCTCCTCTCTCGATTTCTCTCTGTCCTAGCCAACAACAACGACAGCAACAACAACAATAATAACCACAACAATATAAAACAACAAGGGCAACAAAGGGGGAGAAATGGCCTCCATGATCAGTGGATTTGTGGTGCAGGCACCGAGCCCCAGTAATAACCCTTGAGGCAAAAAATAAAAGAAATACAACAGTAGAGTTTGACAGGCAGTGGTGAAGAAAATGGAATTGGTCAACACAAAGGAAAAAGTGTAAGAGGAAAGGGTAAGCAATCATGGGATTGGTTAAGAACACTGGAAGAGGCCAGGGGTAGCTAAGTAGGCATGGCGCAGGATGTTAGTTTGTGAGGCCCCAAGTCTGAGTCTCAGCACCTCAGGTACCAGGGCAGTACTCTGCTCTCTCTCCCTTCAGTAAAAATAATCATGCAAGTCTTTCAAAATATATGTATCTTTAACATGCCACATCCATCCAGGCATCTTGCTGCTTATAGAGTTGAACATAATGTGCTTAGTAGGGTCCAATGTCCTACTGTTTATTAAACTGTAACTTTGGAAGCTGTTGGCTGTGCTCTTTCCCATATCTTACATACTGTTAGAAAGAATGGGGAGTCGGGCAGTAGTGCAGCAGGTTAAGTACATGTGGCACAAAATGCAAGGACCAGAGTAAGGATCCCAGTTCAAGCCCCCGGCTCCCCACCTGCAGGGGAGTCGCTTCACAGGCAGTGAAGCAGGTCTGCAGGTGTCTATCTTTCTCTCCCCCTCTCTATCTTCCCCTCCTCTCTCCATTTCTCTCTGTCCTATCCAACAACGACAACAATAACAACAACAATAACCACAACAACAATAAACAACAAGGGCAACAAAAGGAGAAAAATGGCCTCCAGGAGGAGTGGATTCATAGTGCAGGCACTGAGCCCCAGCAATAACCCTGGAGGCGCGCGCACACACACACACACACACACACACACACAGATTCAACACTGACATATATTAGGATTTTTCAAAATGTGTCTGATGGAACACTAATTGTTGGTATAGGGGAAAGAAATACAACCCTTAAGAAATCCCAAAGATCCTTTCATTCTTTTCTTTTTAATGAGAGTGGAGGTGTACTGGGTTAAGCGCACACAGTAGGAAGCGGAAGGATCCTGGTCTAAGCCTCAGGCTCCCCACCTGCAGGGGGGGGTCGCTTCACAAGCAGTGAAGCAGGTCTGCAAGTGTCTATCTTTCTCTCACCCCTCTGTCTTCCCCTCCTCTCTCAATTTCTCTGTCCTATAAATAAATGAATATACAGACAAATAAATAAAATGGCCAGGGGGCAGTGGATTTCTAGTGCAGGCACCGAGCCCCAGCAATAATTCTGGAGGCAAAAAGAGAGAGAGAGATTGATGTGAAACAGAAGAGGGAGAGGGAAGCCAGAGTATCACTTCACTCACTACATGCAGTGCTGGGGATCAAAGAACAACGGGCATATAAATCTAAAGCCACATGCCAGCAGAGATCTTTCCATTCCTTTTTTTCCTTTAATTAATTTATTTATTATGGTAGATACTGAAAGAAATTGATAAAGGAGTGGGAGCTAGAGATGGAAAGAAACAGAGATAGTGGTGGGTGGGTGGGATGGGACACAGTCTTTTGGTGGTGGGAATGGTGTTTATGTACACTCCTAAAGTAAAATGTAGTCATATAAATCACTAGTTAATTAATATGAGAGGGAGAAAATTAATTGTATGTCTCGAAGTTTTTAAAACACAGACTGAGCCTTCTTAATATATAGGCTGTGTATTTGATATGCGGACTCTCTCAAAAGCCTAGACCAAGTAGATCAGAGGCAACCAGTGGCACAGCTATTTACAAGATACTGGGTACTGTACAGCAAACCCTAACAAAAGGACTTTTCAAAGTTAACCCAATTACCAAATAATGTGATGATAACATTAACTATTCATTGTCTTTTTGAACCCTAAGACAGCAGGAACCTCACATCTCCACTATAGAGCCTATATTTCCCCCAGTCCTGGAACCTTAGGATAGGGCCCACTTTCCCGCATGCCTCTCCCAATCCATATCAAATAATATTGCATCAGCCAATCGCACCCTAATCAACGCAACGATTGTCACCTCAACATGCTTCAGCTCAGACTGTGTACAGAGACTTCAGGTGTGGAATGACAACCCTTCAGCTTCATTACTTGGGTGAGACCTTTCCTTTCATAGTATTCTGTAATTCCATCCCAGATGGATCACTTTCTAACAAAGTCCCAAAACCTAGATATACACCAGTTTCTGTGAGAGAGCATATATTCACATGTATCCATAAACAAGTGCAAAACATATACCTGAAAGCAGAAGTACACTAGAGTTTGCAGTGAGTACCCCCCCCCCAACACTTCCTCTCCACTATTCCAACCTTTGGGTCCATGACTGCTCAACAATTTGTTTGGCTTTGTATGTTAACTCTCTTTTCAGCCACCAGGTTCCAGATGCCGTCAGGATGCCGGCCAGGCTTCCCTGGATTGAAGACCCCACCAATGTGTCCTGGAGCTCCGCTTCTCCAGAGACCCACCCTACTAGGGAAAGAGAGAGGCAGACTGGGAGTATGGACCGACCAGTCAACGCCCATGTTCAGCGGAGAAGCAGTTACAGAAGCCAGACCTTCCACCTTCTGCAACCCACAATGACCCTGGGTCCATGCTCCCAGAGGGATAGAGAATGGGAAAGCTATCAGGGGAGGGGGTGGGATATGGAGATTGGGTGGTGGGAATTGTGTGGAGTTGTACCCCTTCTACCCTATTTTTTTGTTAATTTATCCTTTCTCAAATAAAAAATAAATTAAAAATAAAGAAACAGAGATAGTAGGGCCTGCAGCCCTACTTCACACTCGTGAAGCTTTTCCCCTGCAGGTGGGGAGCAGGGGCTTGAACCTGGGTCCTTTTCGCACTGTCATGTGTGTGCTTAACCACGTGTGCCACCGCCTAGCCACCAATCCTTTCTTTGTTAGTGACACCTACTAGTCTATACAAACAGTGTGTAGATTGGGGCCAGTGTTTGTTTTCCATCAGGACTGTCACTGGTGGAGGAGGAGGGTGCTCAGTGCTTGCACAGTCCCGCTGCTTCCAATAGCCATTTTGTTTTTGATAGAGTGAGAAAGAGGGAGAGAAATACAGAGGAGGGGGAGTCAGGCAGTAGCACAGTGGGTTAAGCACATGTGGCGCGAAGTGCAAGGACCGGCCTAAGGATCCCGGTTCAAGCCCCTGGCTCCCCACCTGCAGGGGAGTCACTTCACAGGCGGTGAAGCAGGTCTGCAGGTGTCTATCTTTTTCTCCCCCTTTCTGTCTTCCCCTCCTCTCTCCATTTCTTTCCATCCTATCCAACAACATCAATAATAACTACAACAATAAAATAACAAGGGCAACAGAAGGGAATAAATATTTTTAAAATATACGGAGGAGAGATACCTGTAGCACAGTTCCACTGCTTGTGAAGTTATCCCCCTGCAGGAGGGGACCAGCGGCTTGAACCTGAGTCCTTGTGCATGTTAACATGTGCATTCTACCAGGTGGTCTGCCACCACTGTCTCCAGAACTCTGTATAGAGACTAGTGGGTGTCACTAAGAAGGAAAGGTTCTCTGATGGGGTCTGGCGCAACTAGTTGAGTTTTAGATTTATATGCCCGCTGTTCTTTGCTTGATCCCCAGCACTGAATATAGTGAAGTGACAGTATGGTCTCCCTCTCTCTCTTGTTTCATGTCAATTGCTCTCTCTCCCTCTCATAATAAAATAAATTCTTTAAAAAAAGGGATAAAAGGATCTCTGGAATTTCTTAAGGGCTATTTTTCTTTTCCCTATACCAATCAAAGCATACTCGACTTTCCCAATACTACACATGTATGGGAAGAGGCAAAACTGGAAACCAGGGGCCAGGTAAGCTCAGCAGGGTAAGTGCACATGGCACAAAGCGCAAGGTCTGGCATAAGGAACCCGGTTCGAGCCCCCAGTTCCCCACCTGCAGGGGGGTCACTTCACAGGCAGTGAAACAGGTCTGCAGGTGTCTGTTTTTCTCTTCCCCTCTCTGTCTTCCCTTGATTTGTCCTCACTTGATTTCTCTCTGTCTTATCCAACAACAACTACAGCAATGGCAACAACAGTAATAACAACAATGATAAACCACAAGGGCAACAAAAGGGAAAAGGTGGCCTCCAGAAGTAGTGGATTCGATTAGTAGTGCAGGCACCATGCCCCAGTGATAATCCTGGAGAAAAAAAAACAAAACTGGAAACCACCTCTCTGCTCCTTGCTCAGTGCCCTGGCTACCTGGGAAATTCTATGGGGTGAGTAGAATGCAGACTGATCTTTTCTTTTACCTTTTATTTCCATTTCCTTTCCCTTCTCTTTCTTTATTTCTTCTTTTAATAGGACAGAATTTAAGAGGGAAGGGAGAAAGAGAGATATCTGCTGCACTGCTCCACTGCTCATGAAATTTCTCCTGCAGGAGGAGACAGGGGTGGGGGAGAGGACTTGAATCTGAGTCCCTGAGGGTGGTAACATGTGAGCTTAACCAGATGCACCACCACCCAGCCTTAAAAACTATTCTTTTATGAGAAGTGACCAGTGGCTTCCTAATTGGTAAATCGAAGATCTGGTCTGATTCCTCAGCCTTCCTCAGCTCTGTGGCTCTCACCGCATGCAGGTTCCTGGTCTCCTGACTCCCCAGCCCAGTAGGAACCCCCAACACCCTCATCTGCCTTCTCAGGGTCCTTTACCTCTTACATACATATGTCCAGGTAGAGATCTTGCCAGAAGTTCAAACACTGTTGATAGAACAAACGAATTGCTCTCCCCACCCTCCAATCAGGTCTCCCGAGCTGTTTCTTCAAAAACAAACAGGTTCAAAACTTTGTAACTGGCCCCTCCCCTTTTCTTTGCTTTTCTCAGTTGCTAAGTTTTCTAGGTCCACACAATCAACAGCTATGTCCTGCTTTGCACATAAACTTAATAGCCCTGGCTGAATTTTTCATTACCTCTCCTAGACTAAACAAATAGTTACTAACTGGTTGACTCCAAGCCACCCCACACACTGCTTCCAAGTTAATCATGTCCAAGCACAGGTGCAAAAAAGAAAAATAAAATACTCCCTCTCTGGTCCTAAAACATTCCATAGCTCACACATGTAAGTGTATAGCTATTTTCTACAACAAGTCTCCATATCTCACTTCTGGCTTGATGTCAGACATCAATCAGTCTTCCCTGGGCTTGCTCTGTGCTTCAGTGTAAGGATTACGTTGCTTCCTGGCCCCCTCAGCTTGGTCACCTATAAGCTTCCAGGCCCTTTGCTAGCTATTGCAGTCCTATTGCAATTCCTCAAGAAACGCATACATGACATAATTCATGTTACAGTACAGAGGGTCTCTGTTCACCCTTACACTCGTATTCCTTTAGAGGAAATAAATGCTCTGACACTGATCCATAAACACTGTTCATTAATTAAAGAAATAAGGAGGAGATGTTGGGACTATGTGTAAGCCTGATAGAGCTTAGGGAGAACCACACCCGTCCTTGGATGGAGGTCTAAGAAGATAACCTCTTGGTAAGTCTCTCTCAACCGAAGTGAGCAAAAGGGGGGAATCTCAGACTTAGTTCTTTCCTTCTTGACTCTCAGGCCCACAGAAACCCCAATACTTCCCTCCATTAACTGCAGGCCACATGCCCACAGATTCACTTATTCAAAGTTACCTTCTGATCACGGAAGAACACACCTTATCACACACTTCATCACACACCTCAGACCCCAGACAAGAGAAATTCCAAACTATATGGCCTTTTGATATCCATCTTCTCTCTGTCTCACCCTACAGGTTTAACCCCTATGCTTCTCTCAAATACCTTTGGATAATTAAGTTGCTTGAGTCATGGAGAATAACTGTCTTGTATCTCATCAATTCCTGTCATACCAGCCCCCTACCTTAGGGGCATGCCGACCGTTAAGAAACCTGTAATTTCTGACATATTTCAGTAATATTCCCTTCGTTTGTTTTTCTATTTAACTCATATCCACCTTGCTAATAAACGAGTTCTGAGTTCTGAACACGCTGGAGAGCTCCCTGGTGTCTTTTACTTCGTGTCACCCCTGTCGTGAGTGAGAAAGAACCAGCCCGTTACCTTTCCCCTGGAGATCACCCCATCAGAGAGACCTGACACTCTCCTGAGTCAAATGTGATTTCTCCCACTTCCTGTCTATTCTCTTTCTTTCTTTCTTTTTTTTTTTTTTTAAGATTTTATTTCTTTATTTGTGAGAAAGACAGGAAGAGAAAGAGAAAGAACCAGACATCACTCTGGTACATGTGCTGACGGGGATTTAACTCAGGACCTCAAGCATGAGAGTCCAATGCTTTATCTACTGCACCACCTCCTAGACCACGTTCTTTTTTTTTTTTAATATAAGGTGAGAGGTAGGGAGGGAGACAGAGAGGAGAGATTCTACAGTATTGTTCCATGGGTGGTGAAGCTTCTTCCCCTCTGCATGGTATTCCCATGTGGTGGTCTGGGTCTTGAACCTACAGTCCTCATCCGGCAAGGTGTATGGTTGCCTGCGCGAGCTATCATCTGGCCCAGTGCGCTGTACCTTTGTCCAGTAGTCCCTTCCTAAGTAATGCCTCAATTGCACATACACACCCCTAATGCAGAGAGTGTGTGCGTGTCACATTGGCTTCTGTGTAACAGATGTTACAAAGATATTTGATGAGTGGAATTGAAAGAGAAAACTTTATTCCTGCCGGGAACGCTTGGGCTAGGATCATCCATACCCATTAACCAAACAAACAAGCCGGCAATGAGGATGCCCGAGCCCTCCTTGGTGAGAAACTGTCTCAGCAAAATTATTTTTCATTTACAATGAAGATGCAAAACGATTACAGACTGCACGTATATATCCTTTACCCAAGTGACTAATTTTAATGCCAGGGAACGCTTATGAAAAATTAGTAAAAGCACTGATAAATACAGTGAATACAACGGAAGCTTTGAGTGCATTTTTCTAGGAATGTCCTTGTCCGGTTTCCGGATCTCGTCCAGGATATCGCATTACATTGTTTTAAGGCTCCAAGTTAATCATGGAAAAAGAAAGTAAAATACAGAAACAGGAACAATCTTTCTAACCTACTTGTTATCGTTATTGTTGCTGTTAATATTACTAATAATAATTTTAGACGAGGTCATTAAACTCTCATTATAGCTAAGAAAGCAGGTTGGCCAGCTTGCACGCAGCTTGCCCAGGTTTTTCTCATCTGAGCTGCGGTTCCCCTACTTCCGCACTGCACCTCTAGGTGGAGCCCTCCGCTCCCCCGCGGGACCACCCCGGCGCCCCCGGGAGCGCGCTCACCGGTCAGGTGACAGAGCCCCCACGTCTCGCCGCTGCCGCCGCCTCGGCCGCTAGTCACGGCCGCCACTTGACCGCCGCGCTCGGAGCGGAAAGGCGGCGAGGCGAGGCGGGGCCGGCCGGGGGTGGGGCGCTCACCCTGTGCAGGCTGCGCACCCTGCCCAGCCTCACAGCCTTGGCTTCCCCTCCGCGGGCTGCCGAAGGGGAAAGCAATCATTGCGAGAGACTGAGAAAAGCAGAACAAGCCCGTGTGTGCGTCTTGCTGAAATTAAGACAGATGGTGCAAACTTTAAAGCACGTGAAAAGGACAAAACTGAAAGCACAAGGACCGGCGTAAGGATCCTGGTTGGAGCCCCCGTTGCTTCACAAGCGGTGAAGCAGGTCTTCAGGTGTCTGTCTTTCTCTCTTTCTCGCCTGTGAAGCGACCCTGTTGCAGGCGGGGAGCCAGGGGCTCGAACCGGGATCCTCACCACGGTCCTTGCGCTTTGCGCCATGTGCGCTTAACCTGCTGCATTACTGCCCAACTCTCCGGATTTTAAAAACTTCATATTAAAATGAGTATTTTATTTGTTTTCTTTTAATGTGGTGGGAGATGTGCCAGAGCGCTGCTCAGCTCTGCGTTGGTGTGGGGGATTGAATCTTGGGCTTTGGAGACTCAGGAATCAAAGTCTTTTTGTATAACCATATGCTGTCTCTCCCACCCCAAAACTTTTTTTTATTGCCTCCAGGGTTATTGCTGGGACTTGGGCCTACACTACACTGCTCCTGGAGGCCACTTTTCTTTCTTTATTTCTGACGACCTGTTACAATTTTTTAATTACCCTCTGGCAATTAATCTCGTGGAAACTGTATCCCTTTGTTTCAATTTTCATTGCTTTAATGATCAGTGAAGTTAAATATACTGCCATATTGGTTTTATTTATTTATTCCCTTTTATTGCCCTTGTTTTATTGTTGTAGTTATTTATGTTATCGTTGTTGGATAGGACAGCGAGAAATGGAGAGAGGAGGGGAAGACAGAGGGGGAGAAAAAGACACCTACAGACCTGCTTCACTGCTTGTGAAGGGACTTCCCTCCATGGGAACACAGGGGCTCAAACCAGGATCCTTATGCTGGTCCTTTCCCTTGGCGCCATGTGCGCTTCACACACTGCGCTACGGCCCGCTCCCCCACCCCCAAACTTCATTTTTAGGAAAAGTAAACCATACCTTCAGTACCTAGCAATATAGGAAGACTGACACAGACTTGTTTTTATCCAGTCAGTAAACTATAGCTGTCTCAAGTTGGTAGAGGCATGCTTTTGCTTATGCTTTTTTTTGCCAGTAGCTTTAGATCTGCAATGCATTCCTTTTCCTACTGTGTGCTTTTCTGCCTGATTTATCATGGCCTTTGTTCCTTCTGATGGAACATATTCTGCATATATATATATATATATATATATGTTTAATTTCTTTATTGGGAATTAATGTTTTACATTTGACAGTAAATACAATAGTTTGTACATGCATAACATTTCTCAGTTTTCCATATAAAAATACAACCCCCACTAGGTCCTCTGTCATCCTTCTTGGACCTGTATTCTCCCCTCTGCACAGATATTATAGTCCAGTTTTATTTATTTTATAGAACAGAGAAATTGAGAAGGGAGATAGAGCAGGACAGAGACAAAAAGACACCTGCAGCACTGTTTCATAGCTTGTGAAGCTTCCCCTGTGCAAGGGGGGACAGGGGCTTGAACTCAGGGCCTTGGGCATAACACAACACACTCAATCTGGTGCGCCACCACCCAGCCTCCAGTTGATTCTTTACTTTCCAGTGTATGCTACATAGTCATTCCTGTTAAGTGGTTTCCAAAGCCATAATAATGTTGTTTTGGACAGCAAAAAAAAAATAAATAATGGTACTTTGGAACACATGCCTACTGTGATTTTCCTATTTTAAAAGCATCCTGTATGTGCTTGATAGAAGGATGTTTCACTTTATTTTTTAAAATATTTATTCCCTTTTGTTGCTCTTTTTTTTTTTTTGGTTGTAGTTATTATTATTATTATTGATGCCATTGTTGTTGGATAGGACGGAGAGAAATGGAGAGAGGAGGGGAAGTCAGAGAGGGGGAGAGACCTGCAGACCTGCTTCACCACCTGTGAAGCGACTCCCCTGCCAAGGTGGGGAGCAGAGGACTCTAACCAGCATCCTTATGCAGGTCCTTGCACTTTGCGCCATGTGTGTTTAACCCACTGCACTACTGTCCGGCCCCCTTCACCTCTTCCTTTAAAATTAAAAAATATATATATTTATTGGATAGAGACAGCCAGAAATTGAGAAGGGGAGATAGAGAGGGAGAGAGACAGAGACACCTATAGCCCTGCTTCACCACTTCCAAAGATTTCCCCCTGGGTCCTTGAGCATTGTAACCAATGCACCATGTGCACTCAACCAGGTGCACTACCACCACCCAGCCCCTTCTTCACCTCTTCTAAGTAAGCTGTTTTGCTGGCCCAGATAGTATAATTTAAATTTACTCTGTATTACTATTATTATTTTACCAGAGTAATGTTCAGTTTTGTGGGGGGGCTGAAGCAGGGACTTTTTTGTGTGATAAAAGATTGATTTTCTAATAAATCAATTCATCAAATAAATCACACATCATCACTAATCTGAAATGCACCTGCATCTTTATGTTCATGGGTCTGTACAGTGCTTTGATTTAATTATGAACGACAAGTCTATTGGATAAGAGCACACAATTCTCACCACTAGAGTTCTTCGTCCCATCCCCTCCATTGAAAGCTTTCCTATTTTTTTTTTCTGCCTCCAGGGTTATTGGTGAGGTTCAGTGCCTGTGCTATAAATCCACTGTTCCTGGTAACAATCTTTTTTCTTTTATTTATTTACACTTTTGTTGCCTTTGCTTTTTTGTTGTAGTTATTGTCATCGTTGTTAGGAAAGAGAGAAATGGAGAGGAGGGAAAGACACAGGGGGAGAAAAAGACACCTGAAGACCTGCTTCACCACTTGTGAAGCGGCTCCCCTGAAGGTGGGGAGCCAGGTGCTGGAACACAGATCCTTACCCAGGTCCTTGCACTTCATGCCAGATGCGTTTACCCGCTGCGCACCGCCCAACTTCCCTGGCAACAATTTTTTTTTCCACTATTGCTGTTGTTGTGGTTATTGTTGGATAGAACAGAGAGAAATTGAGAGAAGAGGGGAAGACAGATAAGACCGAGAGATAGACACCTGCAGACCTACTTCACTGTCTGTGAAGCCACCCCCTGCAGGTGGGGAGGCGGGGCCTCAAACAGGGGTCATTATGACAATCCTTGTGCTTTGCGCCATGTGCAATCCCCTTAGCTACCGCCCGCCACCCTGCATATATATTTTAATAAAAGTAGAAAACTTTAGTGCATTATCATGTTTTCTTTTTTTTTAATTATCTTTATTTATTGGATAGAGACAGCCAGAAATCAAGAGGAAAGGGGTTGATAGAGAGGGAGAGAGACAGAGAGACACCTGCAGCCCTGCTTCAACCCTCATGAAGCTTTCCCTCTGCAGGTGGGGACCGGGGGCTCGTACCCGGTTCCTTGCTCATTGTAATACATGCGCTCAACCATGTGCACCACCACCCGGCCCCTTCGTGTTTTCTTTCTTATTTTCTTTTTTTAAAATATTTTTTTATTATTAATGAAAAAGATAGGAAGAAAGGGAAAGAACCAGCTATCACCCTGGCACATGTGCTGCTGGGGCTTGAACTCAGGACCTCATGCTTGAAAGTTCAGTGCTTTATCCACTGAGCCATCTCCCAGACCACTTTTTTTTTTTCTTTCTTTTAAGACAGAGGGAAAGAAACCACAATGTGGTGGTCTGTTGGTATGCCTCTAGTTCTGCTTCTGGGATCCCTTGTTACATTGCTTGACGTTGTGGTCTATTTAGATGGTCATTCTGTTACATTGGTTTGGTCTCACTCCCCCTGCCTCTGGGAGATTTTGGTTTAGTCCTTGCCTTTTTGCGCTTCTTCCTTCTCCCCACCCCCTATAGTACATACTTCCTTGGTGCCTGACTCTTCCGCGGGTGGAGAGAGAGGCAAGACAGAATTGGGTTGTGATTAGATTAGATTAGTTTTTTGAACCATTCCCTCATGAACAAAGAAATACTGTTTCTCTGCTCAGCCTTGTGTCCCTGGTCATCTGTCTCCTGCCGCGAAGCTAGCCTGGCATACTGGCGCCCTGAACTTTGACTGACAGTGGTCAGGTTTTACTAAACCTGGTCCTCACACTTGGCAAAACATGTGTTGGCCCTTATGCTGGCCCTAGTTGTTAGCTTTAAGAGGTCATCATGTTCTGTAATAAACTGAACAGATATCTACTTGTTTGGTCACATGTATTTATTCTTGCATCAGTTTTAAAGTTTTACGACTTAGTGGACAATAAATCATATAGGTAGGGAGATATTAAGAGTGATTACAAAATGGCCAGTCTTGGGACTTAAGAGTTATGATCCTTGACCCATTGCTCAATCCACTTCATGATCTCATTAATATTATTTTCTAGATCTTCTGGTTCATTGCTGAGCAGCTGGTGCACTATTTCCTTCTCATAAGATTCTAAGGCTTCTTCATAAAGAACCTGAAAAATTTCACACTGAATATTCTCCTTTAGTTTCTTCTCATTATATCCCCTAAGAATGAGACAATATAACAAAACAAATTAATGGGGATTAGTTGGAGATTTAGAAACATACCCAGAAGTTAAGACACTAGAAAGTAAAACAAAAAACAAAAAATCTCAGGGTGGGGATAGGTAGCATAATGGTTATGCAAAGAGCCTCTTATGCTTGAGGCACCAAAGTCCCAGGTTCAATCCTCCGCACCACCAAAAACCAGAGCTGAGCAGTGCTCTAGTAAAAAAACAAAACAAACAAACAAAACAAACCACCTTTAGAATACTTTTTTTTTGCCTCCAGGGTTATTGCTGGGGCTCAGTGCCTGCACCATGAATCCACTGCTCCTAGAGGCCATTTTTCCCCCTTTTGTTGCCCTTGTTATGGTTATTATTGTTATTGTTGATGTCATTCGCTGTTGGATAGGACAGAGAAATGGAGGGGGGAGGGGAAATCAGAGGGGGAGAGAAAGACAGACATCTGCAGACCTGCTTCACCGCCTGTGAAACAAACCCCCTGCAGGTGGAGAGCCGGGGGCTTGAACCAGGATCCTTATGCCTGTCTTTGCGCTTTGCGCCACATGCGCTTAACCTGCTGCGCTACTGCCCGACCCCCTAGAATACCTTTTTTAAAAAAGTTATTTATTTATTTTTAAGAATTCATGAGAAAGATAGGAGAGAAAGAACCAGACATCAATCTGGTACATGTGCTGCTCAGGATTGAACTTGGGAGCTCATGCTTGAGAGCCCAATGTTTTATCCACTGCTCCACCTCCCAAACCAATACCGTCTCACAGCTCAAACCAAGTAAAAGTGGAAAACATTTTCCATAAAGCTTTATATTTTATGGCTATTATGAATGAAAACAGATGTGTTCCTGTACGAACTAACTCAAATATAACTTGCTTCACCGCTTGTGAAGCGACCCCTTGCAGGTTGGGAGTGGGGGCTCGAATCAGGATACTAGTTCGAGTCCTTACTAAGCTTTGTACTATGTGTGCTTAACCTGATGTGCCACTGCCTGGCCCACCTCAAATATTTTTTACAGGTTATAAAATAATGATTTATTAGCCTGTTAGTTTTCCCACTGCCAAGGATAATCTGAGTGGTTAATATTCACTGAGCAGCAAAGAATGTTATTGGCATGGCTATTTTTCAAACAACGTTTCACATTAAGGAAAAAAAAAAAAACATGACTAAGAGCCAAGGAGACAGCACAGTGGTTATGCAAAAAGAAAATGCCTGAGACTCCAAGGTCCCAAGTTTAATCTATGGCATATAGCAGAGCTGAGCAGGGCACTCATGAAATAAATATATTTTAAAATCATAACTAATACAATTTCTTTTAAAAAATTATTTATTTTGGATACAGACCAAGAGAAATATGGAGAGAGAAAAGGGAGAAAGAGAGACACCTGCAGCACTGTTTTACTACATGTGAAGCTTTCCCCCTGCAGGTGGGGACTGGGGCCTTGAACCTGGGTCCTTGTACAATGTAATGTGTATACAATCAAGTGAGCCACACCAGTCCCACAAACTGCGAGTTGAAGTATTCATTTGCTTATAAAGTATTGCTGTATGTTACAAATCTATTCCTCTTATATCCAAATACTGGGTTTTAGACCTAGGTTTTTAACAAGAGCTCAGATAAAGTAGTAGTAACACAGAACCCTTTATTATAATAGTGGTGGCCTTGGTGTATTGCACCAAAGTAAAAGACCCTAGTGTGTCGGGGGAAGAGTACATGTCCAAAAAGGATGACAAAGGATCTAGTGGGGGTTGTATTGTTATATGGAAAACTGAGAAATATTATGCATGTACAAACTATTGTATTTACTGTTGAATATAAAACATTAATCCCCCAGTAAAGAAATTAAAAATAAATAAGTAAAAAAAAAAAAAAGTGGTGGCCAGTTTACATTGTACCTTAGGAATTCTTTTTTTTTAAGCTTTCTTTCTTTTAAAAAAATATTTTATTTATTTCCTTTTGTTGCCCTTGTTGTTTTATTGCTGTAGTTATCATTGCTGTCATTGTTGTTGGATAGGACAGAGAGAAATGGAGAGAAGAGGGGGAAAGACAGAGAGGGGGAGAGAAAGATAGACACCTGCTTCACCACTTGTGAAGTGACTCCTCTGCAGGTGGGGAGCCGGGGCTCGAACTGGGATCCTTACACTGGTCCTGTGCTTTGCGCCACCTGCGCTTAACCCGCTGCGCTACAGCCCGACTCCCATACCTTAGGAATTCTATGTTTTTCTTCTCTTACCTTGTTTCCAGTCTTTTGTATAACACACTGTTATCGGTTCTCAGCACAAACACTATATGAAACCAGCGTTCAGGGAAGAAATCACAACCATGATAATCAACGATAACTCCACCTTCTCTCATTTGGTTCTCTAATTCATCGACTACCTATAATAAAATACATATATATAAAGATGGAATGTTTCTTTAAAAAATTCAGCTGTATCATTAAAAATTTAAATGCATTAACAATTGTACTTACTCTATCTTCATCTAAAATGGGACAATCATATTCTTCATCATAGCCATCATACAACTGCCCTAAAAGAGATTTACATTGGCTCATTCAAGTGGCATTTTCTACGTAAGTTTCAAATTATTTCTAGGGTTTAGGAATTTAAGTACATCCTTAATTACTCCTCTAGAGATAAGGGAGTTGATTAATACAACAGATGTCCCATGGACACTGTCTATAGAGACCAATACCAATAAATCACCAAGGAGATTTGAATTGCAACATATTTGAAACCATCACTCATTTATTGCCAGGGTCATCACTGGGGCAAGGTGACTGTGTAATGAATCTACTGCTCCTTGTAGCTGACTCTTATTACCTCTCTCCCATTTGAAACAGAGAAACTGAGAGGGAAGGAAGATATAAAGATGGAGACAGAGATAGCTGTAGCACTGCTTCACCGCCTGTGAACTTCCCCTCTGCAGGTGGCTTGAACCCAGGTTACTGTGCATTGGTAATGCATGCACTCTACTGGGTGCACTGCCACCTCCAACCCCATTTGAAATCAACTCAGAAGAATAAGTAATAGACAGTAGAATCTGTGGGGCTTAGCAGAGAAGGGCTGCATTATTTTTGTTTGTTTGAGTCAAGAAGAGAGAATGCAAGGATGGATACAAATACTTTCACACATTAAAAATGGACTGAGTTCCAAATTTACTACCCCAAGGATAGTAGTTGTATAAAAACCAACAACTGGTACTTGATTCCAGAAATGAGCTTCTGTGAGTGAGTTCACAGTGCTGGTCCCAGTTCGGCACCATATGCCGGGCTGGGCTAGCTTCACGGGCGGTAGAGAGAAGACCAGGGACTCATGGCTGAGCTGGGAAGCAGTATCTCGTTTATTAATCAGATACATCGCCTTTTATGCATCTCTTCACCAGAAGTAGCAAGCGAAAGGGAATGACTAGGAGAGGGGGTGGAGCAAAAAGAGCACAAAAAGAACATAGAAAGCTTCCATCTAACCAGTGGGGATTAAACCAATACCCTGCAGGCAGGGTGGGACCCAGGTAAAACAGTGATTATGTAAGTAGACCACATCGTGTAAGTAATACAAGCGAACCTAATGTGATGATCAAAACAGAAGATCTTATAAGCAGAATTTAGAAGCATACCAACACACAGGGCCTGGGGAAGGAAGGTAAGTACCTACATGCTTCTGAACATTATCATACTTCTAATACCCTAACAATTAATTACAAGTTAAATCAAGTTATCTCAGAAGGCAAAATTACAAAGGCAGATATGAATCTAACATAAAACCTAGGGGGAAAAAATGGCAATGATTAATCTATTATAAAGGTTGATTTAAGTATCTACAATGTCTTTAACCTCAACTCCTGGGTTAATACAGATGGAAGTAATCTGTGTAACAATCTCAGGACTGTAATTCCATGTATCCCATCAGAAATAATCAAGTCTTAGAATTTTTATTTTTTTAAATTAAGATTACGTTTTTACTATGACTTTTCATATAGTAAAATGAAATTTGAATTTTTCTTTTTAATTTTTTTTTTTGCCACCAGGGTTATTGCTGGGGCTTGGTGCAGGGATGAATCCATGAATCTCAACGGCCATTTTTCCTATTTTGTTTTGCTAGGATAGAGATAAATTGAGAAGGGGGATAGGAGAAAAAACACCTGCTGACCTGCTTCACTGTTCATGAAGTATCTACCCTGTAGGTGGGGAGTGGCAGCTTGAAGCTGGGTCCTAGCGCACAGTATTATGTATACTTAACAGAGTGTGCCACCACTCAGTCCCCTGTCTTAAGACTCTGCCATATGTAGTACTTTGTAGTCTTGGTAGGCATATAAACCAGTCCTTTAATTTTAAATCTTGCCTCTTAATGAACAAGATAGTCCTCTTTTGGAGTTTACAATAAAATTAGAGAGTAAAAGTTGGAAATTATACTGATAATATTTTAATGCAGTAGGATGGGCACCTATGATGTTTGAAATATAAACTTGGGATACCAGGAAAGGCCTCCAGGGGCGGGGGTATGTCTAAGTGGAAACAAAGTAGTTGGTTAGACCAAGAACAGATAGGTAAAGAGAGTGCAAGGAAAAATTGTTTGAGGGACAACAGGACACTACAGACTTCAGTATACTGAAGAGGACACAGAGGAAAAGTGGCTGTATGTAGGACTGGAATTATCAACTACTGTCAGTTTATAATTTTTTATACTTTTTATAGGATGGACCTTATCAGAAAATGATGCCACTCTAATTTCTATCAACTTTTTTTTTAAACCAAAGCACTGACCAGCTTTGGCTTATGGTGGTGCTGGAGATAGAGCTTGGGACTTTAGAACCTCAGGCATTGGAGTCTCTTTGTATAACCATTATGCTATCCATCCCTGTACCTCTACTAACTTTTTATTAAGCCAAATGGGTCTGTGAGGTTTGGAGGTAGGCAAGAATCAGGAAGCTGGCAAGTACTTAAGTTTGGCTTCAGAGCTGGTAGTTGATTCCCCCCCTGGCAGTACAGGACTCCTATATTCATATTCCACCCCTTCTGGGCCAACTTAAAAAAAAAAAAAAAGATTAACGAGTGACAAACAAAACACCATGTGATGCCAGGCATCAAACTTAAGACACACTTGGAATTTTTTTCTTTTTTGCTACCAGGGTTACCACTAGGGCTCCATGCCTACCCCACTCCACTGCTATAACTAGTAGCCAACCCTCCCTGCAGTCTTTTTAAGTTTTGAACAGAGAAACAGAGACAAGGGAGATAGATAGGGAATAGGAGGGGAGCAGTGGCTTTATCCACTGCCACGTTTTGGGTCATGAAGCAGGGAGATGCTGGGAGACACATTAAGTGCTCTTAAATATAATCAGAGACAGGGACCTAAAAAATGTCTGGCTTTGAAGAAGACAGGTCAAGAGAATTCATTATGTATAAAAATCCATCAGCAATCTGAAAGAACAGACTGTTGTAAAAAAGAGGCAGTAAAAGAGAATGAACTCCAAGAGTGACTCCTACCACACCAACAATCACTAGAAGTGACACTTCAGAGATAATGAATAGGCTGCAAAAACTCAAGTTGTTACCTACTGTTATTCCTGTTGGGGTTGAAGGAAAACTTATTTTTAAAAACATAAATGCCAAAGCACCAAAAAAAAAAAAATCAAACTGATCAATGAAAACTTTTATTTTTCACATTAAAGGCTAATGAAAAAACCAGTAATTATCAACCCCATCAAACAAAATCTAACAGCACAGTAACTATATTTACTTGCTAAATGCCATTCAAGTTTTCTAAACAGGACTTGAAAACATCCAGCATGCATGTTAAATCAGTACAATGAAGACCAAGTATACATGTCACATGCACCAAGGCTAGACTACACATTATCATAGTCATCATCATCATCATCATCGTCATCATCATCATCTTCACGCTTTCTTTTCATGGCATTGGATGATTCACTGGCAGCATTTTGTGATGACACCATATTTGTGGTAATAAGGATATTTTTGGACCCAATTAATGATGGATTAATAAGAACATTCTGAACTGCTGATGTTGCAGGAATTGCTGCCTTTACAGCTGGGGCCTGTGCAGTGGGCATCTGCACTGTAAACCTCTGCCCTGTAAGGGACATTGGAGTCCCTGCTTTAGTTGAAACAGACATGGTTTGTGGCGTTGGTGTGCCAAGTGTAGGGGTAGTTGGTCTGCTAGTAACTGAACCAACACTCAACCTTGGAACTGTTATTCTTCCCGCAGAAGTAGATGCCTTTTTTTGTAAAGACTTAAGTTTATAGTTTGGAGCAGTCAAGCAGTATCTGTCAGGTGGCAACCGAGGGCCTGAATATGGCTTGATTAATGGCAAAGGGGTTTGATTTCTTTGCCTTGCGATATCCAGTAAAAAATCTCTTGGGGGAGGAGAAGTGAAAGACTGATCTGCACGACACTGAATTGCTAATCTCACATCATCTGCGTCAACAGTACTTTTCTTAGCATGACTTGAATAAATTTTCGCATCATCTAAAATAGTGGTCACATATCGGAAGGCAAACTCCAACATCTGATTTATAACTCTTGGCTCATATTCTGTAATCCCCATATCCTTCAGGATTTGTGCCATCATCTGTGCATCTTTCGGCATGCTCTTGGGAGAAGCCATCTTGCCAGACTCCATGATATCCGGTGATCAGACTTTAGACCATTTGAAAAAAACAGCAACATTAGATCAAACCTGAAATAGTCACTTTAATAGCAACTGTCAGGAACTTAGAAAAAATTTAAATATGTTAAAAATGAACATATTAAGTCTGTGTTAACTTTAATGAGGCCCATCTAAAGTTCCTTTTATTTAAATTTACTGAGTTTGTGCCTTGTACAAATCACTGAAAAATGTTAAAAGATGGAGATAGAAAAAAGGGAATAAAAAAATACTGGAGGATTGACCTGCAAGGTGGAGCAGTCTAGTGATGGACCCTCAAACATGAGGTCTTGAGTTCAACCTCCAGCATTGCAGGGTGATGCTTCAGTTCTCTCTCCCTCATAATCAAAATAAACAAATAAATAAAATGGGGGGGGAACAGGGTGAAATAATGGAAATTTACTTTTGAAAACATGCAGGTGTGTGCAGGCATGCAACCACCATATTAATTTAAGCAATCATTAAGACAGCCATGTCCTTCTACTGAACTCAATATACTGGTTTTGGATAAGACTTGGCACCATCTAAATCTTTGCATCATGTCAACTCAAAAAACATTTTTCCTCTTTCCCCATATTCAGATTCTATCTAAACTAAACTAAATCTCTTCAAGGAAAGTCTTCTCAGTTATTACTGTTCACAGTAACTGCCAGAAAGGAGAAAATGTAATGGCTGAAACAACCACAACATGATGTTTGTGAGTTCCAATGGAACATATTCTGTGGCAGAAGGTAGACAGCATAATGGTTATGCAAACAGACCCTCATGCCTGAGGCTCCAAAGTCCCAGCTTCAAGCTGCCTTTGCCACCATAAGCCACAGACAGTGCTCTGGTTAAAAAAAAAAAATTAAAAAAAACTTTAATTACAATCTATCTCTGATTTCTGTATCCTTAGAATAAGTACAGTTCTAATATTCTACCTTTTATAAATCTTTTTTTTTTAATTTCTGTGGTTTTTGGAAGTGGTGTAGTAGATAGAGCACTGGACTCTTAGGGATAAGGTCCTGGCAGCACATGCACCAGAGTGATGCTCTGGTTCTACTTCTATCTCTCTCAGTAATAAATATTTTAAAAATATAAATTAATTTAAAATTTTCTTTCCTTAAAGTTAATTTAAAATGAATAAATCTAACAGAAAAGTGTTCCTTACCTTCTCGAGCTAAATCGCCCACATTAACGTATTTCAATCCTGATCTTGTTGCAAGTTCTTTGCCTAGAGTTGTTTTTCCAACCCCTGGTGTACCTGTAAGACAAGCCACAGGAAAATACAAATACGCATTAGACATTACCCACCTGTGTTTCTTAAATTTAACTGAAACGTTTCCCACTTTTTAATTCTCTATGAATTAACATACACTAGCACCCAACCAAAAGTCTGCTGATAGCGCTCTCAACCAATTCAGACCTACTGCCACCAGCCAGAGGAATTCCCAGGGTAAAACTAACCACCTCAAATAAACTGCCACCATTTATTTACTTTACTATAAATTACTATACATTTGCTCATAGAAATCCTACACATCCTATCTGTGTATAAGCAAAATAGTCAACTCTGCTCTCAACTTACTTCCAATAGAAAGGACACATTTAATATTTTACAATACAGCTTAAGCCAGAACAAAGTCTGATCCAAACAAGCGTATGTGAAATAGTCTCAAGAAATCCATTTTGAGGAGTCAGGCGGTAGCGTAGCAGGTTAAGCGCGGCAAAGCACGCTCCCCACCTGCAGGGGAGTCGCTTCACAGGCGGTGAAGCAGGTCTGCAGGTGTCTATCTCTCTCCCCTCTCTGTCTTCCCCTCCTCTCTCCATTTCTCTGTCCTGTCCGACAATGACAACAATAAAAGGGCAAAAGGGAATAAATAGATATTTAAAAAAGAAATCCGTTTTTAAAAAATCATTTTATTAAGGGCTTAATGGTTTACAGTACAATCTCTCATCTCCCAATGGTAAGTGCCTATTCCCATAAGAAATCTTTATTAAATATAAACATAAATTTGTAGGAGACAAGGGGGTGGGAGACAGCATGGTTGTGCAAAGGGACTCACGCCCGAGGCTCCAAAGTCCCAGGTTTAATCCCCTGCACACCTTAAGCCAGACCGAGCAGTGCTCTGGAAAATGAAAAAAATAATAAATTGTTGAGGCCAATTTGCAGTTCTTAATGTTTGTGCGTTTCCAATAGGCTATTTTTATCAAAGATAAACATTCAATTACTTTGTTCCTACAAAGTGCATTTCCATTTCCCGTATGCAGCAGTGACGGCTGCGGCTTGCTCACCGATACATCCACACACTCAGGCTAAGCCACCAGCGATGCATCCTGCAGTCCTCACCATGCACCTTGCACACCCTCCTCCAAGAGGGTCCAGAGAACGAGGGGAAAAGCCCACAACCGAGCGGATCTTGGGAGCTTTACAACCAATAGACAGCACGACACATGCTGCTCAGCAGACTCTGCTTTTTCGTTAACATATATATATATATATATATAAAGTCTCTGACGTTGACTCCACAAACGAGTCATCCCACTACCCCCACACCGTCACACCGTGAGAGCGATCTGGGAAGATTCCCTGCTAAGAAGGAAAAACGAAAGCGGCCAGGAAGGCCTGAGGACTGAGCATTCCCGCCCCTCACGTCTGCTCAACACTCGGCTGCCACTTCACGGCCCCAAGCCCGACTCACAAAGGTGAGGCAGCCGGCCGGCAAATGGGGGGGGGTGTCTACCTCTCTCCCCTCCCGCGCGGCTGCCGACCCACAGGAGTAACGTCTCCGCCCCAGCCTCCCGCATCCCGCGAGGGCTCGGTCTCGACGTCCCACCAACAGCCCCACCACAGGGCCCCAGTGCGCCTCCACACACAACACGGAGCAGCTCCACTTCAGGAGCCCCGAGCCCCTGAGCACGAGGAATCAATCTCAGGTCCGCCCCTCCGACCAACCCCTCCCGCCCGGCACCCTGACCGGTGAGCAGGACGTTGGGAAGCAACATGGTCCTCGCCACCGCAGGTCCGGATGCCAGACTCTCGCGCTTGACGCACAAACAGGGCGGCACCGGAAGCGGTGGGCGATGGTAAACGCCTGAGCCTCTCGGGTCCTCCAGATTCCGAGCGTCGTTCTGGACCCCACCCCCGTCACCTACTTACCAAACACCGGCTGGCTACCCAACTTTCTAAAACAAACTTATATAGGAGAGTCAGAGGCATGGGGACACGTCGGGTCGGCTTTTCGATTCAGGCAGCGCGCCGGATGCCTAAATCCGGTGCTATTTATATGGCCCCGCCCATCAGGTTGTGTCGCGGAAGCGCCGCTTAGTCTGAAAGGTCCCGGGGGGGCGGGGCCTCTGAATGGCTCCGCGCTGATCGGGCAGGGCTGGGTGAATGCCATTCTGTCTGGAGCAGAGCCTTGACTTCTTCCCTCCTCCACCCATGAGGGGATGCAGCTCCCGGAAAGTAAGACTGCCGTTGTTGGAGATTATTATGTAAATATTTCCTAGAGATTCAAGCCCGTGTCCGCCTTCACTTCTTCCCGGGCTTTCGTCGCTCCTCCTCTCGACCTGCGCATCCCATCTGGGGGGAGGTGAAGGAGGTGCTGCGGAGCTCGTCTCTGTCCTCCGCGGATAGCAGGATACGTCAGACGAGGGTCTCCACTTAGTATCTGCTGTGTAGGGTAGTGGTGGCTCTGCTGAGAATATTCTGGAGATCTCTCCCTGTCAGGAACTTGGTGTCTTCAGGGCCAGTTACCTCATTTTAAAGGTGGTACTTGTCAGTCTCGTTTGCACAGAGCTACTAGAGAGCCCTGACCGTTACTACAGTCTGCCTCTTTTATTATTTTCTCTTGCTATGTTTTACCCAAAGATGTTCTTTCCACATATCTACCTGTCTTGAATCTCCAAGAAAAATTTTATCGGGAATGATGTGCATATATGTAGGATTTGTTTTGTAGTGTCTACCATTTACAAAGTATGCATCCATACTGTATACGGTCTAACATACCTTCCTACTTTTAACTTTGTAGACTCTTGAAATCTTGCTTTCCCACTAACTTAAAGTTGGTGAATTTCTTGGCTTGCATAAAAAAAACAAAAACAAGACTTATCAAAGTGGGAAATAGTGTGCCAGATTTTTTCTTTTTATTATTTCCCCTTTTTTTTTTACAAAAATTTTATATTATGTATTTATTTTCCCTTTGTTGTCCTTCTTGTTTTTTATTGTCATTGTAGTTATTATTGATGTCATTGTTGGGTAGGACAGAGAGAAATGGAGAGAGGAGGGGAAGACAGAGAGGGGGAGAGAAAGACACCTGCAGACCTGCTTCACCGCCTGTGAAGCGACTCTCCTGCAGATGGGGAGCCGGGGGCTCGAACTGGGATCCTTACTCTGGTCCTTGCGCTTTGCGCCACCTGCGCTTAACCCACTGCGCTACCGCCCAACTCCCTCTTTTTCCTCCTCCTCCTTTTCCTTCTTCTTCAACAGAACACTGCTCAATTCTGACATATGGTGGTGTGAGGAATTGAACCTGAGACCTCTGAGCCTCAGGCATAAGAGTCTGTTTGCATATGCTATTTCCCCCGTCCACTGTTCTTTTTTCCTTAATGTGTATAAATAAAGAATGGTTGTTGTAGAAATTTTTTGCAGTTGGGTGTACAGTGTTCAAAGTAAGTTCACTATGTTGTTGGGAGCGAAAAGCGAAAAAGCTGCATCTGTAATTTGAAATGAGAGAGTATGTTTGGTATGGAAACTACATGGGTATAGTTGCCTAAATTTTCCTTAATGACAACAGGTAAGTACACAAATTATGTATGCTTTTTTCCTGCTTTCTCTGATACAATGTTGAGTTCTTGGGAAAGGTTTACATTTGCAACCTGATAAGTAGATAAGTTGGCAGTTATAGCTAATAAAAGTAAAAGTAAAATTTATTTTAAAAAAGTTTAAAAATTATTCCTTGTTGCACCTGTTTACTATGTTCTCTTTCACTAGTTCTTAAGCCTTTATTATGCAACTGATTTTAATCAGTAAATATTTATTACCATACATCTGCTTTTCTTTAATTTTTTTCTTCTTGCCCTTTAGGTGAACTGTACTTTAATGTAATACAGGTTGTATTCTACGGATGGGAACTTTTAAGGTTTATAATGTCAAAGACTTTTCTTAGACCAAAGGTGTCTTCCACAAAGGTATGACACATTAAGAAGTCCTTTTAATGCCCCCAAAAGATTTATAAATGTTTATATGTTCTTAATGACTTACTGCTATTAAAGTAATGGTGCTTAGTTTTTTGTTTGTTTGTTTGTTTTTTACCAGAGCACTGCTCAGCTCTGGCTTATGATGGTGTAGGGTATTGAACCTAGGACTTAAGAGCCTCATGCATGAGAGTGTGTTTGCATAACCTTTATGGTATCTACCCCACACCCCACTATTTGTTCTAATTGGCCATCTAGGAAAAGTCTAATAAGTTGTCAAGTATGTGTACACTAAAAGCATAACCTTAATTTTAAGCAAATATATACAATCCCAGTTACAAAGGTGGAAGCCTAGTGAATGAAAGAGACGTAGCAGAAAGAGAAACATGTTGGATTGTTGAAAAGTCATGACATATTTTTCTGTTTTTCTATGCAAAAATGTGTCATGAGTTTTCTGATAACCCAGTATTTGAGTTGCAGAAAGCCTGTGGTGAGTACGGTGTGCCAGTTCTCAGCAAGGCTAAGGGGTGGAGTAGGATGACTGTAAGTTACAAGCTTATTTTTTCTTAGTACTTGGATCTGCTTGCCCTCATTCATTTCTCTCTCTCTCTCTCAGAACATTTATTTATGGGGCTTGGCGATGGTCCACCAAGTAGAGTGTGCATATTACCATCCTGTAGTTGTTTCTTTTTCTCTCTCCCTCTCTTATCTCCTCCTTCCGTCTCAAGTTCTCTCATTATCCAAAGCAAATAAGTAAATAAACATATTTCAAAAATGTATTTATGTGAGTGAGAGAGAAGCTGAGAACCTCTCTGGATAGCATATTAGGTGCTGGGGCTGGTCATCAAATCTCATGCTGGCAAATCCTGTACTCTACATGCCATCTCCCAGATCGCACTGCTTTTTCCCTGATCTTTAATTAATTACTTAACCTTGCTGTCCCCCCCCCCCCCCCCGCAGGAGTTCACATTTATGTAAGAAATGAAATGTAGGGTCTGGGTGGTGACACACCTGTTTGAGTACACATGCTATAATACACAAGGACCCAGGTTCAAGTCTCCATTCCCCACCTGTAGGGGGAGGTTTCGTGAATGGTGAAGTAGTACTGCAGGTATCTGTCTCTTTCCCTGTCTTGCCTGCCCTTCAATTTCTCTTGGTCTCTATCCAAAAATAAAAATTAAAAAAGGAAGTAAAGCTAAGAAAAAAAAAAATGAAATGTATAAGTAACACTTAGTTCACAATTGCTATGAAAAAGTTTAGATAATATTAATGTACTCCAAAAAACAGGAGAGAGGACATAATAAGGTAGATGTGACTCAGATATTTACCCAGAACTTTTTACTTCATTACCTACTGCTGATAATGTTCTTTGCCCTCTGTTCATTAAAGAGAAATATGTGGCTTTTACATTAGTAAAATATTTATATTCCCAACTTGCTTCTCCTGAACCTACAGTTAGATTTATCTTCTGGTGCTTTTTCTCCTAGAAAGCATTAAGTGGCTTTTTTTTTTTTTTGACTGCATATTCTTCAAGGAAAATGTAATATTGGCCCCTTATTGGCATACAATTCTCTACATTTATATTGTTGTAATATTTAGTAAAATACTTTAAAATTCCAATTAAGGCTTTTTAATATTTCTAGATATTTTTAGGTTAAAATTGTTTAATTATGTACACAGGTAAAAGTTTTTGGCTTATGGTGGTGCAGGGGATTGATCCTTAGACTTTGGGGAACCTCAAGTATGAGAGTCTCTTTGCATAACCATTATGCTATCAACCCTCCGCCCTAAAAGGTTTTAAGTAGATGGAAATGATGCAAGTAAATGTGAAGAAGTCAGCAGTAGTAAATGTAAAGAAGTCAGCAGTTTCTTTTTTTAAAAATTTTTTTTATATTTACTTATTTTCCTTTTTGTTGCCCTTGTTTTTTATTATTGTTGTAGTTGTTGTTGTTACTGATGATGTTGTTGTTGGATAGGACAGAGAGAAATGGAGAGAGGAGAGTAAGACAGAGGGGGAGAGGAAGACAGACACCTGCAGACCTGCTTCACCATTTGTGAAGCAACTCCCCTGCAGGTGGGGAGCCGGGGGCTTGAACTGGGATCCTTAACGCCGGTCCTTGAGCTTAGCGTCACCTGTTTAACCCACTGCGCTACTACTGCCCGACTCCCGAAGTCAGCAGTTTCTATAGATCAGAATATCATGAATCACAACTCACTTTTTATTATTATTATTTAAAATTTTTAAAAAATATTTATTTTCCCTTTTGTTGCCCTTGTTGTTTTCATTGTTGTTGTTATTGATGTCGTGGTTGTTAGATAGGACAGAGAGAAATGGAGAGAGGAGGGGAAGACAGAGGGGAAGAGAAAGACACCAGCAGACCTGCTTCACCGCCTGTGAAGCGACTCCCCTGCAGGTGGGGAATCAGAGGCTCGAACTGGGATCCTTATTCTGGTCCTTGCGCTTCTCGCCACATGCACTTAACCTGCTTCTCTACCGCCTGACTCCCAACTCACTGGTTTTTATGCTGTTATCCCAGTAGTCTTATCCTAGATAAGTCAAGTCATAATTACAAATTATTTGTGGCATTGGGGTTCTTCAGTTGTCCATTCACAAAGTCTTTAAGTTGATAGGAGTTATTTGGATCTGTAAAGCGATCTTTTTTCATAATACTAGTTTATTATAGAAGGATATGATAAGATTGTGTGGTCTGGGAGGTGGCGCAGTGGATAAAGCTTTGGACTTTCAAGCATAAGGTCCTGAGTTTAACCCCCGGCAGCACATGTACCAGCACATGTCTAGTTCTCTTTCTCCTTTTATCTTTCTCATTAGTAAATAAATAAAATCTTTTAAAAATGTATCTATTCTATTGCTTTTGCTTATTGCTCTACTTTTGTTGTTGTTGTTGTTACACTAGAGCACTTTTGGTGTTACAAGGGATTGAGCCAGGAACCTGGGACTTTGAGGCCTCAGGCATGAGAGTCTCTTTACATAACCATTATGCTTTCTACCCCTGCCCCCCAGTTTTCTTTCTTATTTTTTGTTTTACTTCTGTTTTAGTATGGTTTTATTTTTGCTGGGGCTCTGCGTCTGCAGTATTCCACCATTTCTTTCTAGTTTTTAAAAATTATCTTAATTTATAGGGTAGAAATAGTCAGAAATCAAGAGGGAGGTGGGATATAGAGAAAGAAAGAGACAGAAAGACACCTGCAACACTGCTTCACCACTTGCAAAGTTTTCCCCTTGCAGGTGAGGACTGGGGGTTCAAACCCAGGTCCTTGCACACGGTAACATGTGCACCTAACCAGGTGCACCACCACCCAGCCCCTATTCCACCATTTCTTTCAGATTCCTTTTTCTTTCTCATTTCTTTTCTTTTCTTTCTTTCTCTCTTTTTTTTTTCTTCATCTTTTTTCCTTTTCACATAGAAGTGATGGAAAGGCAGAGAAGGAAGAGGATACAGAGAGAGCAAGGACACCACAGCATTGCTCCATGGATAGGGTGCCCAGGGGTGCAAACTCAGGTCTTTCCATATACAAAGTATAGTTCTACCAGGTGAGCTATCTCCCAGCCCCTATTAGGGTAGTTTTAATATTTATATTTTATTCTCTTTTTATTTATTTCCTTTTGTTACCCTTGTTTTTTATTGTTATAGTTACTATTGTTGTTATTGATGTCATTATTGTTGGGTAGGACAGAAAGAAATGGAGAGGGGAGGGGAAGACAGAGGGGGGAGAGAAAGACAGACACCTACAGACCTGCTTCACCGCTTGTGAAGCGACTCCCCTGAAGGTGGGGAGCAGCCGGAGGCTTGAACTGGGGTCCTTGTGCTGGTCGTTTTGCTTTGCGCCACCTGCACTTAACCCGCTATGCTACCACCCAACTCCCTATATTTTATTCTTTTCTTAATATTTTATTCCCTTTTTATTGCCCTTGTTTTTTTATTGTTGTAGTTATTATTGTTGATATTGATGTTGTCGTTATTGGATAGGACAGAGAAATGGAGAGAGTAGGGGAAGACAGAGAGGGGGAGAGAAGTCGCTTGTGAAGCGACTCCCCTGTAGGTGGGGACCTGGGGGCTCGTTTTTTTGTTTTTTCATTTTTAAAGATTTTATTTATTAGAAAGATAGAAGGAGAGAAAGAAAGAACCAGACATTAGTCTGGTATATGTGCTTCTGGGGACTGAACTCAGGACCTCATGCTTTATCCACTGTGCCACCTCCCGGACCACTATATTTTATTCTTATAGATGAGTTGAAAAAAAAAAAAAAATCTACTCCTTGTCCTATTAAGATAATTAAAAAGAAATGAGTTTGTATGCAATGTTCCTTTATATGACGTATTACCATAGTAGACAAGTATGCATTTGTACACCTTATAAAGTTGAAAAATAACTACACTTAGAGCCTTTTTTTTTTTTTTGCCTCCAGGGTTATCACAGGGGCATGGTGCCTGCACCACTAATCTAATGCACCTGGAGGCTACTTTCCCCCCTTTTGTTGGCCTTGATGTTTTATTGTTGTTGTGGTTATTATTGTTGTTATTGATGTTGTTGTTGGATAGGACAGAGAGAAATTGAGAAAGGAGAGGAAGACAGAGAGGGGGAAAGAAAGATAGAGAACTGAAGACCTACTTCACCACTTGTGAAGCGACTCCTTTGCAGGTGGGGAGCCAGGGGCTCGAACCAGGGTACTTAGGCGGGTCTGTGCGCTTCACGCCATGTGCGTTTAACATGATGTGCTTAACCTGTTGCGCTACTGCCGGACACCCTAGAGCCAGTTTGTTGAAGAACTGTTTTGTGAGACATTCATGTTACATATTGCAAATATAGACCTTTTTCCTTTTTCTTTTAAGATTTTATTTCTTTATTAATGAGAAACATGGGAGGAGAGAGATCAAGAATCAGATATTTTGGTACATGTGCTGCTGGGGTTTGAACTCGGGTCTGTGATCATGCTTGAGAGTACAGTGCCACCTCCTGGACCACACCTCTTTTTTATTTTTATTTTTTTGCTTCCAGGACCAGTTCCATTTTCTTCACCACTGCCTGCCAAACCCTACTGTTGTATTTCTTTTCTTTTTTTTTTTTTTTTTGCGGAAGGGTTATTACTGGCGCTCAGTGCCTACACCATGAATCCACTGCTCCTGGAGATCATTTTTCCCCTTTTGTTGTCCTTGTTGTTTTATCATTGTTGTGGTTATTATTGTTGTTGTTGTTGCTGTCGTTGGATAGGACAGAGAGAAATCAAGAGAGGAGGGCAGACAGAGAGGGGGAGAGAAAGATAGATACCTGCAGACCTGCCTCACCACCTGTGAAGTGACTCCCCTGCAGGTGGGGAGCCGGGGGCTTGAACCGGGATATTTACTCTGGTCCTTGTGCTTTGCGCCACCTGCGCTTAACCCACTGCACTACCACCTCTTTTTTTTTTTTTTTTCTATAGTTAAGTTGTATAGGGAATAAATGCAAAAGAATGTAACTGTACTTACATAATTTGCTTTTTTTCAGGTAACAGATTGGGTACACCCATCATTTGATGACTTTGCAGAGAATACAGGCATCTCCACTATTATTGCCACATCAATAGGTGTGAATAACTCATTTCATAGAAGAAAAAATGTGCCTTCTACATTAGGAAGAAGCAAATTTACTACTAGAAAAAGTGGAAAACTGTCTTCCTCAGAAGAGAATTATAGACTAGCAAATTCAAAAGAACATTGGTGTGAAAATGAACCATGGGTGGAAATGTATAAACCAGAAACTCAGGTATTAAATATTATGCAAACAAGTCTACATAATTTTGTTTCAGGAATAAGAAATGATACCCATTTTCAGAATATTTTTCATAAGAATCTTTTTGACTCTATAAGAAGAAATAATTTCTAGGTTTTTTTTTTTACTGGAGCCCTGCTCAACTCTGGCTTATAGTCAGTTTCTAGGTTTTTTTAAATTTTCCACAATTTGACTTATCTCTATAGTTATTTTGAAGTTATGTCACTGGTAACTTGTCATAAGTTTAATTCACTCAAACATGGAATTAATAATTTTCTGATGTATTATTCTTCCCTGCTTCATCCCCAAGATGTATTTCAGAATTTAAGAGAAAAATTTTTCATAAATTATAAATTATCAAAATTGTAAGCCTGTGCCAAATTATTATAGAATTGAGTCAACTTAAGAACAGAATTTTAGGTTGGGGAGATAGCATTATATTTATGCAAGAAAACTTCCATACCTGAGGCTCATGTGTCCCAGGTTTAAACCTAGTACTAAGCCAGAGCTGAGCAGTGCTCTGGTTAAAAAAAAAAAAAAAAACAATTATCATATTATTTGCTGCTGCTATTATTATTATTATTAAGAATATTTACTCTGTATTGATGTACACAAAGTCCTTGAATTAACATGTTTTATTTTAAATGTGAAATTTTTAGCATGAACTTGCTGTGCATAGAAAGAAAATTGAAGAAGTTGAAACCTGGTTAAAAGCTGAAGTTTTAGAAAGAAAGCCAAAACAGGTAAGTAAAAATGCTCTGGGTAATAAAATAACTCACTCGCATAGTGCACTGTTTTGCTAGGTGTGAGACCCCAGTTAAAGTTCTGACTCCGCTGTGGTCTCTTTCACTTTCTTTCTTTTTATTTATTTATTTTTAATATTTTATTTCTTTTTTTTTTTTTAATTTTTAAGGTTTATTTATTTATTTATTTATTTTTCCTTTTTTGTTGCCCTTGTTGTTTAACATTGTTGTGGTTATTAATGTCGTTGTTGTTGGATAGGACAGAGAGAAATGGAGAGAGGAGGGGAAGACAGGGGGAGAGAAAGACAGACACCTGCAGACCTGCTTCACCGCTTGTGAAGCGACTCCCCTGCAGGTGGGGAGCCGGGGGCTCGAACTGGGATCCTTACGCAGGTCCTGGCGATTTGCGCCACGTGCGCTTAACCCGATGCGCCACCGCCCGACTCCCCTCTTTCACTTTTTATTGCCTCTGTCTCTATCTTAAAAAAAGTAAAAAATTCTTCAACATACTTAACATTAAATGTTTCTCAGACTTTTTAATTGGTTATAAGAAGTTAAGTTCAGGGGGCCAGCTGGTGGTGCACCTGGTTGAGTGCACTTGTTACAGTGTGCAAGGACCCAGGTTCAAGTCCCTGGTCCCTACCTTCAGGGGGAAAACTTTGCAAGTGGTGAAACAGGGCTGCAGGTGTCTCTGTCTCGCTCTCTATCCCCCTCCCCTCTTGATTTTCGGCTGTCTCTAGTAAATAGAGATAATTGAAAAAAAAAAGTTCTTTACAGTGTGTATGTATGTGTATTGAGAGAGAAAACCACAGAAAAATCACTCTGGTATATGTGATGCTGGGGATTGAATTCAGAACCTCATACTCACAGGCCAACTCCTGCTTTGCCAACTCCTGGGCTGGAAGAAGTTAAAAAAATAATTTTTTTCCCTGGGGGTCAGCTGGTGGCTCATGCATGAGGAACCTGGGTTTGAGCTCCTGCTTCTCCATCTGCAAAGGGACACTTCACGAGTGGTGAAGCAGGTCTGCAGGTGCATATCTTTATCTCTCCTCTCTGTCTTCCCCATCCCTTTCAATTTCTCTGTGTCCTAGCACATAAAATAAGGGGGAAAATAAAAAGAAAAAAATGTCAGGAGTGGTGAATTCGTAGTGCCAGCACTGAGCTCCAGTGATAACCCTGGTGGCAATTAAAAAAAAATTGTGTATACACACACACACACACACACACACACACACACACACACACACATAAATTAAAAAAAAACATTTACAATTATTTTAATATCATTTATTTACTTTGGATAGAGTTTGAGAGATAAGAAGGGTAAGTTGAGAGGGAGAGTAAGAGACACTTACTTTACCACTTGTGAAGCTTCCTCCCTGCAGGTGGGGATGGGGCTCTTGCACACTCAACCAGGTGCACCACCACCAGGTTCCAAATATGGCATGGGGTGGGGGGAGATACTCATTTGCACATAAGAGAGAAGGAAGAGAGAACCAACTTTTAGTCCTGGCACATGGGATGCCATGAATTGAACTTGGGGACCTATGCTTAAGAATCTAACACTTTCCACTGTGCCTACCTCCTGGGCCCCAAGAAGTTAAACATTTATTTTGTACTTATTCAGTTAAGTCTGGGTCATCTACAGTGGAAGAATGTGACCTTACTACTTAACCTCTGACTTTGGGGCTACTGAAGTAGCTCAGTTAGATAGTGTGGTGCTTTGCTATGTATGTGACCTGGGTTTGAAATCACTATCCAAGATATAGAAGGAATTGATGTGGTCTTTTTCACTCTTTTTCACACCAATGTTCTTTTGAATTTGCTAGTCTATACTCTTCTGAGGAAGATAGTTTTCCACTTTTTCTAGTAGTAAGTTTGCTTCTTCCTAATGTAGAAGGCACATTTTTTCTTCCATGAAATGAGTTATTCACACCTATTGATGTGGCAATAATAGTGGAGATGCCTGTATTCTCTGCAAAGTCATCAAATGATGGGTGTACCTAGTCTGTTACCTGAAAAAAAGCAAATTATGTAAGTACAGTTACATTCTTTTGCATTTATGTGTCTATTTAAAAAAAAAAGACTCGGACTTTGAGCTTTCATTTTTACTTGTGCTACTATTTGCTGTTGTGTAAAGTCATCAGTTAGAGCACAGTGAATCAGTATTGTGCTAGTACATTTAGCACCTCAGTTTAACTTACTGAAGCAAGCAGGCAAATTACATAGTAGTTTTGTACTAAATATATCTGAAAGTCATCTTCAAACTGATTTTTTTCTGTTTTACTTCCTCCTTTTTTGGGTCATTGTTGGGACTTCACTGCTATGGGATGACTTTTTTTTTTTTTACTGTCTCTAAGACTTTCTTTTTAAAAATATTTTATTTATTTATTAATGAGAAAGATAGGAGAGGAAGAGCCAGATATCACCCTGGTACATGGCTGCCAGGGATTGAACTCAGGACCTCATGCTTGAGAGTCTAGCGCTTTATCCACTGTGCCATCTCCCAGACCACTGGGATAACTTTTAAAATAAAAAAATATATTACTTGCCTTCTAGGTTATTGCTGGGTCTCGATGCCTGCACTATGAATTCACTACTCCTGGCAGCCATTTTTTTCCTTCCCCCCTCCTTTTATTTTTATTTTTTCAACTTGACATTTTATTTAACATTTCTCTGTTGCTTCCAATCTTCTCCATTTGACAATCCTAAAGGCATTTCCTTCAAAAGATAATGAAGTCATATTTTCTATGTCAGGATTGTTAGGGACTCTGTGTATTCCTATTGCAAAGGAAAGTGATTCAGTGTCAGGACTTGAAAGCTCACCAGAGCAGCATAGTCTGCTGACACAGGCAGACCTTCTTGCTGCTCCTTGGTGTTGGGCATGTCCTCAGCTTGTCTGTGGCTCAGGGTCCATGTCTATGTGTGTTTCTTGAGCTTCTTGGGCTTCAGAGAGAGCTTCCTCTTCCAGCATCTGTTGCAGGTCATGAAGAGTCCTCAGGAGAACATGGAATTATTTCTGCCTACATTCCTGTTTTCTGTCCAGACTGTCTTTCATTTGGGATAGAGGTTTGACTTCTCTGTCCAGAAGAAGAGCCTCCAGTTTCTTGAGTATCTCTTGTCTATCTGGATGCTGCTGAATGTGTCTGGCCAAAATGCCATATTGTTGGGCATTTCTCTGCATGTGTTTTGCTTGCAGCCTTTGGTTTCTGCACTGGTCAGTGTGTTTCTGTATTCCAGTGATGCTGCATTCTAGTTCTTGAGAGGTCTTTTCATAAGTGTCCCTCTCACAGGTTCTTCTCATAGATCAACAAGGTCTTGTGCATGGCAAACTCGCACTGAGCCAGTGTGCTTAGAATACCCTGTACCTGGGGTGCCCCTCTTCCTGGGGCCCAGTGTGGCACCACTAAAGAAAGATTTCCCTCTATTTGATAGGTCAGAGAGAAATTGAGGGGGGAGGGGGAGATAGGGAGAGAGAAAAATACACCTACAGACCTGTTTCTTTTTTTTTAAAAAAAATTTATTCCCTTTTGTTGCCATTGTTGTTTTTTATTATTGTAGCTATTGTTGCTGTTATTGATGTCATCGTTGCTGGATAGGACAGAGAGGAATGGAGAGAGGAGGGGAAGATGGGGAAAGAAAGATAGACCCCTGAAGACCTGCCTGTGAAGCGACTCCCCTGCAGGTGGGGAGCCGGGGGCTCTAACTGGGATCCTTAAGGCTGTCCTTGCACTTTGTGCCGTGTCCACTTAACCCGCTGCACTACCACCCAACTCCCATGCAGACATGTTACATTACTCTTGTAGCATCCTCACTGCAGGTGGAGAGTGGGGGAGCCCAGGTCTATGCACAGCTTCTTGCACATTGGTACTGTGTGCACTTAACTGGGTGTACCACTGCCTGGCCTCCTCAGCTACTCAGCTAATATTTTCTTTCCTTTCCTTTTCCTCTCTCTCTCTCTTTTTTCCCACCAGGGTTATTGCTGGAGTTTGGTTCCAGCACTATGAATTCACTGCTTCTTACAACCAGTTTTTCCTTTTTTTTTTTTCTTTTTCTATTTTAATAGGACAGAGAAAAATTGAGAGTGGGAAGGGAGATAGAGAGCAAGAGAGAAAGACACCTGCAGACCTGCTTCACCACTCATGAAGTGTCCCCCTGTAGGTGTAGAAGCAGGGACTCAAACCCAGGTTCCTTGTGCATTACTTTCAGTGTGTGCTTAACAGGGTATACTACCACCAGCTCCTAGCTAATATTTATTCAGGTGTGAATTCTGTCTCATTCTTGATCTTATCCTTTGAATTCTCTTTTTGGAGAGAGGAGGGGAAGACGGGGGGAGAGAAAGACAGACACCTGCAGACCTACTTTACTGCTTGTGAAGCAACTCCCCTGCAGGTGGGGAGCCAGAGGCTTGAACCGGGATCCTTATGCTGGTCCTTGTGCTTTGCACCACATGCGCTTAACCCGCTGCACCACCGCCCGACTCCCATTTTTTGAATTCTTATGACACAAATGTTTTTCCTCTTGATGTCCTATAAATTATATGGTCTTCATTTGTTTATTTTTTTATATTTTTAAATTTTATTTATTTATTTTAGATACAGAGAGAAATTGAGAGGGAAAGGGAAGATAGAGAGGAATAGAGAAAGACATACCTGCAGTACTGCTTCACCACTTTCCCCCTGCAGGTGGGGACTGGGAGCTCGAACCTGGGTTCTTGTGCATTGTAACCAATGTGTGCTTAACCAGGTGTGCCACCACCCAGCCCTTGCCTATTATTAATGTAACTGTAATATACTTGTGACCATATTTTTCTTAACTTATTAGTTTGTCAAACTCATAGCAAGTTGAACTCTTAACTCATGCACTGCCATATTTTAAAATTATAACTGGGGAGCTGGGCGCTAGCGCATTAGGTAAAGTGCACATGGCACAAAGCACAAGGATTGATGTGTGGAGCCCCTGACTCCTTACCTGCTTGGGTGGGGGGATGGGTCCGGTTGCTTCACTGGTGGTTAAGCAGGGCTGCAGGTGTCTATTTTTCTCTCCCCCTCTCTGTCTTACCCTCCTCTTTGGATTTCTCTCTGTCCTATCCAATAACATCAACAGCAATGGCAACAATAATAACAACAACAAGGGCAACAAAATGGGAAGAATGACCTCCAGGAACAGTGGATTCATAGTGCAGGCACCAATCCCAGCGATAACACTGGAGGCAAAAAAAGCAAAACTGGCCTTTATTTATTAATGCAGGTACTTACTAAAGGCAGTCAGCTACCAGAGAGGTGGCTCAGTGAGTAGAGTCCAACGCTTGTATGAAATCCCATAGTAGTATATGCCAGAGTGAGCAGTATTCTGTCTTGCCCTGTTTCCTTCTCTCTCAAGGAATAAATTAATAAATTTAGCAAACAAAAAGTAATTACATGAACATGAACAAAGATTGCAGTTCACCATTTGTGTGTAGGAAATTTGATCGAGTTTTGTTGATGTTTTTAAAAAAAAAAAAATGAGAGAGAAGGATAGAAGCCAGAGTGCCAGTCTGTCAGGGGACTGAGCAGGAAGTCTATTATGAGTGATAGGGCAAGTGATACAAGATACACTAGGGGAGTCGGGCAGGTGGCGCAGTGGGTTTAGCTCAGGTGGTGCAAATCTCAAGGACCTGCGTAAGGATCCTGGTTCAGCTCCCCACCTGCAGGGGAGTCGCTTCTTTCTCTCCCCTTTTCTGTCTTCCCCTCCTCTCTCCATTTCTCTCTGTCCTATCCAACAATGATGACAACAATAATGACTACAACAATAAAAAACAAGGGCAGCAAAAGGGAATAAATTAATTAATTAAAAAAAAAAGATACACTAGGAGGTGAATGGTAGAAAGAAAAATAAGTTTTCCTCGCCAAATAGAAGTTATTGAGGGCGACAGAGTCAGCCTTGACTCTGAGATTAAAAGGATACATTGGGCATATATGAGAGGATACGGGGTGGGGGGGGTGGGGGGTGTGGAGAAAGGCAGACAGTGAATGTATTGTCTGTTTAATGATAACAAGATCTTGTTTCTTTTTTTTCATTAGAGCACTGCTTAGCTCTAGCTTGTGGTGGTGGTGGTGGTGGGGGGTTAACCTGGGACTTTAGCTTCAGGCCCAAGAGTCTCTTTACATAACCATTATGCTATCTACCCTCCGCAGGACCTTGTTTCTTTCTTGGCTGATTACCATATTTGTCCTGTGTAGTGTCAATAGGATATGACCGGGATGGGGGATGTTCATAGGGGCAGCTGTGAAGTGTTTGCTAAATGTGACCATCTGTAGTTTGTCTTTTTCTCTGAGAAGTCCATCTCCCTTTTAAAACTTTGAGTGACAGAACATGCACAAGTTAACTTAATAGAATTCATTTTAGTATCACCCCTATGTATCACTGAGTTCCTTACGTGAGTAACCTTGAGCTCCACCAACCTTAGGCTTTTTTCCAGTCCTTTTTTTGACCAAAGCCTCACTCAGTGAACAAACTGTCTTGTTAGATTTTGTAAGAACTATGGTATTTATTATCAGGAGGGTGGGAGGTACAGAACTTTGTTGGTGGGTACATTGTGGAACTATACTCTGTAATCTTACAGTTTTGTAAAACACTACTAATCATAAATTAATTATAAATATCAAATAATTAAATAAAATTTAGGTTTAATGTATAAGGGTATATTGCTGGAATCTCAGCCTTTAGTCTCTCATTAGAGGCCTGCTTTTATTATTATTATTATTAAATTTTTTAAATATTTATTTTCCCTTTTGTTGCCCTTGTTATTTTTCATTGTTGTTGTAGTTATTGTTGTTATTGATGTTGTCCTTAGATAGGACAGAGAGAAATGGAGAGAGGAGGGGAAGACAGAGAGGGGGAGAGAAAGACACCTGCAGACCTGTTTCACCACCTGTGAAGGGACTCCCCTGCAGGTGAGTAGCTGGGGGCTCGAACTGGGATCCTTGAGCCGGTTGTTACCCTTTGCACCACATGTGCTTAACCCTCTGTGCTACTGCCTGACTCCCTGTTATTATTTTTTAGCTAAAGCACTGCTCAGTTCTGGCTTATAGTGGATCTGGGGATTAAATCTGAGATCTTTGGTGCCTCCAGCATGAAAGTTTTTTTGCATAACCACTATGCTATCTCCCCAGCCCTCTGGTAAATAGATTTTATGATGTAACTTTATGCAATATATAATCCATAGGGCTATGTATTAAGATGAATTCTGTGAGTCATACAGTTTTCAAAAATATTTGTTTTCAGACATTACCTCAGTATTCTAATGAGTGTAGCCGATAAGTAGTCTTTGGAATCAAATTAATGCAAAAGTTGAGGAATTATCAGGAGCCACACACTTAAAGTTCATAAAGTAAGATTCTCTCATATAAAGCAGGTTTATTGTGGATAGCAACATTATGAAATTTTGTCTGACTAAAAAATCAAATTAATAATAATAAAGTATTGTTTGTTTTCTCTCAAGTATTTATGACTTCTGCAAATATGGAATTCTGGTTTAATCTAGTTTAATGTTTGTATTTTGTTTTAGGGTGGTTCTATTTTATTAATAACGGGTCCTCCTGGATGTGGGAAAACAACAACTGTAAGAATACTGTCAAAAGAGAACGGCATTCAAATACAAGAGTGGGTTAACCCAGTCATACCAGACTTTCAAAAGGATGATTTCAAGCAGATATTTAGTCCTGGTAAGGTTTGTTGTGCGTGGAGTGGAAATAGAAAAATCTGCTTAATGGAGGTTGACAACAACAACACTCCTAGTTTCCTGCCTCTGGGGGCAGGGCCTGCAGGCAGGGGCCGTGGCCTGCTAAGCGAAGGGGCTATTCGGCACTGTAGAATCCCCAAGACAGCTGCAAAGTTCATGGACTGCTGCAGTCAGTCTTTGAGAAACCCAGCAGCGTAAAGGGAAGCTGCTATAAAGTTGTGTAAAGTGACTAAGAGCTGTACCAGTAAGTCTGATAGAAGCGTCAGTCCAGTGCCAACGACCTTATTTCGATGGGGGAGGACAGCCACTGGAACTTTGCTTCTCTGTAGAGAGTGAGCTGGAACCACCAAAACGTGACAGGCAAAGCAGAAGCAGGAAGGGCAGACAGCGATGGGTGAGAGAAAGGCAGTAAGTAAGTTCTGTCCTTGGAGTCTGTGAATCGGGTTCTTCAGATCATGTCAGGTCACATCATGGGTTTCAGGGGGTGCGTTGTAGTCATGGCATCTTGTGGGCGATGTCAGAGGACGGGTCCAAATGGATTTCCAGGGATTCCGTATGAGCAGATGCTTCTTCATGTGAAGGCTTGACATAGCTGTTATCACTTACTTGTGAAGAAAAAAACTTGTAACAAATTACAAGTTTACTATAATTGACAACTTGATGATTATAATTTGCTTAAGTACCTTAATAATTTTGGAAGTCCTTTCTAGTATGATTTTAAGGTTGTTTAAAAAATTTAAGCTCAATAAAATGTGGAAAGGTAAACAGAAAAACCATTGTTAGACGCCTCAGGTATGAGAATCATTAGCATAACCATTGTGTGATCTCTCTCTAACCTGGGCTGGTTCTACCCCTTTAATTGAGAAGGTATTTGAGCTTTACATATCAATAGCGTCTTTTCTACCTTTTGTTACACCCATTTAAGATGGAGACACACCCTAGGTATGCGCAGGATCTTCAGACCAGATTTAGGTAAAATATATTGATTTTGAACTAATTTTTACCTTAGACTTAAAACAAACTCAGGTTACTTTTTTTTTTTTTTAACAGAGCACTGGCTCAGCTCTGGCTTATCGTGGTGCAGGGGATTGAATCTGGGACTTTGAAGCCTCAGGCATAAGAGTTTCTTTGCATAACCATTATGCTATCTCCCCCTCACATATTCATACAGTTTTCAAGATTAAACATTTCACATTTATACTAAGATGTAAAAAAATCAAAAGAAAAAAAATTTTTAGGGTTGTTTCTGGACGTCTCCAGAAATCATGGCTGCATCCAGCTTTTTTTTTTTTTTTTTTTTTTTAATAAAGTCAATTAAGTTTCAGAGTACTCAGAGCAAAATGGGTCATACAAAATTTCAGTCATTCAAATCACTCTCTTACAAAACACAACTGAAATCAGACAGGAAACTTTAAGTTATTAGGGAGGGGAGAGAAGCAGTAGGGGTCTTTTTATTTTATTTTATTTTATTTTATTTTATTTTTAGGCACTTTGAACCAGATTATTTAGATCCTGCTATGTCGCATTATGAGTCCCGGAGGACATCCTAGTCCAAAAAGAGCCTCAAAATACCAGTTAGGCTGGTTCTGACTGTTCCTTTGGGATTACTGCAGGCACCCATTCCCAAAAATGTCTTCCCATAGAAGAAAGAATTGAGTCAGTAGGGTAGAACTAACCACGTGTCTCCATTCTTGGGGACTGCCAAGGTTCTGGAGAAGGCTCTGCAAGTTAGAGTCACCCTTCTCCATGGGACACATGGGAGAGGGAGTCCAGGAAGTCCCAGGGAAAATCTCTGTGCATCTCCCAAGCTCTACAATCACAGTCATGAGGAACCAAGATGTGGCCCAGAGCAAAATGTTCCAGAGACAGAGAAACTGTCTCATGAAAAAAGAGTAGAGGGTTTGGGAAACCTCTTCAAAAGGAGGAAGCTTACCCATGGTTGAGGGGTCTCAGAAAAATTAAGAGGGAAAAAATGAATCATGGTGCCTTTGTAAAACACAAGGCTGCAGAGAGCCAAGGCTGTATACTTATCTGGGGGCTGAGTGGGTTAGGCCCCACGTTGGGTGCCAAAATGCCGAGCTAGTGTTGGGGAGAGAGAAGAGACCAGGAACTCGTGGTTGAGCGGGAACGCAATGCAATGCTTTTATTGATCAGAGACAATGCCTTTATATCTTTTGAAATGGAAGTGGCAGGTTGGAAAAGGAAATGGCTAGGAAAAGGGTTGGAGAAAAGAAAAGAGTGCAAATGTAGAAAGCTTCCATAGCAGCTGTTGCGAAGGTTCTAACCAATGGGATAAAACAATACCCTGCAGGCAGGGCAGGTCTCAGGCAAAACAATGATTATGTAAATTGACCACAGCATCAAGCAGTGCAGCATGGAGCAGGGGAGAGCTGACGTAATGCCCAACAGAGAGAGACCTGCAGATCTGCTTCACCACTTATGAAGCTTTTCCCCTGCAGGTGGGGACTGGGCTTGAATCTGGGTCCTTGCGCACTGTAATGTGAGTGCTCTTATCACCATAGTTCTCAAAGTCTTAGAGGCAACTTGCAGTTTTCTACCTTTTCGACATTCTGTTTCAACATTCAGTTTCTGTTTTTCCAGATAATCTTACCTAATTTTGAAAACATTTCTATTTTGAGCTACTTTGTAAGTTGTATTTTTTTTTAACGTATTGAGGAAATGTTATACCAGACTATTGTGGCAGGTACAGCTTCACATCTTCCCAAAATATATGTCAGCACACCCTACCCATCACCAAGTTGTCCTCCTTCTTCTGTCATAGGAAAGGCTCTGGATTCCCAGTCCACTTTTCTCACCCTCTTAATTTCACCCCTTTGAATCTGCTAAAGTAGACCACCATTTTCTCTTGTTTTGATTATTAAGTCATGCCTGTGTAAAACCATCTCCATCCAGTACTTACCCTTCTTTCTGCCATATTCCACTTGACATGATTCCCTCTACTTCCATCCATCTTATTGCAAGAGTCTAGCATCCCTTGTGTGTATATGCCACAACTTTCTTATTTATTTTTTTAATATTTATTTATTTTCTTTTTGTTGCCCTTGTTTTTATTGTTCTTGTAGCTATTGTTGTTGTTGTTATTGGATAGGACAGAGAGAAATGAAGAGAGGAGGGGAAAACAGAGGGGAGGAGAGAAAGATAGACACCTGAAGACCTGCTTCACCGCTGTGAAGTGACTCCCCTGCAGGTGGGGAGTCGGGGGTTTGAACTGGGGTCCTTAGGCCGGTCCTTAAACTTTACACCACGTGTACTTAACCCTCTGCACTACTGCCTGATTCCCATGCCCCAACTTTCTTACTGACTCCTCTGTGCTTGGGTTGTTTCCTGATCTTGGCTGTAATGAACATAAATGTGTGCAAATCTCTTCATATAAGTGTTTTTGTGTTCCTTGGATATCTAGGAAAGGAATTGATATATATATATATATCAATATATATATTCTGTTTAGTAATTTGAGTGTTCTCCAGACTGATTTAAGTAGGTACTGAACCAGTTTTTATTCTCACCATTAGTGTAAAAGAATTTCCTTTTAATTTTTATCCACATTCTCACCAGTGCTTGCTTCTTTCATTTTTATGTATATGTAAATATATGTTTAAATATATTTAACATATACTATATTGCATACATTTGTATGATTTTGGTGTATAATTGGTGAAAATAACTGAAATGTGTTTGCTTTCAGAATCAAGCTTCCATATATTTCCCTATCAGCCTCAAATAGCAGTTTTTAAAGAGTTTCTACTAAGAGCAACAAAGTATAATAAACTACAAATGCTTGGAGATGATCTGAGAACTGATAAGAAGATAATTCTTGTTGAAGTAAGGAGGACTTTTGAAATACTACTGAATAAGAATTAAGTTAATAATTTCAGGATATAATTTACATATTAATAAAGTGATTCTTCCTATAGTATTAACAGTGGTAAATCATCTCAACGCAGAGAAGTAACCCAGTAGTTTATACAATAGACCTTTTTTTTCCTTATTGAGGGATTAATGTTTTGCTGTCAACAGTAAATACAATAGCTTGTACATGCATAATATTCCCCAGTTTTCCACATAACAATACAACCCCTACTAGGTCCTCTGCCATCATGTTCCAGGACCAGACCCTCACTTACCCCAAAGTCTTTTGCTTTGGTGCAATACACAAAATCTAGACCAAGTTCTGCTTAATTTTTCTCTTCTGATCTTGTTGTTCAACTTCTTCCTATGAGTGAGATCATCCCATATTCATCTGTCTGTTTCTGACTTATCTTATTAACATGATTTCTTCAAGTTCCATCCAAGATGGGCTGAAAATGATGAAATCACCATTTTATCAGCCGAGTAGTATTCCATTGTGTATATAGACCATAATTTGCTCAGCCACTCATCTATTGTTGGACACCTGGGTTGCTTCCAGGTTTGGGCTATTTTCTCCCTGCTCATCTTCCCCTCCCTCTCAATTTCTCTCTGTTTTGTCAAATAAAATAAATATTAAAACA